>NC_090028.1:25868826-26168826 GCF_037176765.1 Anolis sagrei
TCATCATAAATTGTGGCAAGTTCTTGGTGGGACAGGGACACCAAATCACCTTGTCTGTCTCCTGAAGAATCTGTATAAGGACCAAGTAGCAACAGTAAGAACTGACCATGGAACAACAGACTGGTTGAAGATTGGGAAACACGTATGGCAGGGTTGTATACTCTCACCCAACCTATTCAACTTGTATGCAGAACACATCATGCAATGTGCAGGGCTTGATGAATCCAAGGCTGGGATGAAAATTGCTGGAAGAAACATTAACCTTAGATATGCAGATGATACCACTTTGATGGCCGAAAGCGAGGAGGAGTTGAGGAGTCTTCTAACCAAGGTGAAAGAAGAAAGGGCAAAAGCTGGGTTGCAGCTAAACATAAAAAACCAAGATGATGGCAACCAGACTGATTGATAACTGGCAAATAGAGGGAGAAAACGTGGAGGCAGTGACAGACTTTGTATTTCTAAGTGCAAAGATTACAGCAGACGCAGAGTGCAGCCAGGAAATCAAAAGACATATTGTCGAAGGCTTTCATGGCCAGAATCACTAGGTTGTTGTAGGTTTTTTCGGGTTATATGGCTAAGGTCTAGAGGCATTCTCTCCTGATGTTTCGCCTGCATCTATGGCAAGCATCCTCAGAGGTAGTGAGGTCTGTTGGAACTAGGAAAAAGGGTTTATATATCTGTGGAATGACAAGGGTGGGACAAAGGACTCTTGTCTGCTGGAGCTAGGTGTGAATGTTTAAACTGACCACCTTGATTAGCATATAATGGCCTGATAGTGCCTGGAGCAAACTTTTGTTGAGAGGTGATTATATGTCCTTGTTTGTTTCCTCTCTGTTGTTGTAATGTTGTAATTTTAGAATTTTTTTAATACTGGTAGCCAGATTTTGTTCATTTTCACAGTTTCCTTCTTTCTGTTGAAATTGTCCACATACTTATGGATTTCAATGGCTTTTCTGTGTAATCTGACATGGTGGTTGTGAGAGTATTCCAGCATTTCTGTGTTCTCAAATAAAATGCTGTGTCCAGGTTGGTATTTTATTTTACTTATTTATTTTATTTGTTGTTAATGTTGTTGTTTCCGCTTTGTGTTGTTTGCTCTGTCTCTGAAGCTCTTGAATGATGTTTTTGTAGCTTTCCATGACTGTGCTGGTTGTTTCAGCTGATGTCAGAGAGGAGTGAAGGTTCAAAAGCTGTGGCCAGTGGATCAGTTATTTTTTGGTTCAGGTGCGGGGTCCACTTGGCTCGGTTATAAGATCTTTCTGTGCTGGTTGTTTCAGCTGATGTCAGAGAGGAGTGAAGGTTCAAAAGCTGTGGCCAGTGGATCAGTTATTTTTTGGTTCAGGTGCGGGGTCCACTTGGCTCGGTTATAAGATCTTTCTGTTGGCAGTAGTAGAGGCTGGTAGTGTGCTTCCCTTCCCAGGGCACTTGCACCCCACTTTGTGCTGGTCAGTGACCATAATAAAGTTTTGTATTGTATTGAATTGTGATCCAAGACATGTGACATTTCCAAATTCTGAACTGTCCTTTGTTTCCTTCCTAAAACAACATCTTGCAGGGCTTTCTGATGTCATTTTGACTCAATACCCTTCATCCCCAACGCATTCATATATTGCAAACATGGTGCAGTGATTTCAATACTGGACCAGGACTCTGGAGAACAAAGATCAAAGTTCTGCTGAGTCATGTAAACCATTGGGCGATCCTGACCAAGTTACACTCTCTCGGCCTCAGAAGAAGGCAGAAGCAACCCACTTCTGAGTAAACCAATCTTCCTTCCTTCCTTCCTTCCTTCCTTCCTTTTTGGAGAAATATTGTATGAGTGCCTTTCAGTACTGTAGAGGGAGCTCTGTGTCAACTGAACCGACATCTTTCTCATTTGTGTGCAATGCCCATTGCGTGGGGGCGAGAGCTGTAGTATTTTACCGATAAGTAGGTCACTTTCTTCACCTCTTCCAGACCCGTGAAATGATGTCAGTATATTAATGTTTTCCGACCAGCCCCGTCAACCTTCAGGTCCTGCTGCTTTGACCGCAGGATTTCCTCAGGCACGGGGCAGCTCGGTGCCTTAACATAACATTATATAATTTCTGTGTGCTTCCATTTGTAGCCTCCACTTCCTTCCTAATTCATTCTTAATTTTATTTATTTAATACATTTGTATCCTGCCGCTTCAAGGAAAATGTTGGATGTGGTTTTTCCAAATTGCATGCCGTCGTCCCTCCCCCTGCTTAGAAGGAAATTCTGTTGCCTTCAGTCTGATTTCGAAGTAAATGGGTTTTTGGTGTGTAATGTTAGAAAATAAAAGTGTTTTTATTTTAATTACTAGCTTGGGGTTCCGGCAGTGCCTGGGTTATTTGCGAAAGGCATTGTTTGTTTTTCAGAGTCTGGTAATATCAGTTTGGTAATGTGTAACGGTAGGCGCAGTGGGTTAAACCGCTGAGCTGCTAAAGTTGTTGACCGAAAGTTTGCAGGATCGTATCTGGGGAGCGGCATGAGCGTCCACCCAGCTTCTGTCAACCTAGCAGTTCGAAAACATGCAAATTTGAGTAGATCAATAGATACTGCTCTGGCGGGAAGGTAATGGCACTCCATGCAGTCATGCCAGTCACATGACTTTGGAGGTGTCTACGGACAATGCTGGCCCTTTGGCTTAGAAATGAAGATGAGCACCAACCCCCAGAGTCGGACACGACTGGACTTAATATCAGAGGAAAATCTTTACCCCTTTAACCTAATGTGTAACGGTATTTATTAGAAAAAAGCCAGTCTTTCCTTTTATTTTTATGAAAATGCATAAGGATATGGGTGAACTACAATTCCCAGAATCGTGGGTCAATCCTTCCCAAAGCCTGCCATTATTCAAAGTTGGCCACGTTGGGTCTGTGTGCCAAGTGTGGTCCAGATCCGGTATCAGCTGGGTTCAGTGTTCTCTAGATAAGGGTGAACTCAAACTTCCAGATTCCCAGGACAATCACGCCCAAACCCTGCCAGTATGCACAGTTGGCCACGTTGGGTCTGTGTGCCAAGTTTGGTCCAGATCCGTTATTGGCTGGGTTCACAGTGCTCTCTGGTTGTAGGTGAACTACAACTCCTATAAATCAAGGTCAATTTCCCCAAACCTGGTCATGGGGGTTCAGTATGCAAAATGTGGTCCAGGTCCATTATCGAGGGGGGTCAGAGTGCTCTTCTTTGATGCAGGGTGAACTACAACTTCCATTATGTTGATTCAGTCCCTCAAACCCCTCTAGTCTGTTCAGTTGCAGATCAAGTCCTCTGTGTCATAGGAAAGGGTAGGACAGGGTTAAGGGAGAGACAGTGGGCGGGGTCATGCAAATACCACATAAGAACCTTGGGATGCCTGCCTGTGGTGGAGGAAACACGTCAAATCTAGGATGAAATTCTCCCCAAATGAAAGCATTCCTTGGGTGGTGGGCAGTAGAGTTTTTGGGGAGGACATTGGCAGTGTTTGGGCTACATGTCCATGGCTCTTGCTCTAACCTGCAATGTCAGTGGAGGGAGTGCCTTTGGAGGCTTATTGGCACATGGAACTATAGCCTGTTTGTGGAGACAGGAGGCTGTCTGTGTAAGTAGACACCTCTGCCACATGCACCCATACACATTTTGCACTTTTATTATGAGTATAGATAATTGGCATATATATATATATATATATATATATATATATATATATATATATATATGAATTGTTGTTGTTGTGTGCTTTCAAGTCGTTTCAGACTTAGGTTGACCCTGAGCGAGGGCCGGGTAAATGACCTTGGAGGGCCATATTTGGCCCTCGGGCCTTAGCAACCCCTGGTATAAAGGCTATCGCTTGCTTTGGGGTCTTTCCAACAAGAATGTGTCTTGGTACTTTTTCTGACATAATGGATAATTGAAGGAAGATGTTGACTCTAAGCTGGAATGTGTCCAGAGGAGGGCAGCTAAAATGATCAAGGGTCTGGAGAACAAGCCCTACGAGGAGTGGCTTCAAGTGTTGGACATGCAGAAGAGAAGGCTGAGAGGAGACATAATGGCCATGAATAAATTTGTGAGGGGAAGTCATAGGGAGGAGGGAGCAGGCTTGTTTTCTGCTGCCCTGGAGACTAGGATGCAATGGAGCAATGGCTTCAAACTACAGGAAAGGAGATTCCACCTGAACATTAGGAAGGACTTCCTGACTGTGAGAGAGAGCTGTTCAGCAGTGGAACTCTCTGCCTCTGAGTGTGGTGGAGGCTCCTTCTTTGGAGGCTTTGAAGCCGAGGCTGGATGGTCATAATAATAATAATAATAATAATCATCATCATCATCATCATCATCATCTTTATTTATACACCAACACCATCTCCCCAACTGGGACTCTAGTCCAGTCTAGAGGTAACTAAGGCTTGGACCACCATAGTCAAGTCAAACTTCACGAGGTATGGTTGCAGTTGGAGCACAAGTTTTAATTGTGCGAAGGTTCTTCCGGCCACCGCCGACACCTGTGCTTCAAGTGTCAGCGCTGAGTCCAGGAGAACCCCCAACTGCGGACCTGTGACTTCCGGGGGAGTGCAACCCTGTCCAGCACAGGTTGCCACCCATTACCCCAACCAGACAGGCGACTGACCTGGAGGACTCCTGTCTTGTCAAGATTGATCCTCAGTTTGTTCCTCCTCATCCAGTTCATCACAGCAGCCAGGCACTGGTCCAGTATCCTTGGGGCTTCCTTGGAGTCTGGTGGAAATGAGTAGGGGAGTTGGGTGTCATCTGCATAGAGATGGCAGGAGTGCTTTGAATGCAATTTTCCTGCTTCTTGCAGAATGGGGTTGGGCTGGATGACCCACCAGGTCTCTTCCAGCTCTAGGATTCTATCGTAAGAGATATTATGATGCATTTTAAAGAACACAGGCTTTAGCCAGGTGAGATCACCTCACGGGAGTATGTAGGCCAAAGTGGAAGACCACAGTTCAGAGAAATGGTACCTGTGCTAGTATTTCTATGGTGGAAAACCAAACAATTGCACATCCGCATCCTCTGAAGTGCTTTCAAGAAAGTGACACCAGTAATGGTTAGAACAACTTTCAAATTAACTATTAAGTGTTCTTTAAGAGCCACCTTTTTTATTCCTTCGAAGGAAAGGTCTTTGAAAACTGACAGATATTTCTTAACCGTTTCCATGTGCGGCAAAGGGCTCCCATCTGCTTTCGCCGTTCCTTGGAAACTTGCTTTTTCTTTGCTTATACAGGCATTTTTATTTTAGTGTAAATGTTTGTTTTTTAGGCAAATAATTCTTACAAGTTATAGCAGAACCTGTCAAATATTTCAGCAGAGTGTTCTGTCATCCCAAGGTTTATCAGCGCAGATAGAGGCTCGGCTTCTCGGAGGTTTTGGTGGATCACAACAGAATAAACAGTCAGGATTTTTGCAGCGAGATAACATTTTTCAATACTCTAGAGAAACCAAAGTTCAAGCTGGAGCATGGGGATATTTTTTTACTGTTGGCCACAATTAATATGAATAGGCATATGTATGTGTATTGGGATAGATGCATATGCTGATGCATATGTTGCAGAAATTTGGAACAGGAAATGGTAGCTAAGGAGCCTCTTTATCCATGTGTCCTTTTCGTTGCAAACTCATTGGTTTGTGAGAGTGTCAGGAATCCAGATGAGGACTTCACAAAAGTATGCACATGAATTAGACTACATTAACAGGCCCTTTTGGACTTATTTGTGTGTATCCGACTATCAGAATAGGAATTCGAGAAATACAAACTCCAAAGAAGACAGGAGCAGACCTAAGAAAAGTTTCATGTGGTTTGGAAGTTATACATATTACAGAATTTAGAAACTAAACCATGGCAGTCATTTATTTATTGCCTTTCATAAATAACCTAGGAACCATGGTGGCGCAATGGGTTAAACCCTTTTGCTGGCTGAACTGCTGACCTGAAGGTCAGCGGTTTGAATCTGCAAGACGAGGTGAGCCAGCTCCAGCTTCCCATGTGGGGACACGAGGGAAGCCTCCCACAGGGTGCTAACACATCTGGGCAACGTCCCCTGGGCAACGTCCTTGCAGATGGCCAATTCTCTCACACCAGAAGTGACTTGTGGGTTCTCAAGTCGTGGGGTGAGCTTCTGTCTGTCAGCTTCAGCTTCCCATGCGTGGATGTGAGAGAAACCTCCCACAAGGATGGTAGCACATCTGGGCAATGTCCCCTGGGCAACGTCCTTGCTGACGGCCAATTCTCTCACACCAGAAGTGACTTGCAGTTTCTCAAGTTGCAGGGTGAACTTCTGTCTGTCAGCTCCCGCTTCCCATGCGGGGACATGAGAGAAACCTCCCACAAGGATGGTAGCACATCTGGGCAACGTCCCCTGGGCAACATCCTTGCAGATGGCCAATTCTCTTAAACCAGAAGCAACTTGCGGTTTCTCAAGTCGTGGAGTGAGCTCCTGTCTGTCAACTCCAGCTTCCCATGTGGGGACATGAGAGGAGCCTCCCACATGGATGGTAACAGACAGCAGACAACTAATTTTCTCACACCAGAAGCGACTTTCAGGTTCTCAACTCACTTTTTATGCAAAATAAATAAATAAAAGAACCTGCTGCTTTACTCTTTATGTTAGTCATTACTTTTCCGTTAATGTTCCTTGCTTTCAGAAACTCCAGACCCTTAGATTGATGAGAGAATGGCATTCCCCTGAAGCAGAAAACGCAACCTGTTTCATCAATAAAAGTAACTTCTAGCTTGTTTAGTTTTGAAACATTAACAGACTAAAAGAGCTACAGCTTAATATTTCATCTTGGAGAGAGGCGTCATTGGTCCTATCCAGTTTTCTGAAATGTGTGGCGGTGGGGAGAGAACGGCAACGGTGCTTGTGATACTTTCCACCAATCAAATGTACCCCAGATGGGCTTCCAGAATAACTACCAGCTGGGGTACATATGGATTTTGACATATTGGCATGGTCTCTTATATGGACAAATTATTTCCAGTTACATTGAAGCGCAAGATGGCATGATAGGTTTTCCTAAGCAGCAGGTGCCCTCCTCAGATAACCCTTTGTGTCTTAATATCCAACTTCAGATTTGGAGTACCTTCTTTTTCCATTTTAGAGAATGAATAGTTTTCTCTCGTAGAGGCTGCTGCAAGCTTTCAAGTATTCATTTAGGTCTCCCTCCTATTCCTCAAAATAAGCCAAGGCAGATCGATCGAAACATTTTCAAAAAAGAAATCAGCAAAAATGTCAATAAATTAAGAAAAGTTATTAGCCTTTGTGGGGATAAACTTGGTCACCTTTGTTGAGTCCATTAAGTGGTGGCGTTGGAGCCCCAGATGGCTTCCAGACGCTACGAATGACAGAACTCACTGTTATAAAGCATACGTGTGTGAAAGTAGTATTGTGCAATTGAAAGATCCATCTGTAGGGAATCTTACTATTTGTTTGCAAAGGAAGAAAATATTCCTGTTGCAGTCACGGCCACTTTTACATTTTGCTTCCCTCTCACACAGACGGCAGAGTGGGACCAAGGTTTGTGGAAACAAGAGGAAAAAGATTTGTTTGTTGCATTCTTATCCACAGGTCATAACAAATTCTGTAATTTTGGGCATGAAAACCACATTCGACTTGTCTATGAGGACGACATATAGTCATTGTGCTGTTGCACGCTGGGCCTCTGCATAAAACTGTAGACAGAACTTCTGTGTGCCCAACAGGACGCCGGGGCTGCCTCAGATTAAAGGCTTTTGGATTTCCCCAAACAGAGTCTTTAGATTGCTTAAAGGTTCAACAAAGTTCTTTATTGGTGTAAACAAACAGGTACTTTAAAGCTTTCTTAACAGTCTATTGGCTCTTGCAATCTTGTTCACTGGGAAAAGGCACTATCTTCATAACTGTAATTAACTAATGGGGAAATCCTTAACTTCTAATCTGGGCAGTCTGTCTTTGCCTCTGTTGGCGTGGAGCCCCTACACCCGGAACCAACTGCTTCTGGCTTCCGCGAGTGACCCTTACCAAGCAGAGCTTTGTAGACTTCCAGGGGAAAAGAAGGAGTTCAGGTTTCAGTGATGGCTGGCTGAAGTCCCTCAGCAAAGGAGCTGTAAGGCTGTATGATCCTCGGCCAAGCTGTGGGCTGTATAACCCCGGCCAAGCTGAAGGCTGTATATCTCCCAGGCCAAGCCGTAGAAGACGAAGCTTTCAGGAGCTCTTCGTTTTATGTCCTGTGCGAAAGGCTTCTCTGTGTGGACTGACCCAAAAAGGCTCCTATTCCCTCCAAAAACCCAAAAGGGGTGGGACCAGGGAACCTAACTATAATTGACAGGTGGCTTGCCCTATGATTGCAGCCAAAAGAAGCCACCTATCTGCAGAGTCCCTGAAACTTAGGACTGCAACATTCAATGCAAAGCAAACAAAATTGGAGCTCCTGGTACAGCTGTACCTGCACAGTCATTATATTTGGTACAAAACTATTATATCAGCAGGGGATCTGTTCCAAGACTCCACATAGGTACCTGAAACCAAGAGTAATCACCAAAACCATATTTTATTACATATTTATTTCATTTCCTGTATATACTCGAGTATAAGCCTAGTTTTTCAGCCCTTTTTAAAGCTGGAAAACCCCCCTCAGCTTATACTTGAGTCAAAGTTATTTATTATTGTACTGGGTTATTATTATTATTATTATTATTATTATTATTACATTTATTATTTGCTCTATTATTATTATTATTATTATTTCTGACACAAAAACACAGTATGTCATAGCAAACGAGATCTATATGCTAGATTTCGTATCACAAAATCACAAGTCGAATCCTAAGCGTCTAGGACTGTGTGATGTATTTTCCAATGATGCGTGCAGATCCAAGTAAGGTGGCCTTTTGCAGTTGAAAGATCGTGATTTTGTCAATGTTTATGGTTTCCAAATGCTGGCTGAGATCTTTTGGCACGGCGAAAAGTTCCTCAGCCTTGGGGCCACCACCGAGAAGGCCCTGTCCCTCGTTCCCACCAGATGTGTCTGTGCAGGTGGCGGGACCAAGACCAGGGCCTCCCCTGATGATCTTAGTCTTCTAGGTGGTTCATAGAGTGAGATCCATTTGGACAGGTAAGCTAGGCTGGAACCATTTAGGGCAGTGGTTCTCAACCTGGGGTTCCCAGATGTTTTTGGCCTTCAACTCCCAGAAATCCTAACAGCTGGTTAACTGGCAGGGATTTCTGGGAGTTGTAGGCCAAAAACATCTAGAGACCCCAGGTTGAGAACCACTGGTTTGGGGCTTTATAGTCTAAAGATAGCACTTTGATTTGTGCTCGGTAGCGAACTGGCAGCCAGTAATGCTGACGCAACAGGGGGTTGTATGCTCGCTGTATGCCGCTCTGGTGATCAACCTGGCTGCCTCTCGTATTTGAAGCTTTTGAACAGTCTTCAAAGGCAACCCCACGCAGAGTACATTGAATAGTCTATTAGGGATGTAACTATAGTGTGGACTATCATGGCCAAGTCTGTCGTCCCAAGGTACGGACGTAGTTAGTACACAAGTTTTAATTGTGTGAATGGTTCCCTGTCCACCACCAAGACCTGGGTTTCCAAGCTCAGCGATGAGTCCAGGAGAACTCCCAAGCTGTGAACCTGTGTCTTCAGGGGGAATGTAACCCATCCAGCACAGGCTGTAACCCTATGCCCTGTTTGGTCTTGACTGTATTTTGACTGTAGTTCGGCTGTAAACATCCCATGAAATTGCACTGGAAGTAAAACTATGGACACTGAATCTATGGATAATGAGGCTGTACTGTACTTTACTGAACGGAATCAATGCTTCAGCTCTAGTTGAGATTAATTGGATTTCAAAAGAAAAGCTATCCAAGGAAAACAGTTCTTGAAAGTGTAGGTGGAAAGCTGACCCCTGATCTTCATAATGCCTCCCTTGCCAGTCAAGGGACTGCATTAGAGTCATTTTGCATGATTATTTCATGTATTAATTTGACATATAATCTGCCTCTGTCTCAGGACAATAATTTTAGCCAAGAAGATGCATCCATGGTGATAATATATTTATTTTATTATTTATTTTATTTATATCCTGCTTTTTTATATCCCTGTTGTTCAACATTAAACACAGTTCAACAAAGACATAACTGGTTTTAAAAAATGTAAATGTAGCTGAATACAAAAAATTGACAGAGGTATGAGTTGTGAGTTTTCCGGGCTGTTTCAGAAGCATTCTCTCCTGACGTTTCGCCTGCATCTATGGCAGGCATCCTCAGAGGTTGTGAGGTCTGGATTGTTGTGAGTTTTCTGGGCTGTGTGGCCATGTTCCAGAAGCATTCTCTCCTGACATTTTGCCTGCATCTATGGCAGGCATCTTTAGAGGTTGTGAGGTCTGTTAGAAATTAGGAAAATGGGGTTTATATATTTGTGAAGTATCCAAGGTGGGAGAAAGAATTATTGTCTGCCTGAGACAGGTGTGCATGTTTCAGTTGGCCACCTTGATTAGCATTTAATGGCCTAGCAGTTTCAAGGTCTTGCTTCTTACTGCCTGGGGGAATCCTTTGTTGGGAGGTGATTAGCTGGTCCTGATTGTTTCTTCTCTAGAATTCCCCTGTTTTTGAGTGTTGTTATTTATTTACTCTTACAATTTTAGAGTTTTTTTAATACTGGGAGCCAGATTTTGTTCATTTTCATGGTTTCTTTCTTTCTGTCAAAATTGTCCACATGCTTAGTCTGTATCAGAGGTATGTCTGGTACAGAAGGAATGGGCTACCAGATCAGAGTCCCCCAAATCTTTATTATCACCAAGTGTTGCATAAACCATTAATAAAGCTGATGTTTCAGCCAGTGGGGAACCTCTCAGTGCTTTTGCACGAGGTAAATAACTTTTGCCAAACAGAAGCCTATTACAGCAGAGCAACAGTTGAGCGCTTGGTTATCCGAGAATTGCTTACATCACGCTTCCATTTCCTTGGACGCAATTATTGGCCACCAAGGAGCCGCCGTCTTTGTGCAAATCTCCTTATAGATGGTGAATTAGTAGAATGGTACATAGGGGAAAATAATGGCTAATTGTTTTTCCTAAGCGAGATTTATTTTACTGGGAGCGTGTCTCCTCCAAATCACTTTTGCCTTCGTTCCTCCTCACCCCACTCTTCTCTATTTCATCCTTCTGTCATCTGAGACTTGTTTATAGGGCCTAAGGGAACGTTGGAGCTGGAGATCACGAGTGGATCCCTGCGCGCCTCTCTCTCTTGTTGTTTTCCTGACTCTTCCTCTGTGTGTCCTTGATGTGTCTCCCGCAAATGCATCGCCTGGTCCCAGGGGTGATCTGGTGCTCCTTCCAGTGGACTTTTGGTGATAACTGGTTCCATATGTTGCAAGCCCTTTGGGTGATATTGTTTTGCCAAAATAATTCTTGTTCCCAGTTTCCAAGCGGTTGAGATCATTTTCCTTGGATTTGTTTTCTTGATCGTTTTGTCAGTTTCATAAATCTTCTCCCATAATGTAAGGAAAAAAACAATTAAGTCACCAGCAAATCCATTTGTCTTGGCCAAAGATAATATGTCGAATGGATGAGCAGCCAGGGTTACAGTAGAACTTGGAAGCGGAGCCTGGTTGGGAATCACGGAAGGGCCTGTGCGTGCCTTATGCGTGGCGAACACTCAGGCGAGTTAAGAGAAAAATAAGAGTGGAGAGTGATTCCTTTTACAAGTAGCACAGTGCTTTTCATGACTGTGGCGGTATCCTTATTCAGATTAGCAAATAACATGATATATATAAACTCAGTGTTGATCAAAATGGTAGCTGCCTATCCCTGGTCACTTTCCAGGAAAGAAAAGAATAGTTAATGGGTTGTTGTGAGTTTTCTGGGCTGTATGGCCATGTTCCAGAAGCCCAAATTACCTGTCCGAACGCATCTCCCCCTATGAACCATTGCAGAGATTAAGATCCTCTGGGGAGGCCCTGCTTTCCATCTTGCCATTGTCACAGGCATGATTGGTGGGGACGAGAGACAGGGCCTTCTTTGTGATTGCTCCCCAGCTATGGAACTCTCTTCCTGGTGAGATCAGGTCGGCCCCCTCTATCCTGTCTTTTAGAAGGATGGTAAAAACTTGGTTGTGGGACCAAGCTTTCGGGACAGGGCAATAAAGCGGCAATAGGAAAGATGACCAGGCCAATTAGATTTTACACGGATGACTAGGACGGTTTTAAATGGTGTATTTTAATATTTTGATAAATGTTTTTTAATGTTTATGTATTGTATGTGAATTTGTGTCCTGGCATTGAATGTTTGCCGTATACATGCTGTGCTCCGCCCTGAGTCTCCTTCGGGGTGAGAAGGGTGGAATATAAATGCTTTAAATAAAATAAAATAAATTCTCCCCTGACGTTTCGCCTGCATCTATGGCAGGCATCCTCAGAGGTTGTGAGGTCTCTTGGAAACTTGGCAAGTGAGATTTATATGTCTGTGGAATGTCCAGGGTGGGAGAAAGAACTCTTGAGGCAAGTGTGAATGTTTCAATTGGCCACCTTGATTAGGATTTCATGGCCTAGTACTTTCAAGGTCTGACTTCTTACTGCCATGAAAATGAACCATAAAAATGAACAAAATTTGTCTGCCAGTATTAAAAAAAAACTCTACAATCATAACAGTAAATAAAAAAACAACACTCAAAAACAGGGGAATTCCAGACAAGAATCAATCAGAGCCAGCTAATCACCTCCCAACAAAGGATCCCCCCAGGCAGTAAGAAGCCAGTCCTTGAAACTGCTAGGCCATTAAATGCTAATCAAGGTGGCCAGTTGGAACACTCACCTCAAGCAGACAAGAGGTCTTTCTCCTATCCTGGGCATTCCACAGATATATAAGCCCCACTTGCCTACAATCCAAGAGATCTCACAACTTCTGAGGATGCCTGCCATAGCTGCAGGCGAAATGTCAGGAGAGAATACTTCTGGAACGTGTCATGCAGCCCGGAAAACTCACAACAACCTAGTGATTCTGGCTATGAAAGCCTTCGACAATACATAGAAGTTAATGTTAGGTTTTTTGAGTCTCCTTTGTGGAGAGAAAAAGCGGGGAATAAATAAGCACAACAACAACAACAGCAGCAATGATAATATAATGGATCATGTGTTTAGTGTTCATTTAAAGTCCATTTAATGCACTTCTCAGGGTATTTGATGTGCGGGACCCCAATGCCAGGGGTCCCGCACAAAAGAGTCAAGGCTCTTCTGGACTCTTGGACCAGTTCTTAAACACACTTCTGGAATGAGCCTCTTATATTCCAAGTAGACTGAAACATACTTAGTCCTAATCTCTTTTTATACTGGTTTTCAACCACTTCATTGGATGTGTTGCAATAGCAGATTCCCAGATTATTTTAGTGTTTACGCCTTATTTTATTTTTCTGGTTATTTAATATTTAATGTTATTTTACTTAAGTGATATTTGTCTTTACTGTTCTAATGTAGCTCAAATCCTATGTAAAATCATACTATGTAAAAATAGAGAGGCGTCCCTGTTTTCACAAAGCATCTCGTTGGAAATAAAATTAGGTGAACTACAAGGCTGTTTTTATGTTGTTAGCGCCTGCATGCCGTTGACAGCACTACTCAAGATAATTATGGTGTAAAAATAAATGGGATGGTTGCAACGGTGGTTTCTTTCCAAGATGCTCATGGATAGCGATCTTTTCAGAGAAAGAGGAGGGAACATCAAGTGCAGAAAGCACTTAGTAATGACAACCAGAGTCAGAACAGCGTCTACACACAATGTCTTTTGTGCAGTTCTCTTTTACATAAACACCTCTGTGTCTTGGCGCACCAGGCCTGGGAAGTAGACAGCATGAGAAGACCCTCAGAACTTTATGGAGTGTAAAGGGGTTTATTGTCTCTGTTGGGGGAAAGTTTGGACATATTTTGATTTTTGGCAGGGGTGCACGTGTCAGAATTGCGTGTCTGCTCTTGGAGCACCTTACCTGTATTCCCTGGATAGAGGTGTTTTGATCATCCATCCAATGGAAGAAATCCCTTGGTGCAATGCTAATAGCTTACAAATTAGGTTCCTCGGGTTGTGTTTATGATGTCTTCCTGGCTTCCAGGGAGAAGGATGACATCAGTGGGAGAAAGTGAGTGGAAAAAGCTCCTAGACCATGTTCCAAGCTGCAACCCTTGGCTGACCTGCAAAGCCCATAATGAATAGGCAGCAGCGCTCTCCGTTAAGGAGGCGCCATAGTTTTAAGTCAGTTGGACCCTTGCCCATCTAGGGTTTGTCTGAGCCCGGTTTCAGGCTCAGCTTTTCTGTTCATGTTGGCCATTCAGTTCATTCGTTCTCCTTGTCCGATTGAAGTAGACTCATTGAATCAATGGGAACTTGGTACACCGACTTTTAAGATATGTCTCACTGATTCAGTGTGTCTACTTTAGTTAAGACTAATTGGAGTATGGACTAGTGGCTTGAACAGTGGATCGTGGAAACCCATCTTGGGTAAGTTGTGCTCTCTCAGCCTCAGATTTTACAAAATGAAGTTCAACAGTGACAAATGCAAGATACTCCACTTAGGCAGAAAAAATGAAATGCAAAGATACAGAATGGGGGACAATGCCTGGCTCGAGAGCAGTACGTGTGAAAAAGATCTTGGAGTCCTTGTGGACAACAAGTTAAACATGAGCCAACAATGTGATGCGGTGGCAAAAAAAGTCAATGGGATTTTGGCCCGCATCAATAGGAGTGTCATGTCTAGATCCAGGGAAGTCATGCTACCCCTCTGTTCTGCCTTGGTTAGTCCACACCTGGATATTGTGTCCCACTCAGGGCACCACAATTGAAGAGAGATATTGACAAGCTGGAATGTGTCCAGAGGAGGGCGACTAAAATGATGAAGGGCCTGGAGAACAAGCCCTATGAGGAGTGGCTTAAAGAGCTAGGCATGTTTAGTCTTCAGAAGAGAAGGCTGAGAGGAGACATGCTAGCCATGTATAAATACGTGAGAGGAAGTCATAGGTAGGAGGGAGCAAGCTTTTTTTCTGCTAACCTGGAGACTAGGACGCAATGGAACAATGGCTTCAAACTACAAGAAAGGAGATTCAATCTGAACATTAGGAAGAACTTCCTGACTGTGAGAGCCATTCAGCAGTGGAACTCTCTGCCCTGGAGTGTGGTGGAGGCTCCTTCTTTGGAAGCTTTTAAACAGAGGCTGGATGGCCATCTGTCAGGGGTGATTTGAATGCAATATTCCTGCTTCTTGGCAGGTGGTTGGACTGAATGGCCCATGAGGTCTCTTCCAACTCTATGATTCTGTTATTCAGAAGAAAGGCAAAGCAGACAGCCTCTGGACAAAAACTGCCAAGAAAACCCATCAAAAGGTACTCAATGAAATATAGAAATGGGTGCTTTAAAATAGTTTTGATTTGATAAGCCTTGTTTTGATCTGCCAGGTATCCCTTATGTTCTGAAGGAAAGCCTACTTGTCCATGACTTCTTTATCATGATCCCTTAACTGAAAAGATCCAAAATTGTCTCTCTTGTGTGTAAATGCAATGCCATCGGGACCATCAGGTGGGCCATCAGAATTATGTTTTTATACACAGTAGAGTCTCACTTATCCAACCTTTGCTCATCCAACATTCAGGATTATCCAGCACAGTCTGCCTTCCGCCTGGATCCACAGCTGTTTCCATACATTGCGATGTTTTGGTGCTAAATTCGTAAATACAGTAATTACTATATAACGTTTTTTCTGTCGATTTGTTGTAAAACATGATGTTTTGGTGCATAATTTGTATAATCATAATGTAATTTGACGCTCAATAGGCTTTTCCTGAATCCTTTCTTATTATCCAACATTTTCGCTTATCTGCTGGCCTGTTTACATTGGATAAGCGAGATTTTGCTATAATTAGAATATTTTTGCTATAATTACGATATTTTGCTATAATTTTGCTATAATTACGATATTTCTACCCTGTCTTTCGCAAGCCCAAAGGCGACTCAAGGCGGCTTACAAACTGTTAGCAATTTGATGCCATAACAATCCACAATATACAATTAAAACATTTAAAACAGCATTATAAAATCAACACAATACGAAAACCATTAAAAATATATATGTTTTTGGTTAATCTCACTTTCCTATAGCATCATCTAAGCTGTTCCATGTTTCAAACTTACATAATTCTGTGTTTGTCTATTACACTGCATTTCCAAAAGCTTGTTCAAAGAGCTAGGTTTTTATTTTTTTCCGGGAGGTCAGGAGGGAGGGGGCCGATCTAATATCCCTAGGGAGGGAGTTCCACAGCCGAGGGGCCACCACTGAGAAGGTCCTGTCTCTCATTTCCGTCAGACGCGTCTGTGAAGAAGGCGGGATCGAGGGCAGGGCCTCCCCAGATGATCTTAAATTTCTAGATGGTTTTAGATAGATAAGTTTGGACAGGTAAGCTGGACCGGATATCATAGCAATGTTGATGGCATTCCCTAGAAATGGCTTTTCCAAATCTGAGACTGTTTGGAACTTGGCTCAGTCACCAAGCTCATTTATTCAGTAGCATTAGATGCTTGTATTAAAAAAACAAATTTTAGGGAAAGAAAGCCAAAAGCATTCTGCATTCCTTTTTAAATAGTAATTTGTATGTTTCAGACTGGGCTTTTTTTTTCATCAGTGTCATCTTTCTTTTCGTTTTGGAAATAATTATGATACCCCCTTCAGTGAGAGAATGTATGTCTCTCTCTGTTTCTGTTTTTGTTCTTTCTATCCATTGAAATGTTTTGGCTGCAGCGTACCATTTCGTGAAAGGCTAAAGCTGAACTTGATGCTCTTAAAAAAAGGCTGGAGTCCATCATGAATCCATCCAGCTGACAATAAATGAACTTCTTGTTCCCTTTGCAGAAGAGGGATGAAAACCAGCACGACCCATCCTGTTTATACCACACAAAGGGTCCCAAAGGAAAGCATCGCTCAGCGAGTTTTGTTATCCTTGATTAAAAGCAGTTTGGAAAATACAAAAAATATCTTAGAATATTTTAACTGAAAGGATTTTCACAAAGGAAGATGGTACTGAACTTAAAATTGTATGTGCTTGCTTCAAGTGAAAGTGCCAATTGTTTTTAAAAAGGGAATCCGCATCATTTGAAATGCGACCAAACCGAGGAAAACAATGATATGGAATCCAGCCATCCGCTCTTCAGGCTTTGAATTGTTTTCAGAGTGAAATGTAATGGAAATAGGGATATAAAAATAAAATAAGTTGCTTTTATTTCTAAAGACTCTGCAAGGTAGACTTAATAGCTAGTCTAATGATCAGATGGGGAATTGACATGATTGGATCGCTTAGTTCTTAGACAGAGAGGAAGATGAGCGCAGCATCCCCGCTTTGCTGGCTACAAATGTTTGCACGGAGACAAATGCATTTCTCCTTCCCTAAAGCAATTTCTGTAAAAATATCTCCTGGATAACTTGAGAAGCTCTTTTCAATTTAGTGTCTCGTGTTATCACAGTTCACCTAAGTTAAGCCCGCGTCCTGCGACAGTTACGTCAGCGCGGCTCTGATGAGGTGTTCGACAAGTGATCCTGAGCACCGGAGCTGGCCTTTTGGGCTAAGCTTTTATTGCTTTTGCTTCTTGGCGTCTTATCTCATGGAACGCGGGCCATTTAGCCAGCTCCAATGGCAGGAAATACAGAGCATGCGGCTTCGGAGGTCATGGAAATCCATCCGGCTTAGAGAAGCTCCCCGTCTGAACTCTGCATGGCTTTGAAGCCTTTGAAGGAAAGACCTGTGGAAAAAGAATCAAATGAGTGGCTTGCATCTGCTGGGGAAGTAGAGCAGAGCTTGAAGCAGATGTTTCCTGGAGGTCCACTGGCAGGGTATGAAAGCAATCGCCCTTTCCAGGTATCTCTCTTTCTACGCAACTGCTATTTCAAAGGAGACATTAAGCTGCTGCAATCAATGTCCATCAATGGAAACTCTCACTCTCATTGCCTTCTGGTGGAAGCGTATCATAGAATTGCCTGGAGAACCTAGAAAATTCATAGAGATGACATATTTTGTCAAATGCGGGTAGGTGAAGCTGCGGATCTCTTAGATCAGGCATCCTCAAACTGCGGCCCTCCAGCTGTTTGGGCCTTCAACTCCTAGAATTCCTGGCAATTGAACAAGCTTGTTAGGGCTTCTGGGAGTTGAATGCCCAAACAGTTGGAGGGCCGCAGTTTGAGGATGCCTGTCTTAGATAGACAGGCAGATAGACAGCTTGGGAGCCTTTGTTCACCTCAGAGGCATTATTCTTGTTTGGGAATCCCATTTAGTTGGCCAAGAAGGAGAGTTTCCTCCAAATATACATGACCTCCAGCTACGAACTCATTGAAACTGGTGGTAGGTTCAAATTCAGTAATTGACTCAATGGGTCTGCTCTGATTCAGAGTAACTAACTAATAGGACTTAGAATCATAGAATCATAGAGTTGGAAGAGACTTTGTGGGCCATCCAGTACAACCCTATTCTGCCAAGAAGCAAAAAAATCGCATTCAAAGCACCCCGACAGATGGCCATTTATTTATTTATTTATTTACAGTATTTCTATTCCGCCCTTCTCACCCCGGAGGGGACTCAGGGTGGATTACAGTGTACAAATACATGGCAAACATTCATTGCCATAGACACACAACATATATAGACAGACACTCAGAGGCTATTTAACATTCCAGCTTCTGGCCACCAGGGGAGCTGTCACTTCCTCATTCTTTGCATACTTCCTGGAGATTTTTGTGGCCTCATAAATCAGTTAAATTAGCCTCCCCACATAAGTGGTACCTAAATTTCCTACTTGACAGATGCAACTGTCTTTCGGGCTGCAAAGGTTAACAACAAGCTACATAATTTTGGTCGGGAGTTCACTCCGACCCGGGCTGGCTTTGAACTCATGACCTTTCGGTCAGTGGTGATCTTGATGCAGCTGACTCCCCGCCACCTGTGCCACAGTCCCGGCTGGACTGTTTTGTTTTGTTTTGGGGCCCATCCAGCCTCTGCTTCAAAGCCTCCAAAGAAGGAGCCTCTACCACACTCCAGGGCAGAGTTCCACTGCTGAACAGCTCTCACAGTCAGGAATTTCCTTTCCAAGCTTGCTCCCTCCTCCCTGTGACTTCCCCTCACATATTTATACATGGCCATCATGTCTCCTCTCAGCCTTCTCTTCTGAAAGCTAGACAATCCCAGCTCTTGTTCTCCAGACCCTTGATCATTTTAGTCACTCTCCTCTGGACACATTCTAACTTGTCAACATCTCCCTTCAATTGTGGTGCCCAGAATTGGACAGAGTATTCCAGATGTGGTCTAACCAAGGCAGAATAGAGGGGTAGCATGACTTCCCTGGATCTAGATCAGTGGTTCTCAACCTAGGGTCCCCAGAGGTTTTTGGC
Source organism: Anolis sagrei (assembly GCF_037176765.1). Lineage (NCBI taxonomy): Eukaryota > Metazoa > Chordata > Lepidosauria > Squamata > Anolidae > Anolis > Anolis sagrei. Next base: position 25,888,212 of record NC_090028.1, read on the forward strand.
CTATAACTCCCAGAAATCCCAGCCAGTTTACCAGCTGTTAGGATTTCTGGGAGTTGAAGGCCAAAAATATCTGGGGACCCCATGTTGAGAACCACTGATCTAGATACTATACTCCTATACTTAAGCTCATAAGAGCCACTGCTCTAATCTTAATGCTATGAACTGCCTTGCAACAGTAGGCACTATAAAAGCATTAGGTACCAATGGAATCAAATATGCATCTTGCTCCTTATGGTGACTTCAGCCCAATGGGAGATGCAGTGCGACGATTCATTTCCAACGCTGGATCTGCCAATGTGGTAAATGACATATTTCGGAAGTGACACAGACTCTCCTTCCGTCAGTCTGAAGAAAAGCGGAAATCCATTTCCATTTGGGAACTGCGGCTTTTGCTGAGCACATTCCCTTAATAGACATAGTAAGCAATTAATCGAGTAACTTGCCGCTCTCTATTACTTAGGGGCTGCTCTTTCCAAGTTGTCCCCAGCTCTTGCTGAATCAACAACCCTGCTTCCATGACTGTTGAGACTCATTCCTTTGTGTTTTCTGACTAAGGCGATACCTACATTTTATTTTATTTTATTGCAAGCTATTCTTGAGCATTCCCAAGCTCTGCTTATCTCCACTTTCTTCAGTGCAATAAAGAAGTCAAAAACCAAGTCAGATTTCTTTCTGATGTGCAGCAGATCAACAAATCAATTGAAGAACAGTTTGAAAAGAGAAACTTCTAATCACAAATTGAAAATAAATGTACTTCTATTTCCTTTCTTTTGTATTCTGGATCCCCAAATGCTGAGAAACGATACACATGCCAAACAAAGTTGAAAGCAAATGTAATTCTGCCTGTAGATTTGTTGTCACTAACCATACATTAAACAAACCAGTGCCACAGGAGATTATGGTTTGTATCAAAAGCAACAGGGGAAATCTTCTAGTTGCCTTTAAGCTACAAAGAATTAGAGGCCATACATGTGTTTCGGAGATGGATAATTTGACTGTATTGCTCTGGTCCTTTCTTGTAGCTAGAGCTTGGGGATATTAACTTACAAGCAATCTTATCTGTAACCAGTAGACATATGCATTCGGGGAAAATCTTGTCCCATTTTGTATCCCGACTTTTGTTGGGGGTCCCGATCTGTTTTTTGTAAGCCTTCCAAAATTGAGAGGGTTGTTTTTTGTTCTTTTGTTTCGGGTCCAAAAATGGGACCATTATGGGTGGAGGTCTTCCCACTCACTGGCTCCCCTTCCCAGTGTGTGTTCTTCTTACCTGGCACCTACTGTTTCTACTACAGAGTAAGGGACACTCAGCTGTAGGCACTGGCAGGCACGCAGAAGTGCTCCAGGCCTGCCAGCACGGCATGCCACACTCTCAAAGAGTGTGTGTCTGTTGGGGCCGAAAGCGCGCACGCCTGCTAGTACCTGCAACTGAGTGCATCTTACTCTAGAGTAAGAGATGCTCAGCTGCAGACTCGCCCTGCCGCACCCTCTGAGAGTTTGTGTGTGATGGGCCGTGCAGGCAGGCCCGTAGTGTGCCTGCAGCCAGTAGCTGCAACTGAGTCCCTCTTACTCTGGGCCTTCTTGGCACACCACATTCTCTGAGAGTGAGTGTGACAGAGTGTGCAGGCAAGCCTGGAAAGCACCTGCCAGTACCTACAGTCAAGTGCCTCTTACTCTAGAGTAAGAAGTGCTCAGCTGCCGGCTTGCCCTGTTGCACTCTCCGAGAGTTTGTGTATGGCGGGTCTTGCAGGCAGGCCCGGAGTGTGCCTGCAGCCGAGCTCTGGGCTTGCCTGCCTGCATGCGCCGCCACACACACACACTGTCTTTCCAAGTTGAGGAGGCAAGTTCCAGTGTGCCTTCCTGGAATAGTGATCCCATAGCACTTTGTCCCTCTAAAGCACTTTACATTTTAGGTCTGCTCGTATGTCTTTCCACAAACACCACTATCCCCTTCTCATCCATGCTTCAGCACTATTTCCAATTTTAATTTTACATTTGGCCTTCCCACAGTTTTAATTATATGTTGTCTTATTGATAATGTTATATGTTTATTATCTATGTTTTTATTTTAATTGCTTGTATTGTTGTGATTATTGCTTGTATTGTTGTGTTTGGGCTCGGCCTCATGTAAGCCGCACCGAGTCCCTTGGGGAGATGGTAGCAGGGTACAAATAAAGTGTTACTATTATTATTATTATTATTATTACTACTACTACTACTACTACTACTACATATGAAAGCAGGCTGTAGACAGACTTTCATGTCGAGCAAATTTTCGTGTGGGGAGGGGGCTTCTCATTTTGTGCTTCCAAATAAACAGAAGACATGAAAGAAACGGTAGGAAAAAAATTTGCAAACATGCCTACTAACCAGTTACCTTTTGGGAAGCAAGGCTTTTATGAAGTTACTTTATAAAGGTGATAGAACAACAAAGAGTGAAATTAATTTATTTGAGATAACGAGTAATAGTTTTCAGTTATTTTCAAGGCATTTTTAATAGGAAGTTTTCCTGATGTCTGCCATTTCCTTCTTTACCTTAAGCTTCTTCCTCATAAAAATAGAATCTTGTTTCATTAATTTTCTAATTATTAAAATTCTTGATTTATGTTGATTGCTGTTTAGGGATCCAGAATTCTGGGGAAAGGTTAACAAACATATTAAGTAGAAGAATACATACAGATGCTGTTAATTATTTGTATGTTAATAGAGTCTCAGAAAAATATCAGAGGAGAAGTCCTGGGAAGGTATACGAATGATCAAAATGTTCTCCAGATTAGAAAATAAGTGTACGGGATGTAAAATGCCTTTTTTGTCTCTTGCAGAGGATTATCCCAGTGGGACATGGCTCGGAGATGAGAACAACCCTGAGATGCGGGTGCGATGTCCCATCACGGCAGCCGACATGCTCCACATCAGCACCAACTGCCGTACAGCGGAGAAGATGGCCCTGACACTCCTTGATTATCTCTTTCACCGGGAAATCCAGGCCATTTCCAATCTTTCCGGGCAGGGGAAGCATGGGAAGAAGCAACTAGATCCACTTATGATTTACGGCATCCGTTGTGAGTAATCATGAAATTATAACTTCTATGAATGCTCTTTCCACCAAAGGGTGGAACATCAAACATAGCAGAACCAAGGCAATAGAACATGAATGGACCAACTTCAGCCCTCCAGGTGTTTTGGGCTTCAACTCCCATAATTCCTACCAGCTGTTAGGAATTGTGGGAGTTGTAGCCCAAAACACCTGGAGGGCCAAAGTTGGCTCACGCTATTGCAACCCAGAGCCGGAAACAAGACCCTAAGGTAACAATCCACCACACTTGACTGTAGGAAAAATAATCCTTTTTTATTGATGAAAAATGGTTACAAAATAGAGGAAAATGCAAAGTCAAAAAGCCACAGTAAAAATCAGCAATCAGAAATGTCCATGAACTAGATCAAAAACCCAAAGCAACACTGTAAAATCCTGGAACCTGTTAGCAATCTACTAACCGTATTTGGAGCACTAGAAGCCTCTTGGGATGAAGGCCACGGGAAACGGGAGATCTGCCAAAGTAATGCCTCAGTCTAAAACTATGCCTGATCTAAAGAGTCAACCCGGCGAGAGGCACTTAAAGCCGAGGAATCTGTTCCGTGACACGCCTCCAGGCTTTGAAGCCCTTGTTTCTTTTTCTTTCAATCTGGCTGACCTTTGCAAACTCTGCGATGCAAATCTGTCCTCTTCTATCCTCATTAAGGATCCCAGGTGTTAGCTTCTCTGGAGAGCTAGAAGGGAGTGAAACATTCTCATGAGAATGTGTACTTTCACTTTCCAAACCTGCAGGAGTTTCTTCTACACTGACCTCAGAATCAACATTTTCATTAGCATCAGGAAATACATTTTCAGTAGCATCAGGAAATACATTTTCGGTAGCATCAGGAAATACAATCAGAGAATCAGTTTCATGTTCACACCCAGGCTGAACCCCAACACACGCCTGCAATAGAAGGTAACGTCATGGACCTCAACTTCCCACCTGCTCTTAGGAGCTTGTATCTTGTGCTATAAGTGGATTTATATTAAACCAGAGTTGGGGGAAATAAGTCACATAACCCCTCTCCCAGGCTGCTTTGGTTCACCATAAATCCTATCAGTCTTCTACCTTGTTTTAAATGCTGATGGCAAAGATATTTTTATTATGGAATTCAATGATAGAGTCGTAGTTGTGCTTGTGTGGTGCACAATATTTTTAAATCCTTTGTTGGTAAGTATGTTTTAATTGTTTTTAAACCAGTTTTAAAACAACATTGTTTTGTTATTTTCCAATCTTTCTAAAATAAGATTTTATTTTTATCTTGTTTTACATTATTGTCAACTGCCTTGAATCCCATCATGGGATTCGGGGGAAAGCCATGTTGGGCGAGTGGACTTCTTAAGAAAAGACTCTCCTCATAAATGTACAGCAGAGTAAATTAGCAGCAGCAGCATGATCCAGCACCAGGAGCCCAAAGTGATAAAAAGAGCAAAAACAGAGAGACTAGTATTATCTCTTCCATAGGGGGCTTTTCTTTGTAGTAAAATAATATGGTTAGACTATTTACAAGAACAAGGTTTCTATAATTCAAATAAAGTTCTTTATACTTCCTTCATTGCTTCCATACTGGGCTTTTTTCTTATGCAGATAAACAGGTTTGCTCTCACAGAGCCTCTTCTCACAACTAACTTATACTGGAGCTTCACACAGTAGCTTTTTACACACAGCAGTTTTTATACTGGAGCTTTACTCATGAGGCCTTCAACCTAGAGCTTCCTCTTACCGAAGCTTCTTCAACCAGGCTTTCTCATACTCTGAGGCCTTCTCACAGACTAAGACCTATCTCACACAGAGGCTTCTCTCACAGACTGAGACTTTTTCTCCCACTGAGGTTTACCTCAGACTGATGGCTGCTAAGCTACAGGCACACCTGCTTATATTGAACTGCAGCTTTTGCTGAGTCATTGCATCAATTTAACCCTTTCAGTGCTTGACTCAAATTTTTGTAATTAAAAATACCTAGTTAATTTTCAACATTTCTGACAAGGCAGGGTATAGATAGATAGATAGATAGATAGATAGATAGATAGCAGACACTGGAAGAAAAGCAGGATGTAAATCAAATAAAGACACTGTATTCTTGGATGGTTGAGAGAGATGAAAAATAGAGAGCCAACATAGTGTAGTAGTTTGACAATTGAACTGGGATACTTCAGATGCATCAGGGTTCAAATCTCTTTTTGTTCATGGAAGTCACTGAACAAGTCACACTCTCTCAGCCTCTGAGCAAAGTGTGCCAAGACAACCCCATGATAGGTTGACATAATCAGAAATGACTGGAAGGCACACAGCAGCAACAATATATAATGTATATAGATTTAAATTCCCATTGGGGAGGGTCTATCTATCTATCTATCTACTCACCCACTCATCCATCCACCCACCCATCCATCCATCCATCCACACACACACGCACTCACCCATCAATCCATCCATCCTCTATATTGCTCTGTGCAACCTTCCCAAGTGTTTCATAGAATTCAGACTTGCAGATTAATCCTCCCTTAATGGACCAATGTGCTGGTTGTCTCCCACAGTTGCTCTGACTTTCTGGCAAATGCATTAGTCCCATGGCAAATCAGTTTGGAATTTCATTCTGACTTTCCCAGGAGGAAATCTGAGGCCAGCTTTCTCTCTCATTGTGACGGGTGCTCCATGAGTCCAACATTTGCGTAGCTGTAGTCCAGACCAAGGATTCCATCACAACCGATGCGTCGGTTTCCCTTAAAGTGTCAGAAAGTGGTGTCTGTGCAATGGGTTCTTGACTTTGCAAATCTAAAATTGCTGGAAACTACATACAAAAGATGTTCGACTGCCTCAAATGATCAAATCCTGGTCTTAACAGTCCTGCAGATGTTGGGAGTGGGTTTGTTTTCTCTTACCTCCAGGCAGATGTTTTTTCTTAAGCTTCTATTTTAAGTTCCTGAAGGACCAATTAGAATTGTAATGTTCCCTATGTTTCCCGTGCATGAGGCATCCCAAACCCTGCTTCCAGTGTAAGGTGTCACTCCGAATTCACGCGAGTCTTGTTGCTAAAGAACATGCCCAGGTGTAACACACATTCCTGATGGAGAGAGCGATCGAAGTAATAAAACTTGGGAGGAATAACAGCCGCAGCTCAAAGCACAGGTGTTGGGCAAGTCTTCGGGATAGCCGCAGATTGGATTCCCCATTTCTGTTCAGCTTAATACAGGGACTGTATCTGGCTGCTTTGGCTGCTATTCCTGCCCATTGCATGTTTGTTTTCCATGTATATCATTTCAAAAGGCTAAATCTTGCTCATGTTGGACCAGAGCAGCTTTTGCAGCTGCAAAATATATATAGAAAGAGAGCATTGCAAAATAATGCTCCAATTGAGGGAAGACATAAGAGCCAACTTCAGTTATGTCCTCTTAATTTTCCTGGGGATTATTGCATTTGTGTTCTGTCTTTAGCTTCTCATAAGCTAGTGTTTCTCAACCTTTCTATGCCGCGACCCCTTAATACAGTTCCTTATGTTGTGGTGACCCCCAAACATAAAATTATTTTTGTTATTACTTCATAATTGTAAACTTGCTACTGCTATGAATCATAATGTAAGTATCTGATATGCAGGGGGCATTTTCATTCACTGGACCAAATTTGGCACAAAAACCCAATATGCCCAAATTTGAATACTGGTGGGGTTGGGGGGTGTGTGATTTTGTCATTTGGGAGTTGCAGTTTCTGGGATTTATAGTTAATCTACAGTCAAAGAGCATTCTAAATTCCACCAACAATGGAATTAAACCAAACTTGGCACACAGAACTCCCACAGAAGTCCAACAGAAAATACTGGAAGGGTCTGGTGGGCCTTGACCTTGAGTTTTGAAGTTGTATTTTACCTACATCCAGAGAGCACTGTGGACTCCAACAATTATAGATCTGGCCCAAACTTGGCACAAATACTTAATTTGCCCAAATATGAACATTGGGGTTTTTTTGGGAAAATAGACTTGTAGTTCCTGGGATTTATAGTTCACCTACAATCAAAGAGCATTCTGAACCCAACCAACGATAGAATTGGACCAGACTTTCTACACAGAACATCCATGACCAACAGAAAATACTATGTTTTCTGATGGTATTTGGCGACCCCTCTGACACCCCTTCCCGACCCCCCCAGGGGTCCCGACCCCCAGGTTGAGAAACACTGTCATCAGCAATGTGGCCATTCTGTGAAATTAATAGTGACAGTCATCATATGCCTCTAATGTCTAAAGTTCATGGTTTTTAGCCTGCTAGGGACGGATCTTGAACAATACCTTTTGCTAATTGAAAAGAAGGTTGATTCAGAGGGTGGTCAAGAGAAAGTGAATCTGGAATCCCGATAAAGAGATAAAGGAAATCAATGTGAAGACCTCAGGGCTCTTCACAGTTGTGCTCAATGTTGCTACATCGATTCCTTGTTCCGCTGTATTTCTTTATTCCATGTCCCTGAATTTTGAAATGAGAAATGTAAATCCTCCGGGTTCCTTTCATATCTCAGAGAAAGAGGGAAGTCACTCGCTCAATTTTCTTGTTCCTACAGTACAAACTTAAGGCAACTTTGTTCTAGCTTGATGCAACTTCTGAATGGGCAAACAAATGTTTCGTCCAGCAAACCAGCCATCTTTCATAGTGGGCTTGTCGATCATGTTTCTTGTTTGCTAGGATTTAGCAAGATATCTGATAGCTAGGATCTAGCAGAGTGGTTCCCAACCCATGGGCTGCGGCCTACTGTTTTGTTTTTTGTTTTTGTCGTGTCAGGAGCGACTTGAAAACTGCAAGTCGCTTCTGGTGTGAGAGAATTGGCCATCTGCAAGGACGTTGCCCAGGGGACGCCTGGATGTTTTTGATGTTTTATCATCCTTGTGAGAGGCTTCTCTCATTTCCCCGCATGAGGAGCTGGAGCTGATAGTATAATAATAATAATTATTATTATTTTACTGACACAAAAACACAGTATGTCACAGCAAATTAGATCTATATGCTGGATTTCGTATCACAAAATCACAAGTTGAACACTTCCCAATCGTCTAGGACTGTGTGATGTATTTTCGAATTATGTGTGCAGATCCAAGTTGCAGTTGACACATTGTGATTTTGCAGTTGACAGATGGTGATTTTGTCAATGTTTATTGTTTCCAAATGCCGGCTGACATCTTTTGGCACGGCACCCAGTGTGCTGATGACCACTGGGACCACCTGTACTGGTTTATGCCAGAGCCTTTGCAGTTCGATTTTGAGGTCTTGATAGCGTCTGAGTTTTTTCTGTTTTTTTTCCTCAGTGCGGCTATCACCTGGTATGGCGACATCAATAATCCAAACTTTTTTCTTTTCCACAATTGTGATGTCTGGTGTATTGTGTTCCAAAACTTTGTCAGTCTGGATTCGAAAGTCCCACAATATTTTTGTGTGTTCATTTTCCACTACCTTTGCAGGTTTATGATCCCACCAATTCTTTACTGCTGGCAGGTGGTCCTTGTGACATAAGTTCCAGTGAATAATTTGGGCCACAGAGTTGTGCCTTTGTTTGTTTGTTTGTTTGTTTGTTGTTGTTGTTGTTAAAGCCATTAGGGATTGTATTTTTTTCAACCTCAGCCCCCTCCCCTTCTTTTTTTAACACGAGCATTAACCAATTCCATGGATAATAATAGTCCAACCAAAATAATTTTTTCTTGGTGTCTTCATTTTTAGGTGTGTTCCTAGGGTTATTTGGGGTGTTGATTCAGAAAATTGCATTGGATAGACCACACCAGTTCTAAATTATTAAATATAGTTTTCTGTGGGTGAGCAGATGGTGACTACTGGGTGGCATATGTTGTGTATCAGAAATTAGAGCTGATATGGTGTGTCCAATGCAGTTTTCTGAATCAGTGTCCCAGATAACCAAACCAAATCTAAAGTTGACCAAAACCTGATTCGTAACTCTTTTGGTACTAATGTTGGAGAGTGGTCCCTGGACAAAAAAAGGATTGAAACCACTAATCTAGCAGAATTATTCCTCTGCCATTACCAGCTGAACCATCAAGATGTACTTTGGAAAGATAGGCTTCAAAGGTTGTAGATCCAAACCGTGACTTCCTCTGAAGGGCCATAGTAGGATTTGAATCTGAGTTGTTAACGTGGAGTCTCTGCCATTCTCACTGGGTTAGGTAGAAACACCAGCTTCCAGAAGTGACCTGGTAGCAAGCTCTGAGGAACCTCTGAAGGCAACCAACAGTTGGCTCTCATTGCTGAAGGCAGCTTGAGCACTACTTGCAACTCTGACATTGCTGGAAAATTGTAGGTCTTGGGTGATTTCAAAAAGGAAAAAGCATTTTAAAAGTAAATCAGCAACAGCAGCAGCAGTTTTAGCAGATCAGAAGCTCCATGAGTGTAGCAGTAGAGCAAATGAGCTTCAGCAATTACAGGAGCAGAGACAAGCCTTAAAAGTTACAAAGGACTTTATTGAAATCACTTTCCTACATGCATAGGAAAGTTAGGGCCCAGCTATCTATCCCTCTTGAAACATCTTCTCTCTCTCCATGCTTACAGGAGAAGAACAAAATGGGGCTTCTGGAGCTTTTATAATTGCTGTAACTGGATCCCCCAAAAGTTACTTTTTTGACGCTAGTGTCTACAATTCCTGTACCTTGGTTTCTGGGAGTTTTGATCCAGTATCATTCTAGAATTCTGGGACTGTCCAGGAGGTATATAGGTCAGGCTGGCACCTCTTCCTAGAAGGGCATTCTCATTTTCATTTGGTTTCATTTTCTGCCTGGAGGCTCCGCAGATGTTGTCAAATGCCAGCCACATGCTGCGTTTGCCAGTCGCCTTTGAGCCTCTTCTCTTCTTTCAGCTTGTCAGTGGAAAGTTTCTTGTCCCTTCCCTCCTTCTGGGAAGAGAGCCCCCAACCAAATCTGTATTTAATAGAAAATATTTTGAAAAGTATAGAGTATTCCGAAGCCACACTTTCCAAACGGAGGGAAATAGGCTTATTAAAAATTCTTGATAGACTACATAAGCCTTCCCACAAAACCATTTATCTTTTGAGGTACATGTTTTCATTTGGTCGCTTGCTGTAATGGCAGAGGGCTTCGTGGGAACAAAAGCTTTGGCCAATTAATCAATCAATCTATGTATAAATGGGGCAGAACGTGCCTTTTTCAGTAACTCTTAACATCAATAACAAAAAAAAAAGTTTTCTTATGGTGGTTATGTTGAAGGGTGAAAAGTGATGGGCCACAGTTAGGGGTTTCTTTATGATTGAAAATATAAGTTTGGTCATTGTGATCTTTTGTATTAACAGCTGCAAACATGTGCCTGAAATGGATGCAGCTCAGAAGTTTTAATATTGAAAGATATCTTCATAGATTAGCAATTTGCTTTGAGATTGGGGTATCTCATGGGCTACCTACTCCTTTATCAACTGGATAGACTTGGGAAGGTTTTGTCACAGAAAAACTGTGGTTCCATCCTTGGGAACTGTATGATTTTATGCTAGTGCTTTGTTGGGTGTTTTACTGCATTTTTTTTCACTAATGTGATTTTTTTCAGTGTTGTGAGCAAGCTTTGATTAACAGAAGACTAAATCTTTGGCTGAAAGTGAGGAGCCTTGTAACTAAGGTAAAAAAAGAAAACACAAAAGCTGGGATGCAGTTAAACATTTAAAAACAAACAAACAAGATGATGGCAACCAGATTGAATGATAACTGGCAAACAGAGGGAGAAAACGTGGAGGCAGTGACAGGCTTTGTATTTCTAGGCGCAAAGATGACTGCAGATGCAGACTGCAGCCAGGATATCAAAAGATGTTTCCTTCTTGGGGGGAGAGCAATGACCAATCTCAATAAAAGAGTGAAAAGGAGAGACATCACACTGCCAATGAAGATCAGCATAGTTAAAGCGATGGTATTCCTCGTGGTAACCTATGGATGCAAGAGCTGCACCATAAGGAAGGCTGAGCGAAGGAAGACAGACGCTTTTGAACTGTGGTGCTAGAGGAAATTCCTGAGAGTGCCTTGAGCCGCAAGAAGATCCAACCAGTCTGTCCTCCAGGAAATAAAATCCGACTGCTCACTGGAGGGAAGAATATGAAATGCCAAGATGCAGTCCTTTGGCCAAATAACAAGAAGACAGGAAAGTTTGGCAAAGACAATGATGTTGGAGAAAATGGAAGGAAAAAGGAAGAGGGGCAGACCAAGGGCAAGGTGGGTGGATAGTATCCTTGAAGGGACTGGCTTGACATTGAAGGAGCTGGAAGTGGTGACGGCCGACAGGAAGTTCTGGTGTGTGCTGGTCCAGGAGGTCACAAAGAGTTGGACGTGACTGAACGAATAAACAACAGTAAAATCTTCTAGTCCTCCATTTTCTTTGGACTTCAAGTTCCCAGAAACATCTTCCAGGATGGTCCATGGGGAAAGATTCTGGGAACTAGAGTCCAAAATGTATGGAGAACCAAAACGTATGGAGAACCAAAGGTGGACCATTCCCGTTCTCTTTTTAAGGTGTCATCCACCTGTTATTTTGTCAGATTATTTTAATGGTACACAAGTTGGTCTGGACTAGCTTGAAAGATGGGAATCTTCAAGCCACCTGTCAACTTATGGTGACACCATCGATGCCATAAACTGAGCTTTGCTAGGCAAGGGATCCTCAGAAGTGGTTTTGCTAATTTCTTTCTCTGAAATATAGCCTACAGTACCTGGTATTTGTTAGCCGTCTTCCACACAAATAATAACCAGGATCAGAGAGGACTTGGTGCCTTTAAAAATTTTAGGCCAAGCCTGAAATACCTGGGCATCTCCTTAAATGAACAAATAAGACTTCTCCAGCCCTTTCCCAACCTGTGGCATCAAGAAATAGATTATGTCTGCTTTGAGATCGAAGAAAATTGGGATAACTTGTTTGTTTCTCTGCGGAAAAACAGACAGGCATTGTTCTGCCCAAATGCACCATCAATAGTATAACCGGGCAATAAAAAGGATCATGGCTGGAGGCCAAAAGGGAGGAGGCTATAATAGTTAGGCTGGACCTGGAAACCTAAGAAAGGCTTAGCCTTGGATTCTTTTGCAGACGGTTGAACTCATTTGGCGATCATACTGGAAAATGGCAGAAGCAGACACCAGAAGCACAGAACGCCCATTGTTGGCGCAGCTGGAAGAATTTGCTAATTTTAAAGCACATCTTTATGGAATTATTATTAATAATAATCTTTATGATGTTCGAGCGTTGACGCCTGGCTTGCTTCGCGCGTTGAACCTGCTATCGGCCTGATTCATCTGCCGTTTGGGCGTGTTTCATCTGGAACCTATCAATGTTTAAAGTAGCACAGACAGATGACTGCAACCTGGAGTGCCGATTACACCAACCTATCAAAATAGAACAAGGAAAATAAGCTTTGAGCGCTTTCCCGCTAAGTCAAGATGAACTTCATCTCTGGGTATTTGATTTTCAGGTGATGTAAAAACATCGCCTGTCTTCTGAGAGATCAAGATCGCAAAAGAGGAGGAGGAGGAGGAGGATATATTCCTCCTAGGCTGAACGGTGTGGTGCTGAGTTGCAGTGTTGACAGTGTGAAAGATAAGGCCGCTGTGGAGAGGCTGGCTGTCACAGAGACAGGGAAACAATGTGCAAAGAAATGGGGTATGAGCCTTCTTCAGAAGACATTCAAGCAGCTCCCGTACAATAATGAAATATCCCTCTACTTTGTTGAGCTTAGAGTGGAGAGGCAGACCACCCAAACAGATTTAATGGAGAACATATTGGAATCCTGCTGGATGGTTGTGTTTCTCCCCCAGAACGTTCCCTTCAGTGTTCTTTCCCTGGTTGTGAAAACGACCCTCTCTATTTGCTCCTTGTAATGCCAGAATTGAGGAATTACGTGCTGAAATTGAGTATTAGCTGTGACCCCACTGGTCGGGCACAGGAATATTTATTTGACCCCAAACAGAACAGGCTGCATCTTTATATACTGTGTCGAATTCTGGGCACCACATTTGAAGGAAGATGCTGAGAAGCTGGAATGTGTCAGTGATCAAGGGTCTGGAGTACAAGCCCTATGAGGAGCGGCTTCAAGCTCTGGACATGTTTAGCCTGCAGAAGAGACGGCTGAGAGGAGACATGATGAGACCATGGATCAATATTTGAAGGGAAGTAATAGGAGGCGGGAGCAAGCTTGTTTTCCACTGCCCTGGAGACTAGGATGCAATGGAACAATGCCTTTAAACTACAGAAAAGAAAAGAGATTCCACCTGAACATGAGGAAGAACTTCCTAACTGAGAAAGAGAGCTGTTTAGCAATGGAAATCTCTCTTTGCCCTGGAGTGTGGTAGAAGCTCCTTCTTTGAAGGCTTTTTAAACAGGCTGGATGGTCATCTGTTGGGGGTGCTTTGAATGCCATTTTCCTGCTTCTTGGCAGAATGGACTGCATGGCCCACCAGGTCTCTTCCAACTCTAGGATTCGGTTGCACTCCAGAACAGGAAAGCCCTCTGATTTTAAACACCACACTGTTTAGTAGGGAAAACAATACTTTTATTGAAGATAATTAAAAAGCAGAAAAGTAAAAAAGCACTTTAAAAAATAGGTAAATCCAATTCGGTAAGAAGATAAGCAGGAACAAAGTAGTCCAGCAAAGTCCATAAAAACAACGTCAAAATTCCCCATACAAAATGCAAGAAATCAGGAAACATTAATCCAAGGCATGAATATAAAATCATAGAATCCAAGAATTAAAACCATGAAACAAAAGGCACTTAAACATGAATTTTCCAAGCAGAGCTTTCATGAAACAAGGACAAGATCTTGACTTGATTCTAAACGATGCTTCATCTGATTACATATCCTGTACTTGGGACTTTCATCTCCTTGTTAACTATGTCTCTAGCGCTCATAAATTGGTTTCGCTTTAGCTGAGAGTATCTTATCCTTTTTTCTTGAAGCCTGGCAGGACGCCGAAGCCACTGTTTGGCTTTTCTGTTTTGACTAATCTCCTCCCATCTATCTATTGGCTCATTAATTTCTGCACCTGGTGCTGAGCTGTTTTCAAGCTCCAAATCATGGGATCTCTCTGGTAGTAATTCAGGGAGCACACCATCCTCCCCACACACATCAGGGACATTCTCATGGGAAACTACACTTTAAACAGGGATCTCCTGGTCATTCTCTGCATCAATATTATTGACCAAACCATTGCCATCTTGAAACTCATTGACATCACTCCCCACATCCAAAGCACCCTGATCCTGAAACGCAGTTATAGGCTGAGCTCCAACAGATTCTATGATTCTATCATCTGTGATTCACACATTTTTGGACCTCAACTCTCAGACTTCTGGACAAAATGGTTAGGGTTTCTGGGAGTTGAAGTCCAAAACGCAGAGAACCAAAGCTTGGGAACCACAACTTTATGTGGATCAGATTTTCAGTGGGATTGGTTTCTAAGTAAATTCTTGACGTTTGGCCTGCAGCCTTCATTTGCTGAAGTCTCGAAAAGGTGTCTCTTAATCTAGAGACTCAGATTCTGCAGAGCTTACTTCAGCCCCAAAAGGTCTGCTTGCTTCATGTGTGCTGGGAAAGGGTCCAGGCCACGTTATAAAGCAATTGAGTCAGTTTTGGGCCGTGCGCTTGGCCAGGTCCACTAGGTTTGTTTGGGAAACTTCAAGAAGAAGAAGTCATAGCCAGATTGGAGGCAGAGCCTAGGAATACATTCTCAGATCAGGAGACCCCCAGTTCTAGGAATGTGGTACCAGCCGCGCATTCCTGCTTTGTCCATCTCATTTAAATGCCACTCGTAGCGACTCCTAAACATTTCTGGCATGCTTCCTTCAACCAGAATACAGCTCATAAAAATGATCGTGATATGCAGACTGTAATTTTAATGCTCATATTGCCGACTCCCCCATTTTCCACAAAGGATCTCTGGGCCAGGTGTTAAATCTGGAAAGGGACGAGGTTCGGCATAACAGCCTCCGCATGATGAACGGTAATGAGAGGCCAAATGGAGCCAGGAGAAACAGACAGGCCTGCCATTTTCTGAGCCTGGCGGCTCATAAAGCCACGCACGGAATACTTGGAGTCTGTTGGCAGAACCAGAAATGAAACTGTTCTCATGTTTTACCTGCTGCTGTCTTCTTTGAATCAAGCGCTCATTAAATGCTCTTTGGCACCTTGTCCAGCAGATCTCTTTCTTTTCCTTTTGGGTTGAAAATCAAAGCAAAACTATTCTTGTGGGAATAAGAATGTGAGAAATTAAACCTAGGTTCCCCAGGAATTTGGCTGAAGAAACCTGCTCTTCTGCTCCAGGACCGACCATCGTTCCAGGCCTCACTGCAAGATCTTTTGTTGTCAAAGGCTGACATACAGGACTGCCATGAAATGAGCTTTCTTGTTGCCTAGCTTGGGGACCCAGTGATGTTAGGTAATATCACTTAAGTTTGGTCCAGATCCGTCATTGGCTAGGTTCAGTACGCTCTGGATAAGGATGAAGTACAACTCCCAGATTCCCAGGACAATCACCCCCAAACCCTGATAGGATTTGCAGTTGGCCATGTGTGCCAAGTTTGGTCCAGATCCGTTGTCAGCTGGGTTCAAGTCTGTCGCATAGGAAAGAGTAGGAAAGGGTTAAGGGAGAGGCAGTGGGTGGGGTCATGCAAATTCCACACTCATAGAGAGAGACTAGAACCCTGGGATGTCCATTTTAAAGAAAAACCAAACATCTAGGATGAAATTATCCCCTGATGAAAGCCTTCACTTGGGGGGGGGGGGGAACAGTATGGTGTTTAGGGAGGACGTTGGCAGAATTTGGGCTACATGTTCATGGCGCTCACAATAACCTGCAATGTCAGTGGAGGGAGGGCCATGGATGTCTCCTGCTCAGTGGGAATTATAGCTGTTTGTGGAGGTGGAGGCTGTCTGTGTAAGTAGACACCTCCGCCACAGACACACATACACATTTTCACTTTTATTGTTTGTATAGATAGATGGATGGATGGATAGATAGATAGTGTATAGATAAATTACGCAATCGAAGATATACAACAGGCAAGCATTAGGCTGATAGGATTCAGCATCTCCTATAGTCATGGGAGAATTGGATCCCCAAACCAATTCTACCCAAACTAGCTTTGACTGGAAAGCAAATTTTGTCTCCATTTCTCTCTGTGGAGGTCTCTGAGGGTGGAAATGGAAAATCAGATACAAAACGGATAACCCAAAGGTTATACGGTGCAGATTTATTTATTTATTTATTTATAGTATTTATATTCCACCTTTCTCACCCCACAGGGCGGATTGCAATACACACATACATGGCAAAAATTCAGTGCCATAGACAGACAGCATATATAGACAGACGCAGAAGCAATTTAACTTTCCAGCTTTCTGGCTTCATGAGGGTATGCTCAGTTCCGGCCATGGGGGAGCTGTTGTTTCTCTGTCCACTTTTGACTCCGAGTCCTTTTTCTCATTCTTACGCACACTGCTGGAAGGTTTTTTTTATGGTGTCGTAAATTAGTTACATTAGCCTCCCTGCATAAAGCGGTACCTAAATTTCCTACTTGACAGGTGCAACTGCCTTTTGGGCTGCACTCGGATCTGGGCTGACTTCTCAGTCAGTAGTGATTTAATGCAGCTGGGTACTAACTAGGTGCATCACAGCCTGGTCCAGAAGTAAACAAAGAAGAAAAAAAGCCTAAGTACCACCTATTTCTCTCTATTTCTGTAGCTATGAAAACTGTTAGCAATTAAAGGAAATTCATACACAAACAGAATTCATTCCCAGCCTTGAAATCTTCCCCTAGCTTTAGACTGCCAAACGAATGCTACAAGTATCAAGCAAAGTCAGAAAGACAATTACCCTCTTCCTCTTTACTGGATTGCTTCTAATGTTTGGCAGAGGTACACACAAGGAATCCCAAACTCTGGTGGTTCATTCAAGGTGCAAAAGAAACACTGATTTTAATGGGAATTCAAAAAAGCAGGGTTAGTTGTATTGTCAAAGGCTTTCATGGCTGGAATCACTGGGTTGTTGTAGGTTTTTTGGGCTATATGGCCATGTTCTAGAATCTCTCCTGACGTTTCGTCTGCATCTATGGCAAGAATCCTCAGAGGTTGTAAGGTCACTGAGCAGTGTCAGTTGTTTGGACCTTGTTTGGACTTGTGCTGGACTTATTTCAATGACTAGGGAATATCCTCTGTGTTTTCAGTGGCCCAGTTTTGGACACTGGGCATCCTACCTGTTTTTGAACTGGAGGGCAAGTAATGAATGGTTCCAGTAGTCCAGGGAGGGAAAGAGAATGCCCTTTCTGTGTTGTTGGACTGGAATTTCTATCATTCCTTGACAATGGTGAGAAATGCTGAGCTACTGGGAGTCCAATAACATTAGGAGGGCTCTCAGTGCTTTGTTCAAGATTGGGAAAGGCATACAGCAGGGTTGTATACTCTTACCCAACCTATTCAACTTGTATGCAGAACACATCATGCAATGCGCAGGGCTTGAGGAATGCAAGGCTGGGGTGAAAATTGCTGGAAGAAACATTAACAACCTTAGATATGCAGATGACACCACTTTGATGGCCAAAAGCAAGGAGGAGCTGAAGAGCCTTCTAATCAAGGTGAAAGAAGGCAGCGCAAAAGCGGGGTTGCAGTTAAACATAAAAAAAAAAAAACCAAGATTATGGCAACCAGACTGATTGACAACTGGGAAATAGAGGGAGAAAACGTAGAGGCAGTGACAGACTTTGTATTTCTAGGTGCAAAGATTACTGTAGACGCAGACTGCAGCCAGGAAATCAGAAGATGCTTACTTCTTGGGAGGAGAGCAATGTCCAATCTCGATAAAATAGTGAAGAGTAGAGACATCACACTGGCAACGAAGATCCGCATGGTTAAACAATCGTATTCCCTATAGTCACCTATGGATGCAAGAGCTGGACCATAAGGAAGGCTGAGTGAAAGAAGATAGATGCTTTTGAACTGTGGTGCTGGAGGAAAGTTCTGAGAGTGCCTTGGACAGTGAGAAGATCCAACCAGTCAATACTTCAGGAAATAAAGCCCGACTGCTCATTGGAGGGAATAGAGGCCAAGATGAAATACTTTGGCCACATCATGAAAAGAAAGGAAAGCTTAGAGAAGACAGTTATGCTGGGGAAAATGGAGGGAAAAAGGTAGAGGGGCCGACCAAGGGCAAGATGGATGGATGGATGATATCCTTGAAGTGACTGAATTGACCTTGAAGGAGCTGGGGGTGGTGACGGCTGACAGGGAGCTCTGGCATGGGCTGTTCCAGGAGGTCACGAAGATTCGGAAACGACTGAACGAATGAACAACAACAACAGTGCTTTGAGGCACTGAGAGGAATACTAGGCAAAAATCTCTTCCCATCCCCTTTTCCAACTCCCTATTTGGCCAGGTGTTTGTGAATTGTATGGGTGACTTGGAGCTCTTTGCTTCATAGGGAGCTGGGATTTAACTTGGCCATTGTGTTTCCATGCAGTGCAGTTTGTGAGGAATGGGGTCTCCAGTTTCAGGCATAAAGCAAAGGAGGGTAAGAGCAGGTTGTACCTGGCCTTTTGGAGCTCCAGGCAAGATGTGCCTCTTGATCTTGGCTGGGAGAAGGGCATGGCTGTTAAGCCGGCCAAGCCTTGTAGGCTCCGGCACATGCAAAAGACATCAGAAGAAGATCTTCAAAGCAAGGCATTAAAAATGGACATAAAAAAGAAACAATTTTTCGTTGCTGCTGTTGGACCTCTCTCCAAACCCCTTCTTCTCCTTACTGGACTTTCCAGAGCCTGGCTTTGATTTTCAAACTCGCTCTTTGTAAATCAGTGCAGCTTTGTCATAAAGAAGGAGGTGAGACTGGCTCAAAAGACAGATGTCAGCGTGGATGGCTCCAGCATACCAGAAACCTGCAGAATTTAACGTTCCCTGAGTAAAGGTGCCCAGGAATTGTAGTTTCGCAAAGTCTTTAGTTGCAGGATAGACTACTGCAACGCACTCTATGTGGGGTTGCCTTTGTAGACGGTTCGGAAGCGTCAAATAGTCCAACGAGAGGCAGCCAGGTTAATAACTGGGGCAGCATACAGGGTGCACACAACTCCCATGCTACGTCAGCTCCATTGGCTGCCTTTTTGCTACAGGGCACAATTCAAAGTGCTGGCTTTGGCCTATAAAGCCCAGTTTACCTGTCTGAACGCATCTCCCATTACGAACTACTGCAGAAACTAAGATCTTCTGGGGAGACCCTGCTCTCGGTCCTGCCACCATCAGAGGCGCGTTTGACGGGGATGAGAGACAGGGCCTTCTCAGTGGTTGCCCTCCAGTTATGGAACTCCTTTCCTGGCAATATTAGATCAGCCCCCTCCATCCTGTCCTTCAGAAGGATGGTGAAGACCTCGCTGTGGGACCAAGCCCTTGGGCAAGTGCAATGAGGCAAAATGGTGTCTTGAGATGGTTTTAAAGCAACTTTTAATGTGGATGTAAGTGATTTTAATGTTTGTACATATGGTTTTATGTCCCAGCATTGAATATTTGCCGTATATATGTTGTGTTCCGCCCTGAATCCCCTGCGGGATGAGAAGGGCGGAATATAAATGTTTTAAATTAAAAATAAATAAAATTCTCTACTAAGGCATACTGCTGCCTCATTAAACTACAGGAGCCCCCAGTGGCACAATAGGTTAAACCCTTGTGCCGGCAGGACCGAAGACCAACAGGTCGGAGGTTCGAATCCGGGGAGGGCACAGATGAGCTCCCTCTGTCAGCTCCAGCTCTCCATGTGGGAACATGAGAGAAGTCTCCCACAAGGATGGCAAAACATCAAAACATCTGGGCGTCCTCCTTGCAGACGGTCAATTCTCTCACACCAGAAGCAACTTGCAATTTCTCAAGTTGCTCCTGAAACGAAATAAATAAATAAACGAATACTCCCAAGATTTCATAGCATTGAACTGTGCTAATAAAAGTGCCATCGAATGCAGGCAGACTCCCTCTGCCTTCTTCATTCACAACTGTTCAGAGACCCATCTTTTTGCATCTGTTTGCTTTCCTGTCCCAACTCTGTCTTTGGCTCTCTCCTGGCTTTTCTCTTGAATTTATCCAGAGTTAGGCACTGTGTGTGTTATTATGGCATTGTTTGCTCACAAGGCATACAGCTCTCTATCTAAGTCTGAAAACAGACTTGCTGTTTTTCAGTTGGTTTTGCCATATAGGAAACTTTACCCAGTCGCTGGCTGTCTGCCTTTTTATTTACAGTGAAACACTTGTACAGCCAAGTCGTGAAATGTCCTTGGCGGCACAAACAATCTTGAAAGGCGCTGGGCAGTTGGGAGCTGGTTCTGAGCTGGCCGCATCCCTCCCTTGAGCCTCATGTGGGACTGATGTGGATTCCCCCCAAGACAGATTTATTGAAGTCGTTGTCAGTGTCTTCACTTTTAAAGCAGTTCCTTTTAAAAAAATAGAGCTTTCAGCTGAATCTAGCCCCCTAAATTTCCAGTTAAGCTCATTGAAAAACCAACAAAAATGGTGGTTGTTCCCCCAGTGACTGAGGAGTTTGCCAGCTTTTGGATGGGGTTTCCTTCCAGTTTTGCAAGGTTGCTATGCCTTTTGAAAGACTCAGTTACTGACAGTAAGAACTTGAAGTTAAAATACGCTGGTCTTTATTTACACTGTGAATTTAATATTTGAAGGACTTCATATCATATGAGGACATGAGAGAAGCCTCCCACAAGGATAGTAAAACATCAAAACATCCGGGCGTCCTCAGAGCAACGTCCTTGCAGACAGCCAATTCTCTCACACCAGAAGCTACTTGCAGTCTCTCAAGTCACTCCTGACACACACAAAAAAAAAGTCTGAAGGATTGGTTCGTCTTAATTTATCTATTTCTAACCAAACCTGGTCTCTTTGGGCATTTACTGGGTCATTCAGAACACCTCTATAAGATTCTCAGGCCAGAAGCCCATCATGTCAGCAATGTTGGAGCATGTATGGAATCAGAGTGTGTGTGTCAACTGTAAAATAAGATGCATAAAACTGATTGGTCAAGTTATTCCCACGGAGCAGGCTGAGCCTGGGACTTTTTGATACTGTTACATTATTGATCAGGCTTGAGCTATGCAGGTTCTTGGAGCAGCAGAGAGAGAAGCAGAGAGAGAGTTTGGAGTGTGCTCTTGCTTCATGAGCTGCTGAAGGGGTTTATCTACTGGACAAAGAAAGGTCATTTTAAATCTCTCATAAGAGGACATTATGTGAGTTGATGCAACTGACCACATTGTACATATGTTGTTTTCAACTACGAAGAGTAAACTACTTGTTCATCTGTGTGGCATATTTTCTTTCTCTGGCAAGGCAGTGTGTGGGCTGACTACACATGGTTTATTTTACATTACGCCACAAATAGGGCTATTTGTTATCGATAGTTTTGTGTACTTTTGTGAAGCCCAGGAACATATTCCCCTAGTTGTCATTTTTGCTCATATATGAATGGGGCTTACAACAAATGAATAAGGTTTAGTATACAACTGGTCCTCATCTTGCTTGCTTCTTGCTGTCTTGTATATCATTCTGGTAGGATGGGCCCCTCCTCTTCTTTTTAGTCTTCCTCCTCTTCATCCACCCTCTTCCTCCTCTTTTTCTTCTTCTCCCTCCTCTTCTCCTTCCCATTCCCGTCTTCTCCTGCGAGAGATCAGGTGGGAAGAGAAGAAGCAGCGACTGAATTTGTTTGCAACCTGCTTTGCTCTCCAGAACGTAGCATCTGGCACTTGATTTTTCTCCTAGAGGGTTTAGAAGTCCGAAGGCATCCCTGGAATCACTTTATCCCAGTTGTCACTGAGAGAGGAAAAACAGCTTCATTGCCGAACGCAAGCTGTTCCTTCGCGTGAGAATTAATGTATGGCTCATCTGGAAAAGGCATTGCATGATTCAAGGAAAGTTGCGAGTTCATGAACACTCATAAAATTGAATTCCGTAAAGTTGCAGAGCCCATCCTTTTGAGGCATTTTTCTCGCTCTCTTATGCATAGTCTCTCCTCTTCTGAATGAGTTAATCCCCCAAGAACTGGAGCTGCTGACCATGCCATTGTCGGCAAAATGTAAATAAAATTCACACAGAAACCGTTGGGTTTCTGTCACGCCAGGCCTTTCCAAAGCCACAAGCTCCCTTGGAAGCGGAGAAATTTTCATTGTTGATTCCTCAGTTAGTTTTTCTTGGCGGCACAGAAGTTGGCGCTTGCCATCCAGCTGGAATTCTGCGATACTGTGGAAAAGAGCTTATGTAACAGGAAGGCTTTTACATTTCTAAAATATATATTTATGGAGTGTGTGTTGTGTGTACACACAAATTAGTGGAGAAGATTGAGGTGGAAATCTCTGTGTCAGTTCTTTCCATCTACAAATTCTGATATGTTGAAATTGGATCATACATATTTGTGTGTGAGATAGGCAGATATATATATATACACACACACATTATTCATTAATGCATTACTCTGTGTATTATTAATAATTTTCAATAACTTTAAAGTATAGGTTCTTTTTATTGCAATTTTCCAGTAAAAGAAGGGGTATCAGAGCTTTTACATAACAACATTTAGATATACAGATATACAGATTATATGTAACTACATTGGATTCAGAAACAACTTACTGTTACATTGGC
Source organism: Anolis sagrei (assembly GCF_037176765.1). NCBI lineage: Eukaryota > Metazoa > Chordata > Lepidosauria > Squamata > Anolidae > Anolis > Anolis sagrei. The sequence continues at coordinate 25,910,922 of NC_090028.1, forward strand.
TAACAAACAAACAAAAGAAGGGGAAATACATTTTCACTCAGCATTCACACACATACATATACACGCATCAATCTCCATGCATACAAATATTTTCCATATCCTCTCTCCCTCCTTGGAGAAGAACACCTGTTAGGCCAGACCCTGCTTCCTTGCATCCTGCCAACACATATTTCCAAAACCTCCATAATGCCAAAATGCTTCTAAAACGCCAAAATGCTAAGGATCAGATCCCTGTTTTTCCATACAGCAGAACCTGACTACTTGCAAACGTATCATGACTCCAAAGCACATTAGTTCCTCTTCCCTTGAGAAAGATGTCCAAAGTGTACCGAATCCTGCTTTCCCATAGCAGATCTGACACTCTCCATACACCATCTCTGTCTTTTCTATGGAGCAGAGAGGTGAGTGAGACCACAGTGTGACAGACCACAGACTCCTGTGGTCTGTCACACTTGAGTATTAAGTGTCTTTTACAGGAATTTGCTGCTGATGTAGCAAAAAAGTGTCCTGTTTGAAATTATCTTGAGTTTTCACCTCCTGACATAGATGTTTGTCTTCAGGTAACAAACCATTGTGTTCTGGGTTTGACTTGAAGAGCATTGTCTTCGACTAACGTAAACAGCCTTTAGAGTTAATCCGGTTTCTGATCAGCAAATGTTGACCAATGTAAACAGATGTAAACACTTCTCTCAATTTAATAAACCATTGTCTTTAATAAACAGATGTAAACAACGTTTTTCCCAAAAGTACGACAGTTAATCATTTGTCACAGTTCTTATCAATGTCAGCAGTTTACTATGGCAGGTTCTCATTAGCAGGTTTTAATTACAGTCCAGCAAGCAGGCAGTTAATCATGGCAGGCCTTAATCCTTAGAATGGTGTCTCCAAAATTATTAGCTCTCATTCATTCACCTTTCAGTTCCATCCATACCCTCATATCAAATCTGCTCTGACCTACAAGAAGCACTGCCTGAACATCAAGCAAAAAGTGGGCACTAAAAACAATATCATACGAAAGCTGACTGGCACAACCTGGGGATCACAACCAGACACAGTGAAGACATCTGCCCTTGTGCTATGCTACTCTGCTGCTGAGTACGCATGCCCAGTGTGGAACACATCTCACCACACTAAAACAGTGGATGTGGCTCTTAATGAGACATGCCGCATTATCACGGGGTGTCTGCGCCCTACACCACTGGAGAAATTACACTGCTTAGCCGGTATTGCACCACCTGACATCCGCCGGGAAGTTGCAGCCAATAGTGAAAGGACCAAGGCAGTGACATCTCCAGCTCATCCCTTGTTTGGGTATCAGCCAGCACATCAACAACTTAAATCAAGAAATAGTTTTCTTTGATCTACAGAGACACTTGCTGGAATACCTCAGCGAGTGAGAGTCCAAAAGTGGCAGGCTCAAACCCAGAACCTCAATCCATGGGTGATACCAGATGAGAGACTCCCTCCTGGGCACACAGAAGACTGGGCGACTTGGAAGGCGCTGAACAGACTGCGCTCTGGCACCACGAGATGCAGAGCCAACCTTCAGAAATGGGGCTACAAAGTGGAATCCACGACATGCGAGTGCGGAGAAGAGCAAACCACTGACCACCTGCTGCAATGCAACCTAAGCCCTGCTACATGCACAATGGAGGACCTTCTTGCGGCAACACCAGAGGCACTCCAAGTGGCCAGATATCTGTCAAATGACATTTAATCAACTACCAAGTTTGAAAAATTTGTGTTTTTTTATCTGTTTGTTTGTTTTGTTCTGTTAGAAATGTAATACAATGTTCTGGTTGCTGATGACACGATAAATAAATAATCAAATCCAAATTTATTAAATCTGCACATTATATTTCTTGTGACAATAAAGGAAACAATAAAGGTGGAGCCATTCATAAGTTCCAGGAGCACAGTCCCGGTATCAGGAAAAATCTCTAGTTCAGTTCTGAATTTTTGATTTTTCCCATAGAAGAAACCAGTCAGTGGCTTCAGTTTTTCCACAAGGAACGAGTACTCAAAGAAGTTACCACAGGGCAGCACTGGGGTATTTTCAAATACGTCCCCACAGAATTGTGAACAGAATTTAAACCTTAAATAGATTGTCAATGTGAGAGCATTATTATTGGTTTAATAAGATGCAAAGTCTCTGAAAGTCAATTTGGTTAGAATAAGGCAGGTGAAGATTTTGAGAGAATAACCCACATTAACTGAACCATACTTCCACAGCTTGCCACTTGGAGCTGATGCACTGCTGGGATGTTCGTCATCATTAGATGAGAGTGTGGTTTGGGGCAGATAGGCAATAAAAATTGCATCTCCTCCGCAGAAGCCTCGCTTCCTTGGGATGGAGGGGCTGAAGAATGAGTGCTGAAAGGTTTTATGAGTCCCCTCGACCGCTTTCCTCCACCTCAACCCCATTTCGACACTGGCACATATAAAAAACCCTTGGCTCTTCCTCCTCTCCGTTCTTGGACTTCCTTTCAGGACTTCTTGGTTCAGGCCTCCTGGTTGCAGCAACATCTGGAATCTCTCTGTGGTTTTGTTGGCAATCCTGACTCTTCTTTGCCCAGATCATGGGAACGGCATATATTTTTATCCTGCCAACACTTCAGGTAGCAAACACGTCCCTGCAGTTCTACTCTTGCTTACTTCCCAACTCGTTTTGTTGAATCACCAACAAGAGCCATGCAACAGGTGTGACTGATTGTTGACATTTTCTTGGCCATCCACTTGGCCTGAATATGCCCTTGCGCTGTTCCAACACATAATGCCCCAGCTGTACTGTTTTCTCTGTTTTGATCCAGTGTTCCATTGAGAATGCTTCTGAGATTCCATGAGAGAGAAGGAGGGATACACAAATCAATTGATACCCTCAGTAGCATACATTAATATTGGTTTTTGATCACACTAGCTCTGATTCATGCAATACAGGTTGAATATCCTTTATCCAAAATGCTTGGGCCCAGCAGTGTTTTGGATTTTAGATTTTTTGGATCTTGCAATCACCTGTTTTTGCAAATATTTACAACATCTTGGAGATGGGAACTAAATCTAAACCTGGCATTTGTTTATGTTTTATATACAGTTTATACACACAGCCTGAAGATAATGTTATACACAACATTTTTCACAATTGTGAGCATGAAACAAAGTTTGTGTACATCGGAACACTGGAAAGCAGAAGTCTCCCAATCTTATCCACCCATGTGGACAATTTTGGAGTATTTCAGATTTATGGATGAGGGATGCTCAATCTGTACAAACTGAGAACTATACAATTAGGATATTAGATCGAACAACCAAGACTCTGTATGATGTCTATATGAGAATCATGCACAGCAACGGCAAAGCAACGGACAAGCAAACACACCCAGCACCTCAGAGCTGTTTCCCTTTTTATTCTTTGAACTATTATCTGGAGCCCCCGGTGGCACAGTGGATTAAACTGTTGAGCTGCTGAATGTGCTGACCGAAAGGTCGATGGTTTGAATCTGAGGAGTAGGGTGAGCTCCCACTGTTAGGCTCAGCTTCTACCAATCTAGCAGTTCAGAAGCATACAAATGTGAGTAGATCAATAGGTACCACTTCGGTGGGAAAGTAACGGCACTCCATGTAGTCATGCTGGCCACATGACCTTGGAGGTATCTATGGACAATGCCGGCTCTTCAACTTAGAAATGGAGATGAACACCACACCCCAGAGTTGGACACAACTAGACTTAATGTTAAGGGGAAACTCTAAACCCTGTTTTCAAAAACAGTTAGGTTTACATAAAGCTGTGGGCATACGTTGAAAGCATTTTTGTCATTTATCTTCTTTCTTAATGCAGCATTCTGCATTAAGGCCGGGGAGGGTTTCTTCTCATTGGAGATGTTAGAGGTGGAAATAGGGATCTTGGCAGCCAAACAGGTGCTCCACCATGGAGTTATCTGGAAGGATTGGGCCCACTTTTCCTTTCCTCAGAAGACCAAAACTTCAGTAGACTTGCCTTTCACTCGTCAGTCGAGAGCATCTGAGGATGCCTGCCACAGATGCAGGCAAAATATCAGGATATAATGCTTCTGGAACATGGCCATATAGCCCGGAAAACTCACAACAACCCAGTGATTCTGGCCATGAAAGCCTTCGACAATACATCTTTCCAACTCTTTCTCCACACAAATAGCTGGTCTTCTAAAGACAGACTGCCATGGGCATCAATTGAATGTGACATCTGGTTGACTCATTCAGTGCCTTTAGGCTTTTCAGTGGTCTTAACTTTTCAAATAAACGCATACATATTGATTCATGTTTTTGATAGGTTTACATTCTGTTGTGTGCTTTCAAGTAAGTTTCAACATACAGCAACCTCAAGATGGCCTTATCACATAGTTTGGTGAGGATGAGAGTGTGTGACGTGCTCGCTTTCCATGCCTGAGTGGGGAATTGAACCCTGGTCTCCAAAATTGTGGTCCAACACACAAATCTGTACTGGTTTTAATATGAGTTTGGAAGGCTTCTTGAGTCCCATTGTCCCATTGTTGTGATCAAGGCAGAAAATCAATGAAAATATTACCATCATCGACACCATTATCAAAGCTTCCATGCTTATCATTTATGTATGGAATAATAGATGTGGGAGGGAGGTGGTAGGACTTGGTTCAAACGGATATGCATTTCTAGGTCTGCAATGCCACCAATTGAAGCTCCCAGACTGTGGTTTTTATATGGTAGATTTCCATTCCTTTACAGGCCACCTCTTCTATAAGTTTGGCATCACGGAGTCTGACTGGTACCGGATCAAGCAGAGCATAGACTCCAAATGTCGAACGGCTTGGCGGCGAAAGCAACGAGGGCAGAGCCTCGCGGTCAAAAGCTTTTCAAGACGCACACCCTCTTCCTCCTCCTACAGTGGCTCAGGTAAGGAAAGGCTTCTCCTCCTGGTGCAGAATAGCAAGCCGGGCAGTGTGTGACCTTCTAAGTCAGTGTTTCTCAACCTTCCTAATGGTTCGACCCCTTAATACAATTATTTCAAGCATTTTTACCCCGCCCTTCTCCACCCCCAGAGGAGGGACTCGGGGCGGCTCATGCTGTTCCTCATGTTGTGGTGACCCCAATCATAAAATTATTTTCAGTGCTACCTCATAACTGTCATTTTGCTACTATTATGAATCGTAATGTAAATATCGGATTTTGTCATTTGCGAGTTGTAGTTGCTGGGATTTACAGTTATCAAAGAGCATTCTGAACTTCAACGATGGAATTGAACCAAACTTGGCACACAGAGCTGCCATGGCCAAAAGAAAATACTGGAAGGGTTTGGTAGGCACTGACCTTGAGTTTTGGAGTTGTAGTTCACCTGCGTCCAGAGAACACAGTGGACTCAGACAATGATGGATCTAGACCAAACTTGGCACAAATATTCAATATGCCCAAATGTGAACGCTGGTGGAGTTTGGGGAAAATAGACCTTGATATTTGGGAGTTGTAGTTGCTGGGATTTATAGTTCACCTAAAATCAAAGAGCGCTGTGAACCCCACCAATGATAAAATTGGGCCAAACTTCCCACACAGAATCCCCATGCCTTGAAGGGAGTTTCTGGTGCGAACCACTCTCCAGCCTCACATGCCCTCCCTCGCCCCATACATGCGCACCATTCTGCCGTGCACTGAGCATGCCTACTCTCCCCTCCCTGCTTGGAGTCTCAGAAGCAGTCCTCTCCTTGTCTGAGAGGTCAGCCAATCACAGTGGAGGAGGGCTTTTGGTGGGAGGATTTGCTTTCTGTTTCCAAAAAGGAAGAGAAGGACACGTGGAGAGATCTTCAGCCTTCTCTGCCAAAGGGTTCCCTAAGGCCATCAGAAATATATTTTTTCTGATGGCCTTTGGCAACCCCTTTGAAACCTCCTCATGACCCTACAAGGTGTCCTGACCTCCAGGTTGAGAAACCCTGCTCTCAGTGATGCTGGACTGCATCTCACAAATCTCCTTACCATTGTTCTTACAGCTTGAGCTCATGGGAACTTTAGTTCAGGAACATCTGGACTATCATACAGCGCTCATCTCTGTTCCACAGATTTGACTACTTTGTTCTTTCTCGGATTTTCTAAGTCTACTACAAGGGTCTTGCACCCCTGGCCCCTTTGACAGTATAGGCCCTGCTGTGTTTTGAAAAAAGTCTCACCTTTTCTGAGAGCTCAAAATACCCAGTGAGAAAGTAACTATTGACATAAGTAAAATACTGTGGAACAACAAGTGAAGTACAACAGAAATCATAACAAACACATGACTTTCTACTACAGAAAGAGACACAGATGAGTGACGGGGATTGAAAAACTACAGGCTTTTTTACCTGGTGCAGCTCTGCAGCTCTTTCCCGTGACTTCTTTTCTCTAGCCTTTGCTTCTCTTCTTGGAGAACAAAGACTGAAATTCTTGGAAAGCCTGGCGCTTGGACACAACAAGAAGCAAAATAAACAAGCGCATTCAGATGTGTTTTATTTGGCTCACTGTTGTGCCAAATATGGGAGCTAGGTCGGGTTTTCCCCCCATGAAGGGCCCCTTTTGTAGAAAAATACAATTAGTATTGCTAATAGTTCATTAATACTCAGCTATGAGAAATCTTTTAAATCGTGGAGGTGCCTCAAAGGTTTGAAACAGAAAGAAAAAAAAGACTGTGCTGTGTATTGGTTCCATTCAGAAAAGATGTCCCATGTTTTCCATCCTGAAATGTTCCTATTGTCACAAAGCTCAGTGAGCAGCTTTGCTCTCCTCCATAGGCTTTAAACAAAAAGAACAAATGGCAAAGGAATGTCCTTTTGGGATTCTTCTGGCTCATGTTTATATTAAAAGCAGGGCTGTGGGACATTTGTATGTCCTGTATTAAAAGCAGGGGCTTGGGAAGAAGCCCAAAAGAAGGGAAATAAGCTTATTTGCCCACATGAAGGTTTGGGTTAATGCTAACCGCTCTACCATTGGCAAAGAATGACAAAATTGGCTTTTTTAAAAATGGAAAATGTTATATTCTTTACCCGATAGGCCTCACCAAAATGACAGCTAAGAAGTATAATGTCTATGCTATCCATGTCTATGGTTGGGGATTTTCCCATCCAAATTTTAATTTTGTTGTTTTTGTCTGTAAACCGTATACAAGGAAAAGTGAGAGGTAGGTCTCTGGGTGATTTGTGGTAAATGAGAAAATGTTGCATTGCAAAATAGCAAAGGCATTGTAAGTTTTATTATTGAAATTAAGCTGCTACGTAGTTGTTGTTAACAAATAAACCACAACCACGTTGCAGCTTAATTTCTGCCTCTTGGTGCCTTCCTGGACCAGCCCACGCCAGAGCTCCCTGTCAGCCTCGGACACTCCCAGCGCCTTCAAGGTCAAGCCAGTCTCTTCAAGGATGCCATCCACCCACCTTGCCCTTGGTCGGCCCCTCTTCCTTTTTCCTTCAATTTTCCCCAGCATCATTCTTTTCTCCAAGCTTTCATGTCTTCTCATTATGTGGCCAAAGAACTTCATCTTTGCCTCTAATATCCTTCCCTCAGTGAACAGCCAGGGTTTATTTCATGGAGTATGGACTGGTTAGATCTTCTTGCAGTCCAAGGCACTCTCAGGACTTTCCTCCAACAACACAATTCAAAAATGTTTCTCTTCCTTTGCTCAGCCTTCCTTCTGTTCAACCATTTCATAGCTCCCTGCTTGAGTGGTGATGGCATGATAGTCACTTCTGCATGATGGTCCAACTCTCATCCATAGGTTACCATGGGGAATACCATTGCTTTAACTGTGTGGATCTTCGTTGCCACGTCTGTGTTTTAAATGTACCAGGAATCAGCTGGTTTTCCCTGAAATAGGCAGTAAGAGCACCTAAAGCTTTGGAGAGCTTCTGTTCAACCATTTCATAGCTCCCTGCTTGTGCGGTGATGGCATGATAGTCACTTCTGGCAGTGCTCTCTATAATTCTGAAATTATCTGTAATTCTGCCTCTGTGTTCAGGTAGCTTCAGCAATCACTCTTAGCTTGGAAAGCTTTGCTTGGAGTTTCAGCCCTGTAAAAGTCACAGCTCTGTGTAAGCTCTCATATCCACCGAACAATACATCTTGCAACTTTCTCACTGATAGGTAGCAAGGAAAGTAGGCAATATTTCTCGGCTCTGAAGGGATCGGAGGCCTGGGTGCTCCTGCTTATGATAACAAAGCTGTCAACCATGGCTTTGAAATGTGTTACTTGGAAACCTCAGGCAGTTTTTCTACAATAACGATTGTTTCTGGGGGCAGCTCAACTGACACTGAGAACTGAGCCGGGATCCACATATTTTGAAGGAACGCTCCCCCACTTCACCCCTCAATTTCTTTTTTTGGGTGGATCAAGCAAAACAGGCAGCCACGTTGGTCCGTTGCAACAAAAGAAGCACAGTCTTGCAGCAACTTGGAAACAAACACATTGAGCTATATTTGGCTCTCTTCGAGAAGGCTTAAAGTCAGCCCTTGAAAGCTTAAGCTGTAATAATTTTGTCAATCTTCAAGGGGCTCTTTGTTGGGCTGATTGGGTTTCAGTGGCTGGGAGGAAGTTGGCTGGCGTTAAGGCCACAGACTCAGGAGGAGACTTGGGTTTCTCCAGAGGGGTTTATTTGTCCTGATCTTTGCAGAATGCAGAAGGCTACGGCCTTCTCCAGGGACCTCTGTGATTCCCTTTTGTTTTGTATATGTAGTTTGAGACCAGCAGGAGAGCATTATGTCCTTCAGATCTGGCTTGTGGGCTTCCTTAAAGCAGAGGGACCTTAAAGGGAGGTCGCAGAGGGTCTCCTGATGTTCTCGAATAGCAGCATATATACCAGCAAAGGAGATGGAAGAAGGCAATTGGTTCTCTATGCCCTAATACCATTGTCAGTTGGGTTTCCTCAGGCTCCATCTTGGGACCTTAGACTTCTGATTCTGTGCCTATAACATCAGACCAGGATGATATTTTAACATCTGTTGGTTCTGCCCTCACCCCAAAGATTTAAGATACCCAACAAAGAGTTCTGAATAATCCAATATAGAAAAACAGACCTAGGATTCGTGGCATAAGACTTGGAAAAACTCCTAACACAATGCCACTAAAAAAAAAATCCTTTTGAAGTTACTGCAAAGGCTTTCCCTGTGTTGATGAAGTAGTTTCCTCTTCCTTCTTAGTCTACTTTGGAAATGGATGTTGGTTACAGCAGCAGATTAACACATAGAAATTGACAAGGAACTCATAAGTTATCAATTTTAGATTCTGGAGAAAGTCAAGGTCCATGCTTCAAAGCAAAGGCATTCCCTTATAATCAAAGTCATCATAACATTGGTCATATTGCTGTTCATTCCAGTCCGCAATGTTTTAGGTTCAGGACCAACAAACTTGTCCTTTGAATGAATATGCAAGATAAGGGAACATTGGCTGAGTGGGGTAGCACAGTGCTCATTTTCTGTGCTCAGTTTGGATATGGAAAATCATCGCTGAAACAAAGAAAATCTCACTCAGCCTCTGAGATGTGTGATAATAAAAGAGCTGGTAGCAATCCAGTCCACAAATACATAAATAATAATTGAACGTAGTTCGTCCTGCTCCCTTTTTTCTTGATGTGGCCTGGATGGTTGGACTGGATCACAGCCAAATGGAGTCTCTGCCTGGAGTGTATTCATTTGCTCCATAGAGCCTCATTCACTCTTAGGTAGGAATCTAAATTTTCCTTAGATCCTATTTTACTCAGTGATGGACAGGAGAGTCAGCTTGAGGGCCTAGAGATTCCCAGAGAGAGCACCTTAATGACATCCGAGAATAACCTGCAAATAGAAGGGGCCAACTGTAGTTGTGAATGATGCTTCCATACTTCCAGTTCTCACTGGGGAAAGATTGGCCCCAGCTGGCAGCTGCAATCCATGGAACCGAAGTAAACAAAAACTTTATTTCGGCATTAGATGGATAGATAGAGAGATGATAGCTGGAAGAAAGAGACGTATGAAGAATACAACCTGTCATGCCTATCTTGCCGGTCCATTACCTCTTTCTGGCTTTCCCACTGTCCCTAGATGTTAATTAAGCTTGTTCTCGTTTAATTGGCTGTGCAAGTTTACCACTATCACAAGATTTACTAGTAGTAATTGGAGCGGAGTGCCTTTCCTCGCAGTTTCTGGCAGGAAAGAAAAAAGAAGAAAAAACCCACTGCCTTTTTGTGCTGGAGGTATTGATTGCGGTGTCTGGGCTGTGCTTCCCAGAACCAGGCTTCGGGCTTCTCTTCCCAGCGTCTGTTTTGGTTTCGCCTTTTCCCTGACCATGGTGGCAGGCGAGCAGGAGGCTGCTGGAACGCTTTTTGACAGATTCCTGTTCCGAGACCAGCTTTCTTTTTTTGGAAAATAAACAAAGAGCTAGGAAACAGGGCTCAGCTCTTGGACACGGTTTGCCTTCTTGCTATGACAGGCATTCCCCAAGATTGGCTACTTTTTAAAGCCCAGACTTGCCAATGCAACGTTTTTGGATCGCAACTCCCAGCATCCCCATCCAGCATAGCAGATCCATTGCACGGTGTTTTCCGAGGAAAGAAAAGGAAGAGAGACCTTTTCACAAAGGAAGGGGTAGCTATACTATCTTCAGGCAACTTTTATGTTTGCCATGGACCCATCGTATGGAATCCTGAGATCTGCAGTTTGACAAGGCACCTGAAACTCTATTTAAAGAGCTGCTCTTGGAGCGCATTGAATTCTGCCAACTGAGAGAGTACGCTGGCAATGCTGCCCTAGCAAAGGAAAAACCACTCTGGCACGGAGAAAGAGGCTGAGAAAGGGGCGGGGCGAGAGGCGCAGCCTCATGACGTCAGGGACGTGCTGGCAAGGTTTGCTCCCGCAGGAGCCTAGTTTGCGGCGGCTCTTAGAGTCAAAGATGAAGTACTTTGGCCATATAATGAGAAGACATGAATGCTTGGAGAATGATGCTGGGAAAATGGAAGGAAAAAGGAAGAGGGGCCAACCAAGGACAAGGTGGAGGGATGGTATCCTTGAAGTGCCTGGCTTGACCTTGAAGGAGCTGGGGTGCTGGAGATCAACAGGGATCTCTGGCGTGGGCTGGTCCAGAAGGTCACGAAGAGTCGGAAACGACTGGACAAATAAACAACAACAAAAGAAGAACTTTCAGATTGATTAAATGACAACATACAAACCTTTATTAACTATATATTAGGAAGAACTTCCTGACGGTGAGAGCTTTTTAGCAGTGGAACTCTCTCTCTCTGCCCCAGAGTGTGGTGGAGGCTCCTTTGGAGGCTTTCAAACAGAGGCTGGATGGCCATCTGTCAGGAGTGCTTTGAAGCGATTTTCCTGCTTCTTGGCAGAATGGGGTTGGACTGGATGCCCTACGAAGCCTCTTCCAACTCTATGATTCTATGATTCTATACTGCAAAGCTTTAAAAGCTCATCCTGGTCAATTCCTAAAAGTCTAATGGTATAACAATGTTTTAATTTTTTATTATATTCAGAGAAGGTGATGGGAAAGAGAGAAGGGCCTCTCTGGATGACCTCTAATGGGCTCCTAAAGAGAGAGATGATCCTTCAGATGGCTGGGCCTAAGATGCATAGAGCTTTAGAGGTCATCACCATAAGTTGTGTCTGGAATTGATAATCAATGGGGCTGTTGCAGCAAGGGACTACTTCCTACAGCCAGGATGGATCAATGTCAGTTAAAGTGTTATCAAACTGCTGTAACGGTGCTGTGTGGCTATATCTCTAGGTTACGGCTAAATCTGCCTCTTTATTTAACCAAGAGGCAGAAATTGTTAGATTGAAGAAAGTGTACTCATAAAAGAAGAGTATGAAATGATGGACCAGGGAGAGGTACAAAGGGGCAGTTTGTTGATGGATCCTCTTATAAAACATCACTCTTACAAAAATAAAATATCCACATCAATAATTTCCATCTGGCACTCTCATTTTCTGCCAAAGACAGCTACATAAGTTAGGTGTGAAAACGGCGATACCCTTTTTACTACCCACCCCCATTTAAACAGAAGTGGGGTTTGCCATTGTTTCAAAGCAGCCGATTAATGTCAGATGGCCTTTAGAAGTCAACTTCTGACTTTTAGATTTTATGGGGTTCTAGCAGCTCCTCTGCAAACCGTTGCAGGATTAGGGCGAAGTTATTTTAAGAGGCCACAAAGAGAGGTAAAGATGGAAAAAGCGAAGTGGCGGCAGCCAAGAGGTTTTTGTCTGTTGGGTGAAAAATGCTCATATTTTCATAGCTGGAAAGTTGGGGGAAAACCATCCGTTTTTTGGAAACAGTCATGAATTGCTTTTGTCTGACAAATCGTTCTGGTTTTGTATAAGAAACTCTACTTTTAGGAAACTGTCTGCAGGAGAGGGCCTGTGTTGTTTATATAGGACACTGCAAAGTGTTTACAAAGTTTCCTAGAAGGGTTTCTTCTTTGAAGAAGGAAGCAGAGAAAGAAAATCTCCTTAGCCTGGTTTACGCCTTGTAGCATACTTGTTTCAAAATAAGAATGGCCTTGTTTACGCATTTCTTGTTGTATGCGGATATTTACTTTATCATCCTCAGATGACCTGAGGAAGCCCCCATCTTTTCCATATACAGGCAGTCCCCAGGTTACAAACAAGAGAGGTTCTGTAGGGTTGTTCTTAAGTTGAATTTGTATGTAAGTCAGAACAGGTATATTTTTAAAGTGTAACTCCAGCCAAATTCTGTCTGTCTGTCTGTCTGTCTATCTATCTATCTATCTATCTATCTATCTATCTATCTACATATATGGTCAGTCCCCAAGTTACAAACAAGATAGGTTCTGTAGGGCTATTCTTAAGTTGAATTTGTATGAGAGTCAGAACAGGGACATTTCTTAAGTGTAACTCCAGCTAAATGTCTATCTATCTGGGTTGTTGTGTGTTTTCCAGGCTGTCTGGCCATGTTCCAGAAGCGTTATATCCTGACATTTCGCTCACATTTATGGATGTTGAAAAAGTGTATAATACAGGTTGAGTCTTTGTTATCTCACGGGGGGACCAGAAGAGTTTGGGGTTTTGTATTTTCTTTTCTTTTTTTCTTTTGGAATCCCTGAATTGATCTATGTATTGATAATTAAATATCATGGGGATGAAGCACAAATCTCAAAATGGAATTCCTTTCAGATATACTTTTTACACAAAACCTGAAGATAATTTTATACAATATCTTTAATAATTTCGTGCACAAATTCACCTGATTCCTAATTCATTTAAAATGCAGACGTGTGCTTTCCACCTTAAGAACAGACAAGCACCTCGAGCTCTGAGGATTACCTGGGAAGGAATCCCTCTGGAATATTGCAGCACACCCAAATACCTGGGAGTTACCCTGGACCGTGCTCTTGAGTTATAATAAGCACTGCTTGAATATCAAGTAAAAAGTGGATGTTAGAAATAACATCATACGGAAGCTGACTGGCACAACCTGGGGATTGCAACCAGACACAGTGAAGACATCTGCCTTTGCGTTATGCTACTCTGCCCAGTGTGGAATACATTTCACCATGTTAAAACAGTGGATGTGGCTCTTAATGAGACATGCCACATTATCATAGGATGTCTACACCTTACACCCCTGGAGAAATTGTACTATTTAGCCAGGATTGTACCACCTGACATCCACTAGGAAGTAGCAGCCAATAATGAAAGGACCAATGCAGTGATATCTCCAGTCCGTCCTTTGTTTGGATATCAGCCAGTATGACAACGCCTGAAATCAAGAAACAGCTTTGAAGATCAGCAGAGATACTCGCAGGAACACCCCAGCAAACAAGAGTCCAAAAGTGGCAGGCTAAAACCCGGAACCCCAAGCCATGGCTGAAACCAAATGAGAGACTTCCTCCTGGGCACACAGAAGACTGGGCGATCTGGAAGGCGCTGAACATATTACACTCTGGTAGCATGAGATGCAGAGTCAACCTTAAGAAATGGGGCCACAAAATAGAGTCCATAACATGCGAGTACAAAGCAAAACAAACTATCAACTTAAGTGCAGTCCTGCCCCATGCACAATGGAGGACCTTATAGCAACACCAGAGGTACTCCAAGTGGCCAGCTACTGGTTGTGTTTTTAAATACATTACAACTGTGCCCATGATTTGCTTCTGACGTGATAAATAAATAAATAGTGCACAAAACAAAATTTCATGGTATTGGGTGAGGTTTGCTTTCAGGACTCTAGCAGATACAAAAATCTATGGATGCTTAAATCCCACAATAAACAATAATGTAGTAAAATGGTGTCTCTTATGTAAAATGGCAAAATCAGGGTTTGCCTTGGGATATTTTAAAATAAATCCTACAAGACATGGATGGTTGAACCTATGGATGCAGAATTTATGAATAGAGAGGACCAGCTGTTCTTTGAACCACTGGGAAGCAAAAGTGTCACTATCTCAGCCATGCAATATGTCAGATTTTTGATTTCTTTCGTTTTTTGCTCCTTCTTTTAATGGTGCATCTGACAGTACATGAGGCTTTGCATTTAGATTCTCCCCAATCCCTCCCCTTTCCTATCTGAGGCCATGACATTTCAACCAGATGCTGAAACTCTGTTTATAAGCAAGCTTCCTTCTCAGAAGATGCCCTTGTGAATGTATAGCATTTGTTTGAGTGTTGTGTTTGTAGCATTCCCTGCTTTAACTCAGGGGAAGTAAAAAAAATAGCTTTTCTCCATCTGTAGCGGAGCAGCTGGCCAGCGACAAATAGGAATCTCTCTGTGTTGCTCCATTACAAACAACTTTCAGCACTGCTGTCATATGCTGGAGGTCTGGTTACTCCAGAGCATCCATAGATTAACAGGGCATTTTGGGGGTCAGCAAACAAACCTGCGGAGAGTCTCTTTTCTTGGAAACACCATGCTGCCAGGAAATGGAGTTGGAACACAGAAAGAAGCATATCGTTGTTATCTGTCGTTGGCTTTATTCTACGGTGTCTTGAAATTGACATGTAGATAAATTTTGCAATTAATACAAAAACATCCCAAATGAATGCATGCCACATGTACAGTCCTGATACATTTAAGACTAAATCCAGATAGAAATGTTCAGGCGATGCTAAAGTAATCCGTTCCTTATATTTATTCCGCTCTTTTGGAGACTGTACCTTCGGGATCATAACTATCAAAATACGTAAAATGTGGATTTGCCATCAAAACACATGCATTAGAATTATGGGAGTTTCAGGAAAGAAGGGGTCTTTTTAATGAAAATTCAGAATTTATTTGGTTCCAATTGAGACTTTAAAGAATGATAGAATCCTAGAATCAGAAGGGTTCCCCCGAAGGCCATCCAGCCCAACCCTATTCTGACAGGCAGGAAGACACAATCCAAGCCCTCCTGACAGATAATAATAATAATACTTTATTTATACCCCGCCACCATTTCCCCAAGGGACTCGGAGCGGCTTACACGAGACCAAGCCCGACAACACATCAATAAAACAGAAAAGCGATAAACAAAAAAAACAATACAATTAATATAAATGACATATAAACAATAACACACAAGGATTTAAAAACCTATGGCCGGGCCAAATGTAATAGTTAAAATTTAAAACATAAACGCTAGACATGAACAGAGGTAGGATTTATCTGGTAGGAGGGTTTTAAAAGGAATGAAGGGAGAGCAATCCAATGAGTAGTGAAAGTGCTTCTGAGGACATTTTGCTAGGGATTATTTCCTTATGATGGCCATCCAGTCTCTGCTTAAAAACCTCCAGAGGAGACTCCACCAGACTCTGAATCTCCTGTCTATGGAATGTAGCCTTTACCTTGCCATCTCTCTCTGTTCTTTGCAATTAAAGATAAAGGTTTCCCCTGACATGAAATATAATTGTGTCCAACTCTGGGGATTGGTGTTCATCTCCATTTTTAAGCCGAAGAGCTGGCGTTGTCTGTAGACACCTCCAAGGTCACGTGGCCAGCATGACTGCATGGAGTGCTGTTACCTTCCCGCAGAAGCGTTGCCTATTGATCGACTCACATTTGCATGTTTTCGAACTGCTAGGTTGGCAGAAGCTGGAGCTAACAGCGGGAGCTCACCCCACTCCCTAAATTCAAACCACCAATCTTTCGGTCAGCAAGTTCAGCAGCTCAGTGGTTTAACCCACTGCGCCACCAGGGGACCCTTTGTAATTAGGCATTTAAAATAACAGGGTTTTTCCAAAATGAGAATAATTTGACGCATGACCCCCTCTCTTGATGCGGTCATGCTGGCCAGTTGTGAATTTGGGAGAGAGAAGAATGGGCCCATTTGGAATTATGGATTTGGACAGAGGGACTGCCCAGCTGTATAGCAGGGTTTGAATGGCCTTATTGGAAAACATGAAGTCACCACTGGATGGGCTCAAGGTAATCCGACGACTGAAAAGCACATTGTTGTGGTGCCTGTGACTGGATGGGGTCGTAAAAATGCTTTACAAATGGCAAAGTCATCTAATTAATAATCTGGAAGCATTTATAGGTTAATAAAGCAGCTGGTGGAAACGAGTTATGTGAGCGCATTGGAGACCTGAGTTTGTGCAGCTGGAGGTGCCGATACAAATTTATTTATAAATATCCCACCCTAGAAATACTTTCCGTTTAAAAAAAAAAAAAGAAATACTTTCCGTTTTATCAATTTACAAGATATTGTAGTTTGATAATTTAACAAATATTTATTACAGTTCTTGGTTTTGCTTTGCTTTGCTCTTTTTGCAACAGACTCAGGATCAATTGCATTCTTGTGTTATGGAATAATTATAGCTTGCAATTTCTTTTTACTTTTTTGGTGTAGAACTCCTAGGAGCTTCGGAGTTGTGTAGTCCAAAAAAGGAACTGTTCCAAGCCTTGGAAATAATCTACATTGTTTTTCTCTCTGTTTTTTTTCTGTCATCTAACCTGAGTATCCGTATTTGAAACCCTTTGGGATCCAAAGTGTTTTGTATTTCAGATTCTTTCAGTATTTGCAAATATAATATTTTGGCGATGGGACTCAAGTCTGAACCTGAAATTCATCTGTGTTTCATATATGCCAGGCAAGGGCAAATTCTAGGTGTTTTGGACTTCCACCATTCCTAATAGACTCAGATCCTTTCCTTTTCCCCCTTAGCAGCTTAAGCTGTGACTATTGTAACTTTCACAGAGATATTGGAGCTGTTTTTATTACTCCCATTTGTACAAAAGATACCTGGTAGAACTGATGACTACTATCTAAAACATCTCATCGATGATACAGACTCATTGATCACTCTTAGGGTGGCTAAGTTTTGTGTGCTGCTATAAAAATAAGGAGGCAGATTGTGGATAATGGTGGACGATTTTAAAGGATAATGTTTTAAGTTACCCATTTTAGTATCGACACCCGCTTAAGCATGGAGATTTGAAATGGTCGAACAGAAACTCTCTGAAAGCTTTAGGTGCTCTTACTGCCTATTATAGGAGAAACCAGCTGATTCCTAATCCATCTAAAACATAGATGTGTGCTTTCCACCTTAAGAACAGACAAGCATCTCGAGCTCTGAGGATGACCTGGGAAGGAATCCCACTGGAGCATTGCAGCACACCCAAATACTTGGGAGTCACTCTGGACCGTGTTCTGACTTACAAGAAGCACTGCTGGAATATCAAGCAAAAAGAACCTAAACACTTCTGGCTCAACTTACCTGGCTGAACGCATCTCCTCCTATGAACCAGCTAGGACGTTATGATCATCTGGGGAGGCTTTCTCTCGATCCCGCCTGCATCACAAGTATGTTTGGCGAGAGACAGGGCCTTTGACAAGAGACAGGGCCTTCTCAGTGGTGGCCCCTCGGCTGTGGAATGCCCTTCCTACAAAAATTAGATCAGCCCCCTCCCTGTTAGCATTTCAGAGGAAAGTGAAGACTTGAGCAGGCATTTGAATAGGCAGTGTAATGAATATAGGAATATGGAACAATTGGATGATGAGACTGGATCTTGATTTTAACTATGAGTCGATATGAGATGTTATATGATGTTTAATTTATTGTTATAATGCTATTGTTTTAATTATTTTTAACTGTTTTATGATGTTTTAAGCATTTAATTTTGCTATTGTGAACCGCTCTGAGTTGCCCGAGGGCTGAGAAGAGTGGTATACAAATATAGTAAGTAAGTAAATAAATAAATAAATAAAAGTGGGTTGCTAGAAACAATATCATGTGAAAGTTGACCTGCTACTCTGCTGCTGAATGCTCATGTCCAGTGTGGAAAACATCTCACCACATTAAAATAGTGGATATTGCTCTTAATGAGACATGCTGCATCATCGCAGGATGTCTAAGATCCACACCACCAGAGAAATTACACTGTTTAGCCGGTATTGCACCACCTGACATGAAAGGACCAAGGCAGTGACATCTCTGGCCCATCCCATGTTCGGATATCAGCCAGCATGCCAACACCTTAAATCAAGAGACAGCTTCCTAAGATTGACAGAGACACTCGCAGGAACACCTCAGTAAGTGAGAGTCCAAAAGTGGCAGGCTAAAACCCAGAACCTCAATCCATGGCTGATACCAAATGAGAGACTCCCCCCTGGGCACACAGAAGACTGGGTGACTTTGAAGGCGCTGAACAGGGTGCACTCTAGAATCACGACATCCAGAACCAATCTTAAGAAGTGGGGCTGTAAAGTGAAGTCCATGACATGTGAGTGCAGAGAAGAGAGAAGACTACAATGCAGTCTAAGCCCTGCCACAGGCACAATGGAGGACCTTCTCACAGCAACACCAGAGGCACTCTGGTCAAAAGAAATCTAGCATCATGCCAAGTTCTTTTTAAAGCTTTATCTGTGTTTTTACATGCATTTTAACTTTACCCTCAACTTGCTTCTGACACGATAAAAATTCCACAGATATATAAACCCTTTTTCCTTGTTCCAACAGAACTCACTACCTCTGAGGATGCTTGCCATAGGTGCAGGTGAAACGTCAGGAGGGAATGCCTCTAGAACATGGCCATATAGGCTGAAAAAACCTACAACAACCCATTATTATTATTATTTTGATTTAAAAATGCCTTGTTCTCCTGGTCTGCAACCGTTAAAATAAAATTCATTCATGCATACATATACACCCACACTTTGACTTTCATTATATACATAGAAGACTGATAATGTGGACTGTTTTCTTTTCTCTTTCCCAGAGAGCACTCAGAGCACAACATCGGCCCCAAACGAAATGCAGGGCGGACAGCCGCAGGCCCTTCACTACGCTCTGGCCAATGCCCAGCAAGTCCAGATCCACCAGATTGGAGAAGATGGCCAGGTCCAAGTGGTATGTCCTCATTCTTTGTGGTGTCTTCTCTCCTTTACTTTCACCTAGTGGCAGCTTCGAAGCGGCATTTCTCTTGTTCCAAAATACACCGCGACTGTCTTAATTTGGCACCTCTGTTGATGGAACATTACTAGGGATGTATGAACTTGCTCCATAGTGGATTATGCATTTATTACCCCCCACCCCACCCCTTTGCTCCAGCTCTGGAAATCTGGAAATCCATTTGTGATTCATTTACCCTCATTTTTTCCAAAGTACGTTCCGAAGTATTTTTTTTTTGTCTTTTGACATCTGTTAGCTGCATTCCTTACATGTGTATCCACTTAAATGCATGTATATAAGCAAAGCTTATAAACACTGACATCAAATTCTATTTTTTTTTCTCGCTCTCTAAAAAAAAAAGTTAAAACAAAGTTAACACTTTGACCCCAAAACCCACAGAAGGCAGGAAGTTTAAAAGTCAAGCATGACACTTCTGCCATTACTTAAAAAACCGAATTACAACGTGGGCCTCAAAGCGCTTCCATTGGCTTCTCTGGCTTTGTTTCGTTTCGTTAAATCAAAAGCAATGTTGCATGGAAATGAAGCATGTTCTGTGCAGTTGAGTAGAGAAAAGACATTCTTCTCCCGCTGATCTTTTCGGGAGTTTCAAAAGTACTTGCAGTTCTCTTTGGCACCAATGAATCGGAGAGAAATCCAGCATTTCTTGGATAGTTCTGTTCGGATGACGGACAAGTACATAGCTGTGGATGGGTTGAATTCCCGCAGTGAAATCCACCCCCTTAAAGCTCCTGTTTGCCTTTTAGGGGTGGGTTGCCTAAGAAAATCCTGTGAATTCCATAGGGTCACCATAAGCCCGCAGGCAACTTGAATCCAAACACATATCAAAACATGTTGGCATGAGAACTTGCCTCCAACAAACTGAGTTGACTTGCAAACAGCTCTCATCGGATTATGAAAAACACCCACGTTTTGAATGCTTTGAACGAGAGCTTTAACATTGTGAAGGGAAGGAGATTCTAATCTCAACATGGATTGGATCTGCGGCTCTAATTTTATATACAGTCCCTATTGTCGTGCCTTGATACATTCCGCATGCCACTTTCCCCCTATAAATAGACCGTTTCCTTCCAAAGGAAATGAAACTGTTTGAAAGGAGAAGGATCTGTGTGTCTTTTGAAATGCATGGGCGATTGTTGGGGCTGCGTTGTAATATAAGGGAGGCCTTTGACGGGATTCCACAGGGATATCTTTCATCTCGCTTTCATACACAGGCAGATGAAAAGGAACACAAAGGGCTTTTAAAAAAACAAAAGTCTCTGCCAGTTTGCCAGCAGGTAAAATCGCGCTTTGCAAAGGGCCAGTTAAGATTCACAAGGAGGTCTCTGCCGTTTTCTTTTTCTTCTTTTTCTTCCCCTCCTCTTTTTTCCTCTTCTTCCTTTTTCATCGCCCTCTTTCTCCTCCTCCTCCTTTTCTTCCTCCTCCTTTCCATCTCTTTCTTCTTCTCTTCTTCCTCCTCTTCTTCTTCCTCCACTTCTCCTCCTCCTCCATGTCCTCCCTCCATCCTCTTCCTCCTCTTTTTTTCTCCTTTCCTTCTTCTCCCCACCTCCTTCCTCTTCCTCCTCTTCTCCTCCTTGTCTTCCTCCCGCGATCCTCTTCAACTTCCTCCTCCTTTTCTTTCTCCTCTCCGCCTCCTCCTCTTCTTCATCTCCTTCCTCTTCCCCTTCCTTTTCCACTTCGCTTCCTCCTTCTTGTCCTCCTTCCTCCATCCTGTTCCTCCTCCTCCTCTCCTCCTCCTCTCCATCTCCATCTTCTTTCCTCTTCCTTCTTCTCCACTTCTCCTCTTCCTTCTTGTCTTCCTCCCTCCATCCCCTTCCTCTTCTTTTTCCTCCTTTCCTTCTCTTCTTTTCCTCCCTCCATCCTCTTTTCCTCCCTCCATCCCCTTCCTCCTTCTCTTCTTCCTCCTCTCCTCCTCCTCTCCATCTCCATCTCCTTCCTCTTCCCTTCCTCCTCCTCTTCTTCCTCCATCCTCTTCTTTTTCTTCCTTTCCTTCTCTTCCTTCTCCTCCTCCATCCTCTTCCACTTCCTCATTCTCTTCTTCCTCTCCTCCTCCTCCTCTCTATCTCCTTCCTCTTCTCCTTCCTTCTCTTCTTGTTCCTCCTCTACTTCTCCTCCTTCTTGTCTTCCTCATCCATCATCTTCCTCTTCTTTTTCCTCCGTTCCTCCTCCTCCTCCTCCTCCTCCTCCTCCTCCTCCTCCTCCTCCTCCTCCTCCTCTTGTCCTCCTCCATCCGTCCCTCCATCCTCTTCCCCTTCCTCGTTCTCTTCGTCCTCGTTCCCTTGGCCATCCAGCATCTGTTTAAAAGCTTCCAAAGAGGGAGCCTCCACCACACTCCGAGGCAGAGAGTTCCACTGCTGAACGGCTCTCACAGTCAGGAAGTTCTTCCTCATGTTCAGATGGACTTCCTCCTCTCCTTCTCTTCTTCCTCCTCTCCTCCTCCATCTCCATCTCCTTCCTCTTCCCTTCCTCCTTCTCTTCTTCCTCCATCCTTTTCTTTTTCTTCCTTTCCTTCTCCTCCTTCTCCTCCTCCCTCCATCCTCTTCCACTTCCTCCTCCTCTTCTTCCTCTCCTCCTCCTCCTTCTCTTTATATCCTTCTTCTTCTTCTTGTTCCTCCTCTACGTCTCCTCCTTCTTGTCTTCCTCCCTCCATCATCTTCCTCTTCTTTCTCCTCCTTTCCTTCTCCTCCTCCTGCTCCTCCTCCTCCTCTTGTCCTCCTCCCTCCATCCTCTTCCCCTTCCTCATTCTCTTCGTCCTCCTCTTCTCTTCCTCTCAATCTCCTTCTTCTTCCCCTTCCTCCTCCTCTTCTTCCTCCTCCACTTCTCCTCCTCTTTGTCTTCCTCCCTCCATCCTCTTTTTTCTTCCTCTTCCTCTTCCTCTCCTCCTTATCCTCCTCTTCCCCTTTCTCTTCCCCTTCCTCCTCTTCTTCTTCCTCCCCCACTTTTCCTCTTTCTTGTCTTCCTCCCTCCATCCTCTTCCTCCTCATCTTCTTCTTTCTTCTTTTACCTTCTTTTCTTTCTCGCTCTCTCTCTTTCATGTTAAATCTAGTGATGCGTATGTTTGATTTCCTTCCCCTCAAAATTGTTCTCCAGGTATAGTAGGGATGCTTTAAAATTAAAACTCTTCAGGCTAGATTCTCCGCTGGCACGACTTCAGTAGAGAGCGCTTGGAGGGCTGCCATTCCACCTCATTGGAAACGTTGTCCTTTTGTGCAAGATAGAGTTGAAATAGAGAGCAAAGAGCAGAGGCAGTTCCTCTCACAAATGCAGAGGCTGTGTAAGTAGCATCTGTAGGGTAGTATTCCATATGGTGCGTGTGCCTAGACATAGCTCAAATAGGCCTGGAAATATAAAACATGAGCTGACATTTAGGATTTTTGCAGGTTTCTGTCCAACTGTCTCTCAGCAAGGATAGTTTCATTTTATGCAGCCCTTTGGCTCCTAACTTATAGTGGCAGAAGGGTCCTTTAATGAGGTCTGCTGTGCTTTTCACCTAATAGTTGCAATGTCAATAATAATAATAATAATACATCTATTTTAACTTTTTTTAAAAAATAGAATTATCTCTGTCAGCTGCCTTGGGTCCTATATTGGAAGAAAGGCAGGAAACGAATTAAATATATCAGCACAATAATCATGAAGCTTTAGGAAACTACATTCCTAAATGTAGTAATAAAAAATAAGTAGCTCATATTAGCAGTACTGTATCTAATTATTTGGAGGACTCAATCCCTCCACCATCAGTGGTACATTTGATAAAGATTCTTGGTTGCTGCACTCAAGTAATAAAATTCCCTTAGATTTACCAGTTGCCTGGAGGGAATACCATAGGGGAGGCATGGGTTAGAAAACTTGGGCCAGAGCGGGGTT
Source organism: Anolis sagrei (assembly GCF_037176765.1). Classification (NCBI taxonomy): domain Eukaryota; kingdom Metazoa; phylum Chordata; class Lepidosauria; order Squamata; family Anolidae; genus Anolis; species Anolis sagrei. Next base: position 25,934,133 of record NC_090028.1, read on the forward strand.
GGCTTCCTCCCCTTAAGGCAAAAGGTGAAGGAAAGATGTAAAAAAATTGGATCTCAAAAGAGTTGGTCTTGATTAGGATGAGATGGTGGATGGGAGAGAACCATTGCCTACTCCTGATATAGATTCCTAGAATCCTCGGACTGGAAGAGCCGTCCAAGGGCCATCCAGTCCAACCCCCTGCCATGCATGGAGGCACAACAGTAGACAGCCTCTCCAGAAAAACCTCCAGAGAAGGAGACTCCACCATACTCCAAGGCAGCCTGTGACACTCTCCAGGAAGTTCTTCCTAATCTCATCAGTTAAATCTCTTCCCCTGCCATTTGAAATCATTGCTCCCTCATGCCCTGGTCTCTAAAGCAGCAGAAAGTCAGCCCCCCTCCCCCCATGGTTCTCATGTTCCCTCTCTAATTTCTCTTCCTCCAGCTAAACATCTCCCAGGAGGAAAGGAGAAAGGAAAAGAGAAGGAAGGAAAGGTGGAAGAGAATAGAGGATGGGAAGGGAGAAGGAAAGAAAGACAAAAGGGAAGGAAGGAAGGAAGAAGGAGAGAGGAATGGAGGGAGGAAAGAGGGAAAGAAGGAACGTGAAAGAGGGAGGCAGAAAAGTAAGGAAAGGATGGAAGGCAAAAGGAAAGAGAATGAATGAAGGAAGGGTGGAAGATAATGGAGGGGAGGGAGAAGGAAAGACAAAAGGAAAGGATGGAAGATGGAAAGAGAAGGGAGGTAGGGAGGAAGAGAAGAATGGAAGGAAGGGTGGAAGATAATGGAGGGAAGGGAGGGAGAAGGAAAAACAAAAGGGAAGGGTGGAAGGAAGAAGGAAAGAGAGAAGGGAGGGAGGGAGGAAGAGAAGAATGGAAGGAAGGAAGGGTGGAAGATAATGGAGGGAAGGAAGAGAGAAGGAAGGAAGGAAGGAGAGAGGGAGGGAGGAAAGGGAGAAGGAAGGAGAAAGAGGGAGGTAAGGAAGGAAGGAAAGGATGGAAGGAAGAAGGAAAGAGAGAAGGGAGGAAGAGAAGAATAGAAGGAAGAGTGGAAGATAATGGAGGGAAGGAAGGGAGAAGGAAGGAAGGAAGGAAGGAAAGACAAAAGGGAAGGAAGGAGAAAGAGGGGGGAACGAAGGAGGAAACATGGAAGGAAGCATGAAAGGGTGGAAGGGAAGGAAGGAGGGAAGGAAAAAGAGGGAGGTAAGGAAGGAAGGGAAGGATGGGAGGAGAAAAGAAAGAAGAAAAGAAAGCTGGTGAAATAGAGGAGGGCCTTAGAAAAGAGCCTGAGGGGCCACATTCGTCCCTTGAGCTTGGGTTTGCCCATACCTGCCATAGAGGCAGCTTTATACGAAATGAGAATTTTGCATTTCTTGGACCCTGAAGTGCATTGAGGGAAGGAGAAAAGAGCAAAAATCTGTTTCGATGTTGGAAAATAGACTGAAAAGCCAAGGTCCACCTCTTACTATCGACGTGGGATATATGTTCAAAAGTTTATCCCATATTTCACATCCTGGGAAAGGATTACAAATGAGGCTTATTCTCCTTCCTTTGGAGAGGGTTCACGGGGGCTTTGCTAAAGAGTTTGACCCTGAAACCTGGAGCTGAGTTGTGCCCCAGTTGATGGTTTCCAGGCTGTGCATCAGGAGACCAGTTTGAATGCTCTACACGTATTTTAAGCATTCTTTTCTTATTATTACTACAAACAGTCAGAAAAACTCTAGAACCTAAGAAGGAGGAGATTTGGATATATTAGTCCTCTGTCTCCCTGGATTCAGTATGCTTTTAAAATGGAGTTACATTGAAAGATAGGTGAAGCAAGTATTCTGAAACAAGAGGTTTTTTTTCAAACTGATGTATTGAGCGCGTGTCATGCTTCTGGTTCTGACTGTTACGTTTCATGTTTCTTTCCTTTCACCCTATGGATCCCACAGGGTCACCTTCATATCGCCCAGGTGCCGCAAGGAGAGCAGGTGCAGATCACGCAGGACAGCGAGGTGAGCTTGAAAGAGGCCGTCTGCCTGGGCAAAACTTAACCCATCACCAAGGAGTAGAGATTATTGCTTATTATAGTATGGCTACTGTACATCAATGCATGCACCATTGAAATAGAGGGAAGGCGTATAGGGCCCCCAAAGTATAATCACTTTAGCTTAGTGGTTTTGTCTTCTACGGAGAATTAAGGCTTGATTTGCTCCCAGTCCCATTTAGTTTCCAAGCAAACTAAGAATGACATCTTGTATTGCAGTTTTCATACCCCAATCTACCATATATACTTGAGTGTAAGCTAAGATTTTCAGCCCTTAGGCTGAAAAAGCCCCCCTCACCTTATATACGAGTCAAGGTTATTTATTATTTTACTCTTTTAAAATTATTTTTATTAAATTTATTATTTTACTCTATTTATTATTATTATTATTATTATTATTATTATTATTATTACATTTATAATTTTCCTTTATTATTGTTGTTATTATTACATTTATTATTTTGCTCTACTATTATTACTATTATTGCATTTATTGTTGTTATTAAAATTGTTATTTTACTATATTATTATTACATTTCCATTATTTTAATTTATTATTAATATTATTATTATTATTATTACATTTATTATTTTGCAATATTTCTTATTATTACATTTATTACTTTATTCTATTTATTATTATTGTTATTACATTTATTATTTCACTCTATTATTACTATTATTATTACATTTCCATTATTTTACTCTATTAGTATTTTTATTACATTTATTATTTGGCTTGCCATAGATGTGGGTGAAAGGGCAGGAGAGAATGCTTCTGGAACATGGCCATACAGCCCGAAAAACTTACAGCAACCCAGTGATTCTGGCCATGAAAGCCTTCAACAATAAATAGGACAGGCTGTAAGAAGCCAGACATTGAAACTGCTAAGCCATTAAATGCTAATCAAGGTGGCCAATTGAAACATTCATACCTACCTCCAACAGGCAAGAGTTCTTTCTCCCACCCTGGACATTCCACAGATATATAAACTCTATTTTCCTAGTTTCCAACAGATCTCTCAACCTCTGAGGATGCCTGCCATATATGTGGGAGAAATGTCAGGAGAGAATGCTTCTGGAACATGGCCAGAAAGCCCAGAAAACTCACAACAACCCAGTGTTTCAGGCCATGAAAATCTTTGGCAATACACATTTTCTCAGCCTCAGAGGAATGCAACAGCATCCTTCCTCTGAACAAAATTTGCCATTAAAGCCTGATTATAGTTGTGCTGCGCCTTAGGATCATTATAAGTTGGAAGCAACTTGAAGATACGTAAGAATAATATTTTATAGTGAGCAACCATGCTGCAGTTTCCCTTTCTGACATATTCAGCAATGTTGGTTATTTTTGCTGAAAAGCATCAGTGCAGAATCTCGGAAGAAATACAGTTTGAAAACCAAAATGGAGTTGTGGGGAAGCAGATGATATTTCCCAGAGATTGGAAGACACTTGCTCAAGGGATTCTGGGGGCGGTGGTCCAAAGGAGGACCTTTTGCAAACCCTGAACCGCGTGCATTCAAGACAACTCCTTGGAGGTTGTGCCTCTCGAGATGTTAACGAAACACAGGAAGAATCCGGCGATTGTTGCCCGCCCCATGACTTCAGAGGGAGTAACCTTGGACCTGAAGGAAGAAGGATCAGGTCCATGTTTCATCTGGATGGATAGAAAACATCTGGTTTTGAATCCGTTCCAGTTTGAGCTCCTTTGGAACGGAGAGGATCGTCGCTGGCAGCAGAAAGTGCATCTGAAGCGATGAAAGGCAGCTTTCTCTGTCCGTAGAAGAAGACTCATTTTCCCTCTTTGTTTGCAAACCATCTTTGGAAAGTTACCTTTCCGGCCCTCCCTTTCATTCAGCCCGTTTCCAAGGGCCTAATTGCAAATTAAGGAGAAATGCCTTCCTGTGCTTCATTTCGCCTTTCATGTTTCTAGACGCGGAGTCTTCTCCGAAATCAGTGACGGCAATTCAGAATCTTTTGCCTTTTGTGGTTTCCATAATGAAGTCCTTGTCTGCTTAAGACACAGGGTTTTTCGATAAAAAGGAGAAGCCATGGCGGCTGGCAGAAATGACAGCATTGATAGAGTAGATATTGGAGCCATTAGAGTATCCATGCACTGTACCAACCAAAGCTTTATCTGGTTGCTCTACTAATTTTAGGCAGACAGACACATTGATTTGAAGTACGTCTACAGATTTGTATATTGGGGCAACAAAGTGCTATGGTTTTAAAGCCAGGAATCAAGAAAACTTCTTTATTTACAGCTCAGCACATTCTAAAACATTGCAGAAAGGGAGAATGTCTACCCTACTCTTTCTACCAAGAAGTTTTGTAGAAGGGAATTATTATTATTATTTAAAAGTTTTATATACCGACCTTCTTACCTCTCTTGAGGGATTCAGGCCGGTTTCCAACCATAATATTACATACAGTTCATAAAAACACAATGATTCATTTTACAATAAAACATTAAAACAGCAATTACATTCAATAACTACAATGGTCAGTCGTCACTCGTTGTTCATCATCCTCCATCCATATCTGGCTCACTTATCGAATGCCTGTCTCCATAACCACGTCTTCAGCTGTTTCCTGAATGTCAGGATAGAAGGGGCGGTTCTGATCTCCAGTGGGAGAGAGTTCCAGAGTCGAGGGGCCACCACCGAGAAGGCCCTGTCCCTCGTCCCCACCAGACACGCCTGTGAGGCCGGTGGGACCGAGAGCAGGGCCTCTCCAGATGATCTTAATAATCTTGATAGTTCGTAGGGGAGGATACGTTTGGAGAGGTAAACAGGGCCGGAGTCGTTTAGGGAAAGGCTGCTGTTGAGAAATGAGGCTACGAAGTTGCCCTTGAATTAAAAAGCATTGTTTGTCTGTTTGTTTATTTATTTATTTGCACCCTGGAGGGGACTCAGGGCGGATTACAGTGTACATATACATGGCAAACATTCAATGCCATAGACACACAACATATATAGACAGATACTCAGAGGCTATGTAACATTCCAGCTTCTGGCCACCAGGAGAGCTGTCGCTTCACCGTCCGTTTGTGACACTGATGAAGTACTTGTTGCAACTCAGGGTAGTTTTCATCTTGCTCTCAAACACCACCACACCAAAGCTGTAGATTTTGTAGTTTATTGAAGAAAAGTCAAAGTCAAAACATAGTATGAGAAATGCAAAGTTCCACAAAAGGCTTAAATGCAAAGACACAGTTCCCAAGATCCAAAGGCAAAAACATGAAACATAATCCTTTAAGCAATGGTCAAACAATAGTCCATGAAAAACAGTTGAACACAAGAACCCAAAATCCCAGACTCAGGAAGCCAGAAGCGTGCTGCTTAAGGCCAAGGTTAATCCATAGAAGTTTGCATGGATAGAACCAGGTTGAACTGACAATGCCTGTGTGTCAGTGAGAAGGCTAAATACCCTTTGCAGACATGAACGCATTGCGATGACCTTTGGCACAGTTGGCTTCTCGCTTGCTTGCCAAGCGAGAGCTTCTCCGGACCCTTAATTGCAGACGATCTTGCCTGCTCATTAATTTGTTATCTTCAAGGCTCTCTAACTCCTTATCATCTTGGTCCAGCAGCTGGACCGGATCACTGTGAGAAGGCAAAGGAGGCAAAGACATCTCCACCTGGCCGTGTGGGAATTCATTCTCGTTATCATTCTCACTGACATTTTTTCCCCTGATAACTGACTTGCTGTTTTCCCTTCTGCAGCCTCACCGTCAACCCTGTCTGAAGCATGAACAGAAATCTGTAGCCCATCCTCCTCCTCATCATCTTGGAGGAACTCTGGCTCACAAAGCCCACAGGGCTCAGCTTCAGACTCAGAGTCAAGCTGAGTCACAACAGTACTTCCTCATTCTTTGCATACTTCCTGGAGATTTTTTATGGCCTCGTAAATCAGTTAAATTAGCCTTCCCACATAAGTGGTACCTAAATTTCCTACTTGACAGATGCAACTGTCTTTCGGGCTGCTAAGGTCGACAACAAGCCACACAATTTTGGTTGGAAGCTCACTCCGACCTGGGCTGGCTTTGAACTCATGACCTTGCGGTCAGTAGTGATCTTAATGCAGCTGATTCCCAGCCAGCTGTGCCACAGTCCCGGTATTAAACTTTGTCTTTGAATATTAAACTTATACTTGGGAAGCCCAGTTTCTGGTCTGTGTTGAAGCATGAAGCCCCTTGGAAAGGCCTTGAATCAGTCACTCTCTTAGCCAGACCTAACTCATCAAATTGTGAGAATCCTTGGGAGATCCTTGCAAGAAAAGTGAGATATATGCATTACAAGCAAAGAAAATAACTAAAAGAATTGCCTCAGAAGAAATATTATGCCAAGTAGACCTTGTCTTCCAGAGAATCAGTGCCAAGGCTCTCCATGTTTTGCATCAGTGCAGAATTTCTCATAGGGGTATGTGCTTTAGCAACCTGGGGATCTCTGCCTTTATTCAAAACAGCAAAAAAGTTTCTTGCTCCTATGTATGGAAAGATAAGTTTGAAATACTAAGGAAGATGGCCAGTTGTTCCTCATAAAACAGCAGCCGAACTGTTTGCTTGGAAGAGTTGCAATTCTGAGAGCTTCTCTGTAACTGCAGGAGATACGATGCAGAATTCAGAATAGCCAAAGGCTCGCACGGAGTACTGGCCATCTGAATTATTATTTAGAACTGAGGATAATGGTGCGTGTTGTGCATAGGAATCAGGACCCATCATAACCAGGTGGAGAGGGGAGAAATAAGTAGTTAAAATAATATTTGAAAGTTGGTTGCTGTGATTTTTCCGGGTTGTATCGCCATTTTCCAGAAGCATTCTCTCCTGATGTTTCGCCAACATCTATGGTAGGCATTCTCAGAGATTGTGAGGTATATTGGAAGCTAAGCAAGGGAGGTTTATATATCTGTGGAAGGTCCAGGGTGGGAGAAAGAACTCTTGTCTGTTGATGGCAGATGTGAATGTTGCAATTAATCACCTGGATTATCATTGCAATGCCTTACAGCTTCGAGGCCTGGCTGATTCCTGCTTGGGGGGGTCCTTTGTTGGGAGGTGTTAGCTGGCCCTGATTGTTTCCTGTCTGGAATGCCCTTGTTTTCAGAATGTTGTTCTTTATTTACTGTCCTGATTTTAGAGTTTTTTAAAATACTGGTAGCCAGATTTTGATCATTTTCAGGGTTTACATTGAGATGTAAATTTTGTTCATTTTCATCCCAATTTACATTGGAATGTAAATTCAGTAAACAAATAGAAAAAAACACAACCACATTTACTTATTTTATTAGATTATGTCTTTCTTGGTACACTCTGGAGGCTCACAGTAGGGAGCATGCTTAAAGCAAATGCTTGTTTGCCATTAATTTTGAGAAAGTTTGAGGAACTTATTTTATTTATTTATTTCGTATCAAAAGCATTGCATAAATTAGTATGTCAAAAACTACAAACCACTTGGAATAGCAGGTGAATTTCTACAGATTATCATTGTGGAAAAGCCTAAGCATATAGCCCTCTGTGTGGTTCACATGGACATTAAAATACAAATTGGTATATTTTATTTTACAGGGTAACCTGCAGATACACCAGGTTCACGTCGGACAAGATGGTCAGGTAGGAATGCATTTCTTGACTTTCAGATTGAGCTCTGTTGTTGCCTGCTCTTATTCGGATGCGCAGGCTGTCCGCTGACTCATAAGACTGGGCAGAATACGATGTTTTCATGTAGACAAATGTGTAAGTTAAGTGAATGTGGCCTATCTGACATCCTTGTATACCTTCACATTACGCTTCCATGAGTTTGGACTCTCTTGGCATCGCGCTAAACAAGAACGATGTTGCCTTTTCTTATCATCAGTTGTTAGCATAACCAGATGTGGTCACCAGACTCGGCAGAAAAGGGGACGTGTGATGCGGAGATGATAACAGTTGCTTGACTTAATCTTCATTGTGAGAAAGGAAGGCTTTCCACATCTGCTTTTTATTTACTCCAGAAAATGCTAACATGGTTGTTTTTTGGCTGTTCTCTGGGGACCTAGCGAGGGTTCATGATCATGGGACACTTTGCACATGCTTTCTGTGTTCCAGGGCATATTTCACAATTATTCCCCAATCTTTCCCCTGTGAATATGACTTTTTTTAAAACCAAGGATGCTTATAGTTCATTGAGAAATGATGTGCTAAACTATCAGTGTACCCTCACAATTTATTTATTGTGTCAGGAGCAAGCCAAACAGTTGTATTGCATTTTTTAACAAACAAACAAACAAACAAACAAACAAACAAACAAACCACAAAGTTTGCAAGCTTGGTAGTTGATTAAGTGTCCTTTGACCAATAGCTGGCCACTTGGAGTGCCTCTGGTGTTGCCGCAAGAAGGTCCTCCATTGTGCATGTGGCAGGGCTCAGGTTGCATCGCAGCAGATGATCTGTAGTTTCTCTTCTCCATACTCGCATGTCATGGATTCCACTTGGTAGCCACATTTCTTAAGATTGGCTCTGCATCTTGTGGTGCCAGAGCGCAGTCTGTTCAGTGCCTTCCAAGTCACCCAGTTTTCTGTGTGCGCAGGGGGGAGTCTCTCATTTGTTATCAGCCATTGATAGAGGTTCTGGGTTTGAACCTGCCACTTTTGGACTCTCGCTTGCTGGGGTGTTCCAGCGACTGTCTCTGTAGATCTTAGAAAACTATTTCTTGATTTAAGTCGCTGACGTGCTGGCTGATACCCAAACAGGGGATGAGCTGGAGATGTCACTGCCTTGGTCCTTTCACTATTGGCTGCTACTTCCCGGCGGATGTCAGGTGTTACAATACCAGCTAAACAGTGGTGTAGGGTGCAGACACCCCGTGATAATGCGGCATGTCTCATTAAGAGCCACATCCACTGTTTTAGTGTGGTGAGATGTGTTCCACACTGGGCATGCGTACTCAGCAGCAGAGTAGCAAAGCAGATCAGATAGCACACCAACTCTTGAAGAATGGGAAACCCAACCTTGCCACCAAAGTAGGAAAGAAACCAATAGTCAGACAACCAGATAATGAGAACAACCCTCTCAATACTATGAGGATTTCAGCCCACTTTATCAAATCAAAAAGGGCGGAATTGTCATGAGATCACACAAAAAGCAGGAAACTCCTGTCAAGTCCTACCTATAAAATGTCATTCTTCTGGGTTTCCCAAAAGGCCAGCTCGCCTAATATTTGTTATTCTCAGTGTCTCTTGCAATATGTCACCCGTTGTGTGTCTTTCTCCCTCAGTCTTCCCCTCCCTCTGTACTTTTTGATTTATTTTATTTTATTTTTGTCCTGGTACTTGCATTGAATTTCTGTCTTGTTTTTCTGGCATGATAGTCCATGGAACCAGCAAAATCCTGCCAAAAAGAACTCTCTCTCTTTCTCTGTACCTCCACATGTGTTCTATTAGCTTGACGTTTTGTATTTCAGTGCACGTTTTAATAGAAATACCCAACTGCAGAAATAATTAGACGTTCTATTTTAACTAATGGAGGGTACGCGAGGCCTTGGAACAATGGGAGGGTTTCGTTCTTGGCAGCAGGTACAGATTCCCCGAGGTTTCCTCATCGTTGCCTGTCTTTGCTCTCCTCTCATCTCCAGCAGCTCTCCTTCCCACTCCCAGCCCTTCATACCAATGGCGAACTTGGGATCCCAACAGGAGTGGGATGGATCCCACCCTGAGCCCACAGAGATCAGGGTTCAGGGCTTCTTCCTGGGGAGAAGGAGGTGTTGCATGCATGCTCGTCAAGACCTTTCTCTCATTATCTATTGTTTCTTTCCTGTATCACAGCCTCAACCCACGTCTTTTAATACATGACATGATCTGTATCAGATTTTTGTATCTTCCAGCATTTCTGTGTTTGCATGTTCAAATTTTGGCTTCCCAGAAGCCATAAACAGCATGTCGTGAACACAGAGGATAAAAGGGATGTCCATGAAAATCTATAACCTTAGCTCTCTGATATGTTTCATTTTAGTTTGAGCTCCTAGGTACTTTTCTCAGTAAACCTAGCTGTCACTGAACAGAGAATGGTTTGAGTCACCTTCGGACTGAGAATGGTGGTATATCAATATAGTAAATAAATAAATATAATAAATGAATGAATGAATAAATAAATAAGGGAACCTGACTTTTTTGCTTTCAGAAACCCACATTTCAAAGTTCTTGGCATGTATTTCACAGGGCACTGAAGGATGGGTAAAAAGTAATTTGTTTCCCTTTTCAAATCCCGGTCTGTTTGAAGCCTTCTGAATCCCAAATGTCAAAGCTCTTGGTACATATTTCATGTAGTATTAAAGGGTAAAGGAGGGACCTCTGTCTCCCTATTGAAATCCCAGTCAAGGTGGCCGATTTCAGCATTCACACCTGCCTCAAACAGACAAGAGTTCTTTTTCCCACCCTGGACGTGATTCCACAGATATATAAACCCCACTTGCCTAGTTTCCAACAGACCTCACAATCGCTGAGGATGCCTGCCATAGATGCAGGAGAAACGTCAGAAGGGAATGCTTCTGGAACATAGCCATACTGCTCGGAAAACTCACAGCAACCCAAATCCTGTTTGAAACTGTCTGTATCCTAAATTTCAAAGGTCTTGGCACACATCCTGCAGGCCATTCGAAGGGTAAAGAGTAACTTTGTCCTCCCTATCTGAATTCCAGTATGTTTGAAACCTCCGGAATCCTAAATTGGCACTCACTTTACAAGACGATTGAAGGACAAAGGACAACCTCTGTTTTCCTATCCCAATCCAGGTTCGCTTGCTGCATCCCAGATTTCAAACTTCTTGGCATGCATTTTGCAGGTCGTTGAAGGATAAATGGTAACCCCTATTTCCCTATCCAAATCCTGGTCTAATGGAAACCACTTTTGCCAAACAGGTGCCAAAGGAAGAACTGTGTGCCTCTCTCTTTCCAAGGAAGAAGCACCCTTCTTTCTCCCCTCGATACGGCCCCTAGTTTGTTGCTGTGGGTTGGGCACTGTTTAGGGCCTTGCTGCCTTGTAACTGAGCCGGATTTACTTCATCTGTTCCCAGTATGTTCTGCCCATAGATTTCAGTGCAAAGGAGCGTGTTTGTGTGCGTCCCAGTGACCTCACAGCCGTGTCTGGAACGGCTGTGGGAGCATCTGCCGGAGGACAATCTGTACATCTGATGGGAAAGGCAAAAGGAAGAAGGAGGGGAGATCCCCGCCGGACCTCAGGATGTCTCAATATCCCTGCCAGTCACTGCACAATGCCTTTGAGAGCTTGTTTATTTCAAATTAGCTCAAGCCAAGAGGCCAATGTGCTTGGCTCCTTCTCGGGGAAAAGTCTCAAACCATCTTCATTTCTGTTTCATGATCTTTGCCCTTGTTCTATGCTCTGAATGAGACTTTTCCCACCTATTTTTATTTTGACCCTAATGATTGATTGGAGGTTTGGTTGAGATCCAGAACAATCCAGAACAAATACAGCCATGCATTCGATCAGGGGAAAATATCCTCCGTTAAAGGAAAATAAAAACCACGGAGTTGGCTGAACCGTAAGGCAAAAAAATGCTTAGTGTATGTAAGGAAACAACCAGGGCTGCTCACTCTGGGTCAGAAAGAAAGAAAAAGCAACCAGGCTTCACTTTTTCTTGCTAAAATAACACCTGAGATTAAAATATATGTTGTAGCCTTATATTTATTCAGTTGTACAGAGGTTTAAACACAACGTCAAAGGCGTCTTTGATTTATATCATATAGGGACGTCCTGACAAGGTAATCGGCATAAAATGCATTAGCTTTCATTCTTTTGCAGAGCTGAAGATCAGAGCAGTCCTATTTTAGCTATGCGTTTTTGTTATGTATGTACATAGATTACATATGTATAAAGAACTATAAAGTGCATTAGATTGGATAAAAGATTGGACGACTCTCAAAAAATTGATATTGACATTGGAGGGTTTTGACCTCAGACATGGCTGACATGCATACCTATGGTATGATAAGAGGGAAAAGGGGAAAAAAATACCAACCACTTTGTTAGATCAGCCCTAATCAAAGTCTGGGAGAGATATAAAGGTAACTTTCATAACAAAACCCCTTTATGGATCTCTCCGTTAGAGGCATGCCAAAGACGAGAAACAGGAGGAAAGGTATGGCTCATATACAAAGAAATGGAAACTTCATAACGAAAACAAGAATTAAATATATCCCACAGAAATATCTCGTGGTTTCAATATATGCAAATAAGAGAACATGACAACATTGACAAGAAGAGAAGATTTATGGAAAGAGGAGTCTTTTGTGATAAAATCATGCAGACACAAAATAAATTAATCACAAAGCTATACAAAGAACTCTTGGAATGGTTAACGGAGAAATAAATAGTTAAGGAATGTATGATGAAGTGGACATCAAATGTAGGACGCACCATTGGAATGAATAAATGGGAGGAAATCTGGAATTCTAAACTGAAATACACATATTCATATGAATTAAAAGAAAATTAGTATAAAATGATGTACCACTGGTACATCATCCCTGACAAATTAGCAAAATGCGACAAAAATTTAGATGCAAAGTGTTGGGAATGTGAAACGGAAAAAGGCACTTTCTTACATATGTGGTGGAATTGTAGGTAAAGGTAAATGTTTTCCTCTGACATTAAGTCCAGTCGTGTCTGACTCTGGGGTTGTTGTTCACCTCCATTTCTAAGCAAAAGAGCCAGCTTTGTCCATAGGTGCCTTCAAGGTCATGTGGCCAGCAGGACTCCATGGAGTGCCGCTACCTTCCCACCAGAGCAACAGCTATGATCTACTCACATTTGCATGTTTTAGAACTGCTAGGTTGGCAGAAGCTGGGGCTAACAGCGGGAGCTCATGCTGCTCCCCGGATTTGAACCTGCGACTTTTTGGTCAGCAAGTTCAACAGCTCAGTGGTTTCACTGACTGTGCCACCGAGGGCTCCTTGATGGAACTGTACAAAAGCAAAAAAATGCTGGAAAGCAATTCATGATGCTACCCAGAAGATCTTACAGGAACAAATTAAATTCAAACCAGAATATTTTCTGTTGTGTATCATAGATGTAAAACTAGCAAAAAATAAAGACATCCTCTTTAACTATCTGACAACGGCAGCCAAAATTGTATATTTGTGTTATTGGAGAGTAGAAGAAATTCCAACAACTAAGGAATGGTTGCTAAAAATGGTGGAAATCATGAGCATGAACAAACTAACACAACAGTTATCATACTGACAAAGCAACTCTAGGAAAGGAACAGACTGGACTTTATTGATCAATTATATGAAAGAAGAGAAGATGAGGATTTTAATATAAACAAGCAAAATGAATAAGGGAGAAATATCTATTCTTTGGAAGTAATGAAATAGTAATAACAAGAAACACTGAAAAACTCCAGATTCAAATTCACGATGAAGAGGAAGGGAAGACTACCTAACTCTCCTATCTCCATCTTTCCCCACTCTTCCATCCTATCCCCACACTTCCCTACCCAAACCCCAACCAGTCCCCTTTTCTCTCCCATTTTATGTAAATTGAAAACTTTTAATAAAAATTATTTTAAAAAAGAACTATTAAAAATGTATAGCTAAAATAGGGCTGCTCCAATATTCAGCTTTGCAAAATATAAAAGGACAGTACACATTATCTAGACTTAGACTTTGTGCTGATTTCAATACAAACAAGTGAGAAACTTGCAAAAATTTAGCTCAACCCTACAAACTCTTGTGCGGCTTCATTTCTAAAAAAACATGGTACTTGCACTAATGCCTTCTTGATGAAGGTCTTTAGGAAAACAAACCAAAACTCAAGCAATGTGGCTCAACGAATTTTAATCCCCCTTCCCCAAATGTTTGGTTTCTTGCCATGATGGAGGCAGATCTGTACTTTAAATCTATGCCAGTTCAACAGTATTTATTTGGGGAATTATATCTCAATTTAATATAATATTATATAATATGTAATAAAGCATTTACTGTTGGGTAGAAAGGTTTTAACGTTCCTAAAATGCTAAAATTCTTTGAAGTCATGGGCTCTCCCCTGTGCATCTCTTTTCTTTTCTTTTCTTTCTTTCGTTTGTTTGTTCATTTGTTCTTGACCAAGAGAGGGCACTGCTGGAAAAATCTTGGTTTGGACCCCTTCCTAAAATCTGAAAGAAAAGCGGAGGAAATCCGAATCGCAGCTCTCGTTTACCTCCTGCGGATGTTCTATTATGAGCACACCGATATTTGGAAGGTAGCAGTCCCCATTATATTCCGGACAGAGACTCTCTCGTTTTGTGTATTCAAAGCTCTCTGCTTCGGCAGCAGCTGCATAGCAGTGGACTGGAGGAGGCTGTTTTCTCATCTGCACACATCTGCTTTGAATAATCGAGGCGGAGAAACAAACAACATCGTTAGGAAGAAAACAACAAAATGAAGAATGGCAAGCTCCGCAGCTGGAAATCCGAAACTGTTATCATTCTTTGTAGAGGAAAAAAAGCAGGAAAGGGAGCATCATAAAGGACAGTTTGTTGATACGTTACAACAAATGGGTCTTATTGAGTTGACCCTTGATTTCAGGGATTACAATATTAATTAGAAGTGAAGAGCATTAAAGAAGTGTTTGGGATGGAGGCTTAACGAGACAGTGCAAAATGCAAACTTCATTGGCCTTACTAAAAAGCTATTTGACTCTTTTATTCTTGAAATAACTTGTTTTATACCATCATCTTTTTGACACATGTTAAAACCATCGTCATCCCATTTTCTTCTCTTCTGTCGTACACCAGAGCAGGAACACGTCTGACCTTAAAATACCACAGCAGCTTGGTATAATCAGCAAGCAGTTTCTTGAAGAATATATGTAGGCAAAGCAGTAAAAATAGCAAAAACAGTTTAAAAAATCCCCAATGTATCAAATAGTCCAAAAGCTTCAAGGGAAAACAAGATCCATGAGTACATAAAAATCCATGAAACTAGGCACTTGAATCCATGAAACAAGAGAACAGGAAAATCCCATAGGCAAATCGTAAGCTTGGCAAAAAGTTGGTACATGAAACTCAGATCACTTGAAAGCAAGACCTTAATCAAATAACAGCGTTGACCTGACTGAGGCAACTCTCTTCCATGAATTATTATAAGACTCATGCAGATCCCAAAACTGAGAGGAAAGCATTTTTCTTGACCTTCCCACCAGATAATGGCTTGCTATCTCTCTTTTGCTGTAGACGAACTGATCGTCTCAGCCTCTGAAGATTTTGCCCCTGTTTATTAAAACTTTGCTTTCCGTCCAAGCTTTCATTATCTTCTCCCTCATTAATTCCTGCACCTGGCACATCATCTTCAGACAGTTGTTCTGAGAAAAGCTGTGAAGGGCCTCTCCCAAGAATGTGGCCTTGTGAATCTTCTTGGGACAGCTGGGGCTTTTTGTCTAAGCTAAACTCAGGCCCAAGCAAACCCTCATCCAGAACAGACCCAGCCCACCACCAGAAAGATCGTCCCCAATACCATCATGAACATCAACATAATATAATTCCTATCATGAACATCAGACACAATCAGGGACTGACCTATCACACCTTCAAGGAGACCTAAAAGTGGCAGAATTTCACTTCATAGTTGGGAATCCATATGCAGAATAGCTTACTGTTCACTACAGGGATCTGGGATATTTTATCCAAAATTTGGTCACGTCATTTCCCCCCAAAAAGAAGGCATTGCAGTTTAGCAATTTGATTGCATGCCTCACAGAAACCAGGATTCAAATCTCCATCGGGTTTGTCATTCCTGGCTGACAAACGTGATGGTAATGGGAAAAGTATATGGTAAAAAAGCCATCACAACTATCTGTGCAGTCCTTTTTCTTATTCCGAAGTTGGTGGTAAAAGTCCATAGAAAGAGCAGGCTGCTCTTTAGCACCAGCATTTTACAAGCTTCCGAAGCCATTTACAAAACTCTCCCCAGCCATTTCTATTTTAGAACAAAAATAGGCCTGTGTTCCAGCGACAAAAAGTTAATTTACATTACACCTATTCAAAATATATATATTAGACTCTCAAAAGTTCATGTTTCTGCCCAGTAAGGGCTTTTGTTTCTTTATTTTTACTCCTTTTACACTCTATTTATCATGGCAAGCAAAGCCGCGCAAAGCACCATCTTTCCGTTATTGCTTTGGAAGAACAGCTCTGGGTGCCGTATAATGGCTCGTGATACTCAGTTGAATGTGAAATGTCAACTGCAGGTTATAAACTTTGATGGCTCTGTTGCAAGCATTCTTTCAGCTTTAATGAGAAGAGTAAGTGGGGAACACTGTGATACATTCCAGCGCAAGGGAAGGACTGACACTTCAGCAAATTGGGACGGATCCGGGTATCGGAGTGCGTTCAAGCAGCCAGGCCTATACCAAGTAAGCGCTCAGGAATGTGCAACCAGATTGCATCTGCCTTTCAGTTTGGGGTGGAAATTTTTAAGCATTTAGCATATGGAGTTCACTCGGAACAATCCAGCAAAGTGGAAGGACAACCAAGGATTCCCAAATCTGAATCAGTGGAGACTTCGGGTTCTTCTACACTGTGGATTGAATTCAGTTGATACCACTTTAACTGCTATGGAACCCTGGTCTATAGTCTTCTCTGCCAAAGAGTGCTGGTGCCTCTTCAAACTACAACTTCCAAAGCAATTTCTGGTTGGTCATGGAAAGCTGCCAGCTGACATTAAGCAAGTTTCGGTTTTGTACACAAAGGTAAAGGCAAACCACCTCAGAACAAACAAAGTTCATCTTAAAGTCACCATAAGTCCAAAATGACTTCAAGGCACACCACAGAAAAATTGCCACGAGAATTTAGCATTCTCAATATATATTTATATGTGATTGCTGTTATAGTTGTATCGTTTTAATGGTTTTAATCTACGGTTATTTGTTGCCAATTTGATATGTGATATTTATACATGTGAGGCATTGAATTTTGCCATTGATTATGCTGTGAACCACTTTGAACCCTCCCCCACTCCCCCGGGGTGAGAAAAGTGGTATATAAATGCAGTTTATTTATTTTTATTTAGAGTTTTCTTCTAATTACTTTTCATGTTCCTGTTCTTTCCTACAGTAGTCCATACTTCATGAAAGAAAGTATCCTGGAAATGTTTAAAATACATTTCCTGGATATAACTAGAGTAGATCTGTTTTATTATTATTATTATTATTATTATTATTATTATTATTATTTGAAACACAACAAGATGAGTCCACAGCAGACAAGATCACTCTGCTGGCTGTTGTATTGAATTACATGTTGGACACTTCCCCAGTGTCTAGGACTGTGTGATGCGTGCAGTTCCCAGTAAGGTGGCCTTTTGCAGCTGGCAGATGGTAATTTTGTCAGCGCCGATTGTATTTAAGTGCAGGCCAAGGTCTTTCGGCACTGCACCCAGTGTGCCGATCACCACAGGGACCACTTTGACTGGCTTGTGCCAGAGTCTTTGCAGTTTGATCTTTAAATCCTCATATTGTGTCAGATTTTCCTATTATTATTATTATTATTATTATTATTATTATTATTATTATTATTTGTTACCTGCCTCTCCTAACAGCTCAAGGCAGGGCACAATAGAGTCAAAACCCATCAACTTAAAATGCATACATTAAAATAGTAAAGGTAAAGGTTTCCCCTGATATTAAGTCTCATCTCCATTTCTAAGCCAAAGAGCCAGCATTGTCCATAGACACCTCCAGGGTCATGTGGCTGGCGTGATTGAATGGAGCGCTGTTACCTTTCCACCAAAGCAGTACCTATTGATCTATTCACACTTGCAGGTTTTCGAACTGCTAGATTGGCAGAAGCTGGGCCTAACAGCAGGAGCTCACCTCGCTCTCTGGATTTGAACTGCTGACCTTTTGGTCAGCAAGTTCAGCAGCTCAGCAGTTTAACCGGCTGCACCATCAGGGACCATTAAAGTAATGTATTTTCATGTTCATTGAAATGCATTACCTTAAAATGCATGTATTAAAACATATGGTACAAAGATTAAAATCAAAAGTAAATTTAGATTGACTGGGTAGACTTGTTGGACAAAAATGGGAAGAGACCTCAAGAGCCATCCAGTCCAACTCCTTTCCGTACAGGAATCCATGAACAAAGCATTTCCCAAATTAGCCTTAAGAATGTTTTATTATTTATTTTACTTCATTTCTACCCTGCCTTTCTTGACCCCGGACGGGACTCAAGGCAGCTTACAAATCTGGCAAAAATTTAATGCTGCACAGATAAACAATAAAACACATCTCATTAGAATATAAAACAATCTGAACATATAAGCAATTAAAATACATACCAATCCGACAGATTAAAAATACCTAAATAGTATTGAATGAATATAATGTTCAATTGGCTTCTTTTCTTATATTCAATTGACAATGTTTCCCGATCTCATTTTACTTGTTTATATTTGAGATGTTACTTCTCTTCCCTCCGTCATACCATTGCTCTGATTGACAACCTGTGAGTCTGTCCTGTATTATTTTGGGTTTCTGTCATGCAGGAGCATGAGAATGTCTGGATTTTCAATGAAGACGGGATCCACATATGTACCTTTGAAAACCTATGTGGACAACCATGTGGGAAAACACAGCTCCTATCTTGCCGTTGGTTTACCTGGATGAAGTATCAGGGTAGCAAAGTCCTTGGTATCCTCTCTGGGCTTTCCAGAAGAGACAAATCCCTTTGTCATCTTTTGCTCAGCTCCATTAAAATTCCATCCGCGCAACCGGGAGTATTTACCGCTCTTTAAAAGAACCTCTTCCTTCGCTGGAGTATATTATATTCTTTATTCACCCAAATCTTGTTTTAATATTGCTGTAAACTGAATGAGGAGAGATGCGATAAGGCAGGGTAATCTTTTACAATGAAGGGGGAAATAATTTTCTTCTGCCTTCAAAGGTAGCGCCTCTGCCTTGGCTTCATCTCATTACTTTTTCGAAGGAATAAAAACTGTCCTCTGTGCCGACCAGCAACACTTACAAAGCTATCTTCCCAGGCAAATCTATCCTTAATCTGTGGAAATGATTCCTTTCTTTCTCTCTTTTTAAAAAAACAACACATTCTTCATTTGCGATTATCTGATGAAAAGGCTCCCCTCGCACTTTTCAGCACTTCCACATTTGGAAACCCAAATTGCTGACCTTCTGCCCCATTTGCTGGTTTGCAAGCTCTTATACCCTTTAATATTTTTTTTACACTTTTCCTTCCTGGCTGTTCCATTCCCTTCTGTTTTCTAAATTTGGACATTTATTTATTTATTAGCTTGGCTACCCAGCTATTTGAAAAAGGCTTTGTTTGTTTTGGGGTGCTAGGTAATATCATTTAGCTAATTAGTAACACTATTTATTAGAAAAAAGACAGTCTTTGATTTTGTTCTTTATGAATGTTCCCATTAGAAAATACATAATGATGTGGGTGAACTACAATTCACAGAACTGTGGGTCAATCCTCCTCAAACCAGGCCTGTGTGCACACCTAGCCATGTTGGGTCTGTGTGTCAAGTGTGGTCCAGATCCATTGTCGGCTGGGTTCAGTGCTCTCTGGATAAGGGTGAACTACAACTCACATAGGAATGCCAAGGCAGTCACCCCCAAACCCTGCCAGTATTTACAGTTGGTCATGTTGGGTCTGTGTGCTAAGTTTGATCGAGATCCATCGTTGGCTAGGCTCAGTGGTCTCTGAATGCAGGTGAACTACAACTCCTATAAATCAAGGTCAATTCCTTCCAAACCTGGTCATGGAGGTTCTGTGTGGCAAATGTGGTCCATGTCCAGAATTGTGGACATGGACCACAATGAAGGGGGTCACAGTGCTCTGCTTTGATGCAGGGTGAACTACAATTTCCATCCTGTTGACTCAGCCCCCCAAACCCCTCAGTATGTTCAGTTGCTGATCAATTCCTCTCTGTTTGTTGTGTACCATAGCAAAGGGTAGGAAAGGATTAAGGAAGAGACAGTGGGTGGGGGTCATGCAAATTCCACACCAATGGAGAGATAAAGGAACCCTGGGATGGTGGTGGAAACACCTAAAATCTAGTCCCCGAACGAAAGCATTCCTTGGGTGGTGGGCCATTATAATGATGATGATAATGATGATGATGGTGATGATGATGATGGTGATGATGGTGATGATGTTCAGATCTGTAGCTTTCTGGCGAAGAAATGCCTCACAAAGTTGGAAGGCTTTAATTCAAAAGCATGCATTAGGGAATGCAACAAAGTTCCAACTGACAGTTTATTTCCCTCATTCCTCACCTTGGCCCCTTCCCTTCATTGGGCATCACACAACTAAAAAAATCACATTTAGACGAATAAACAGTTAAAAACAAGACTTAAAATAGATAGGCAGACAGACAGACAGACAGATGTCTTCCCAGTCAATGAATGGTATATCTTCTCTTTGGCTGTTGCTTCTCACTGCATGCCTTCTCAATAGAACTCAGGCATATTTTCTGGTTCTTTGCTAATGCTCCCAGAAGCCTTGAACCATCATGGGCATGCTGCCTAGGGAATACTAAGAGCTGTAATCCCAAAAGAGACAGGGCAAGAGGAGAATGGCATAAGCAGCAGACTATCCCATATAATATAATTCAACAGGCGACTTGAAGGCACAGACACACACACACACCCTGATTGTTTTCTAATTCATTGTAATTCCCTCGTTGTTGAGCAGCACGTTCCGAAGCTTGTTACAATTAAAGTGGCATCCCATACTTCTCATAAAGCAGTTGGCATTGAGTTGTGGGGTATTTGTATTTTGTTTGTTTGTTTGCCTTATTTTTGTTTTGTTTTTCCACGAGGCCCTGGAAGTACTTTATTGTTAATTAAAATATAATAGAACATTCTGCAAATGAGGAACACACTTCTCTTGAGAGGGAGAGGGAGGAAAGCTGGCTAGTCGGCACTCTTCTTTATGCCTAGGATCAAATTAATTGACTCTCTGTTGTTCATTTACTTAATTCTTTCTTTTGCTGGATTTTTTTATGGTCGAAAGAAGGCAAAGTGACAACATTCCTTTCTTTGATGGGTGGTGGAAATGATGTTTCGCTCATTGTATGGCCATGTTATGGGGTTTTATTTTCAAGTATTGCTCTGTTTCTCTCCTCTTCTCCTTCATATGCCTCATATTTATTGGCTAGAACTGCATCAACTTGAACCTGTCTTTCAGGATAATACATCTCTCTCTTGTCTCATTGAAAAAGCCCCTCACAAATTCTTAAAGGGCCAGCATGATTCTAGTACTTTGCATTGGAAATTCCTTAACCTATTGGAACTGAATGCACCATAAATGTATTGAAAAGGTAAAAATTGTTACGCTTAAGCAGAATTTAGTCTGGTCCAATGCAAAAGACACAATAACTTTGCCCAAAGGCAAGAGGAAAAAGAACAGAACAACTTTACTCTTGCCAGTAGAATCAAAACGTGTATATTTTGTATGCAGTGTTGCATACAAAATAAGCAGTGCAACAAACTCATTTATTTATTTATTTATTATTTACTACATTTGTATACCGCCCCTCTCAGCCCAAGGGCAACTTGGAGCGGTTAGCAATAGGCAACAATTCGATGCCAGTGCAGATACAACAAATTAAAACAATCATAGATACTTTAAAATACTAACAGTGTTATAAAACATAAAAATTATACACGGCAGTTAAAAACATTGTCAAAGCATCTCCATCTCAAATCATTGTCTGGTTGCAACGTCGATTGTCCATAATATCATATATCTATGCCATATTTGGAAATGCTTGTTTTAAAAACCAGGTTTTCACCATTCTTTGAATGGAAAGGAGGGAGGGAGCCGATCTTATCTCTCTAGGCAGGGTGTTCCATAGTTGAGGGGCCACCGCTGAGTAGGCCCTGTCCCTCGTCCCCATCAATGCATCTGTGAGGAAGGTGGGAGCGAGAGCAGGGCCTCCCCAGAAGATCTTAGCGTTCTGGATGGTTCATAAGGAGAGATATGTTCGGCTAGGTAAGTTGGACCGAAACAGTTTAGGGCTTTATAGACTAAAGCCAGCACTTTGAATTGTGCCCGGAAGCAGATTGGCAGCCAGTGGAGCTGGCGCAACAAAGGAATTGTATGCTCCCTGAGCGCCACTCCTGTTAGCAACCTGGACCATAAGAATTACAGAATGCAAAGAGCATGGCTTCTTCATCTTCCTTCAAATGAGCAGTGCAAAGGTTGAACAAAAATGCTGTGAGCACAAGCTCCTCAGAGCAATAGCTGAACTGTTTTCTAAAGCATGTACAGTTATACTCCACCAGTTGTGGCTCAAATTTACTAGCTGACCTAGATTAGCAGCTGCACAAAACGATTAACAGTATAAGGTTTTCTTTCTCTCTCTCTCTCTCTCACACACACACACGGTGTCGATCCTTTACAACTTACTGTAACAAAAATGATGTCCCATCTGTTTGGCAAATGTGAATCTTCATGAACATGTGGAGACCATCTTTTGAAAACAACTAGTCAAGAAAAGCATGACCTTGTTAGATGTTGCACCACAGCAGGAGTTCACCTTGCTCAAAGCACTCACCAGGAAACCAGTGTATTGAACAGTTTATTGATAAAACACGTATAAGAAAGGGCCAGAAGCACCTTAAGCATATAAAAGAGTAGAAATCCAAGAGCATATATAAAAAAGCAAATCCCATAGGCAAAAGGCAAATCCCAAAAACAAGAGTTAAAACTTGAACATTAATCCAGAGAACAAGGAAAAAAAACAAGAGTTTGAATCCATAGGTAAATCCTTAGTGCAGGAAACAAAACTTGACAAGGAATCTTGGGTCTTGAGTTTAGAGCATAACCAGGAATAAGACAGGAGTTTCCCATTCCAGTAGTGACATTGCTTGATCTAAAAATGGCAACAGCTTTCTCCCTAATTTAAGGACTGCAATACATGAAGGCATTCCGTTGACCTTGAAAGGCCTGCTTTTGCCTCTTCTTCCAATGGCTTTGCTTGCACCTGAATTTCTTCCCATGCAGGAGTAACCTTATATCTCTTTCTAAGCCAGCTTCTAAGGATGAGCTCATGTTATCCTCCCTTCCCTGCCTGTCAGTTTCTGAATCACTTTCATTTTCACACTCAGACACAACATCCAATGCCTTTAAGCATATAGATATGGTCCAAAATGAAGTCCATAAGTCATACTTCTCTACTAAAGTCTAAACAGCAACACGCATCCACCTCCACTGAGGTCTGATGCAAATTGTATACAAAAATGGAGTTTTGTGTCTGAAGCCCCTCCCACACCAAAGAGGTGTGGGAGGGGCAAACTAAAATGTACATACAGTATAGGTTCATAATTATGCACATTTATAAACAGTTAGTGGAGGCTTGGAAGGTTGCTATTTCCTACACTTTGACGATTGTGAATCCAAAGTTGGCCTTCCTGCTCAGCCATGGAAAGCCATTGGATATCATTGGCCAAATCATTTTCTGTCAACCTTCAAGGACAGTAGAGAAATCTTGACAAGAAAACTCTATATATTAGAACACCAGATTATTATATCTTTATATATAATGAGATTTGAGCATCCAGAGATTTTAGTCTTGGAAACAGACCCCAGTGATACCAATGTTGTTGTTTATTCTCCACTGTATTTTCCATAAGAAAGAAGCAAGTACTGGTTCTTGTTTTCAGAGCAAAAGAAGAAACTCCAAATGTCTACTTAATTCAGAACTTTCTAAAGTTGCATTTTTGGATTACAGCACCCATAACCCTTAAGTGTTGAATCTTTGTTTTAAGAAGGACGCTATTGCATCATTCCAAATGAATATCAAATCAAGAGCTTGGAAGACACAATGGCTAATGTTTTGGGGGTTTCTGGATGTGATGGCAACCCCACTCGGAAACTTTTGCAAGTTCTGATGAAACTGGTAGACATGGGTATGCTGTATCATAAGCCATGGAAGGGCCTACTTTGCAAGCACAAGAGGGAAAGGAACCCTGTGAATATAGGAGGCAACTCTGGGTCTGCTGCAGTGCCTTTGTTCACAGTCCAGTTCATGAAGCTATGCAGATTGGGATGCCTTCTGCTCAATGAAAATATTTTCAATGAGCATGAAGTTTTATGGCCTCGTAAAAAGAGGCATGTTTGGGTGGAGTGTCGGTTGAGGGATCTGCACAACGTTTGCATTCCTCCATTCTTCATTAGCAGGCTTCTGGCTAGGAAATTACTTTCGCTCACCCTGAGCCATTGTTTCCGTACGCTTATTGCCTAGCTCTCTTTCTCCCGAGGAAGTCCACTCTGACGTTGTATAAGCGAGTGAACTTGAGGATCAGATTGAGCTCGAGGAAGTGCAGTCCTGTCGCTTTGGGGGACCTAAATGAAGGGCTGCATTCATTTGGGTCCTCAGCTGTTTGTCCAGATGGCCAGAGACTGCGGAGAAGAGCAGGATGTGCTGGGAAACGGAGCCTTTCCACCTTCCTGAGCTGCAAGGAGTCTTTTGTCTATGGACGGCAGGCAGTTTTGGAGCGAGGCTCAATGTTTCTTCTTATGAAAAAAAGCAGAAACCCATCCAAAACTGCCAAGTAGGGATAGCTGATCAACGGAGATTAGTAACATTCAGACTAAAGCTCCCAGAGTACAACCAGTCAACGTTCTGGAAGGTGTCATCCTCCTTCCTTGTAATCCTCCCACTATCTCCTAATCAGTTGGGGACTTTCTTGAAGGAGCATGTCTCCTATACAAGTGTGACTCCCATACAAGATCAGGTATAAGGATCTGTGGTTTCACCCAAATGCAACCAAATATTTCCTCTAGCCCATTTTCTAGAACTTCCACGCCATTCTAGGTTATGAATTTGCTGGACATTACCATAGAACATGCTGACAAATTTGTAGAGAGGATCCCTTTATGGTCACCTCTAACAGAAGTCACTTATCTCAATAGAGTTCACTGATCTATGGTTTCCTGTTTTCACAATAAGTTCAGGAATATATCCCTTGTGCTGTACTGCACATGTACATATGTTGTGGGGCTTCTCAGCTGCAATCCCCTGGCTGTGGGAAGGCTTCCTTTTGGAAGCCTGATTGACACCTATATTGGCATAATTCTGATGCCAAGCAAAAACATAGCTTTGGGAGTCTGAATGCTCTTATCCAGTTTCTGTACTTACCCTATATACGTGAGTATAAGCCTAGTTTTTCAGCCCTTTTTTAGGCTGAAAAAGCACCCCTCAGCTTATACTCGAAGCATAGTTATTATTTTACTCTGTTGTTGTCATTATTATTATTATTATTATTATTACATTTACATTATTTCACTCTATTATTATTATTATTATTATTACATTTATTATTTTACTCTGTTATTGTTATTATTGTATTTATTTTACTCTTTTATCATTACATTTATTGTTTTACACTATTATTGGTATCATTATTTGTTTATATATTTACTACTAGCTGTCCCCTGCCATGCGTTGCTGTGGCCCAGTCTGTGTATATGTGCTTTGTGTGTGTATATATTTGTGTATATGTGTATATACATGTGTTTGCGTATATATATGTGTGTTTTTGGGTATGCGTTGTAATTTTTATTTTTTTATTTTTTGGCTTTTTAAATATCTTCTGCTGTGTTTTTCAGTGTTTTAAATGAGTGATGGTCACTCGTTGGCCTGATATGCATATTGTGTCCAAATTTGGTGTCAATTTGCCCCGTGGTTTTTGAGTTATGTTATGTTATGTTAATCCCACAAACGAATATTACATTTTTATTTATATAGATATTTATACCCCACCCTTCTCACTCCGAAGGGGACTCAGGGCTGGTGACAAACTATGGCAAAAATTCAATGCTGCATCGTGCACATAACAATTAACATACCATATAAAATTATAAAACAATTAAAACAGTAATACAGATTAAAAACCTACAAAATGTTATTATTGTTATTATTACATTTCCATTATTTTACTCAATTTTACTCTATTACATGTATTATTTACTCTCTTTATTATTATTAATGTAATTTTATTGGTATCTATTTTTATTTTGAAATTGACCAGTAGCTGCTGCATTTCCCACCCTCGCCTTATACTCGAGTCAATACATTTTCCCAGTTTTTATGGTAAAATTAGGTGCCTTGGATTGTATTCCGGTTGGCTTATACTTGAGTATACGGTATGTTTTCATGGTTTTATCTTGCTACATAGTTCAGTGTAGTTTTTTTTTCAACTGCTTTCGATTTTACAATGGTTTGAGTTGAGTTGATGTCTAATTTATGGAGCCCTGAGATCATAATGGATTGTCTTCCTCAAGAGTAGATTTAGGTAAAACTGTGGCTCTGGCTCTCTTTCTCTAAGCAGTTTAGCCCAAATACCATTGCACCTGTGGTTTCTCAGTGCGTATGTGCCCATAGCACATTGGAGAACGCCTTCCGTCCTTTCCGACCTGCTGCATGCGAGGAAGAATGAGATGATTGCAAGGTCTTACTTACCCCAAGGTGGAATTCCACTGATATCTCCCTGGAGTTCCTTAGAGAGAACTAATTATCGTAGACAGGCCTGCAAGCAGAGCGTCTTTTCCCATTCCCCATCTGGTCTGCGCAAAACGCAATCTGGGCTTGATTGTTTTAATTCTGCCCTTTTCCCCTCCTCAACCCACTCGGTGGGTGTTCTAATAAAGTGTCGGCTCGGCTGGCCCCATATGTTTCCCACTTGACTTTTGCCGAGAGATGTGGGGAGGCGCATTCCCATACTTGAAGCTTTTTTTAAATGAGAGAATACAGAATACTTGTAAGATGGCACCACATTTCTAGAATAATTACTTACCTCTTGGTAAAGGGACTCTGCTGTTTTATGACGTTTGGCCACGAGTGGGTCATCATTTGGAGTTAATGACCCCATTAGTAAGGAGCGGAAATGTATGGGGTGAGAGCGAGGGAAGGGATTGGTAATGGGTTTTCAGGCCGCCCAAATTCCTTCGCGTATCCAAAGACACCTTTTCCTCTGCATAAAAAAGGAAGGAAAGGAGAGGCAAAGTCTTAACGGCTCCCATAAGACACATTATACAGATATACTATTTTTATTCCATTTCAGCTCTCTGTTCTCTGGACTCCTGGGATTTGCAATTTAGACTTCAATGCCAGTGATCTCTAGTACTCCCTAAAGTACAGACCCCCAGATTCCTAGAAAGTAAACACGAAAGTTAAAATGGGATATGGTGCTAGAATTGGTCCCAACTTACTTTTTTTTCCGCCCAGGCTTTCATGCATTACAACCCACTTCCCTGAGACATTAATTTAATACAATATTCAGACCTCAGATATGAACTTCCATGAATTTGAGAATAAGTTCAGAGTTGAATAATAATGAAAGGGATTGTCCATGCCATCATATTTCCATTTTATACATATGGTTTTGAACACTGGATAATGAAGAAAGCGGATGGCAAGCGCATCAACTCATTGCAATGTGGTGCTGGACAAGAATTCTATGGATATCATGGAAAGCTAAAATAATGCCAGTAAATCTGGTCCAGAGATAGCTTGATTTTGAAAATGTCAGATGAAACAGATATCTGTTTTTTAAATCAGTTCTTTCCTACAACTTGTAAATAGACATATGGGCAAACAGGCAAAGAGGTAAGCTAGAGGTGATTACTTTTATGATGGAATAAATTGTATTGTTTCTGCCCAGAAGTGATTTGAGATGCAGTTTTATGGCAGCATATATATTATGTATTTATGGCGTTCCCAGTACAGTCACCTCAAACATCTTGGGATGCTTATTGCTGATAAGGAGCCATTTAAAACCTGTGATTTATAACTATAGCTGATAATTTAAAATGCAGTTATTCAGCAACGTGATCCATATTCAGAAACATTTGTAAAGTGAACAAAACCCTTAAACCTCTTAATAGTACTGAAAGGAAACGTGAAGCAAACCAGCTTTATTATATGTTTCACTTAATCACATTTCTCAATAGGCTTTATACTGAAGTCTGGTGGGCTTGTCTCTGAAATGAATTTAATACATACGAGGCCAGCATCAAGAACCCTTCCAGGAGCAGCCAATCTTTCTTGAAAAAGTGTTTTTAGCACCTTCCGTATTTAATAGCTCTAAAAAGGGATTGATTTCAGAAAGGTAATTTTATATTCACATCATCCTTTCACCGCCCCTTTATGGCTTCTTGGGCCCTACAGATGTGTAACCAGAGCTTGGAAAAGTTCCTTTTTTTTGTTATGGGGACTCTGTGGTCCAAAAAAGGTCACTTGTCAAAGGTCTTCTTTAAAACTGTACCTGATCAGACTGAAATGTACTCATCTGCCTAAATTCTTTTGTCAGTTCTGATAAGAAAAGATCAATGGGATTTCCTTGCATGTAGACTCACCATTCAACACTTGATTAATTGGATCTAACCAATATGATTTAGCCTCCCGATAGCAAGTTCCCTTTATATTGATTGCACAACTCAACAGACAAAACATTTCTTGGTTTTTTTGGGCTATTCCTGGGGTTCAATGCAACCCAGAAAATTGGTTTGGGTGGCCCACATCAACTCTAGTTTCTTAGATAGGGTTTGTTGTGGTTTTCTATGGGTGAGCAGATGAAAAGTGGTAGATGGCATCTGTTCTGTATCTCAAAAATTAGGACTGATAGAGGAAAACCGATGCCCTTTTAGGAATCGGCAGGCAAATGTACCAAAAAACAGGGCTAACTGTGAGGCACCAAAATGTGTGTTGGCCAGTGGAGTTATTTCAATTAACTAAGCCTATGTTCAGGAGTCTATGCTGTGTCAACCGCATGTACAAACGGTTGTTTTTAAAAGTACTTTTCTTATTATTGTCTGCCTCGAGTCAGCTTTGACATCTGGTGGCACTTTGGAAGAGAGACATCCAAGAGGCCCTATTGTTAACAGCCCAAGATGAAGCAAATGCAAGTTGTGGCTGCATTTATTTAGTCTGTTCTTCAAGAGCCAGGAGTGGATTGAGTGTTGGACAAAACAACTCTGGAAAGAAGGGTCCATAAAGCCCATTGGGAGACCTTGGGCGAGTCACACTTTCAGCCCCAGAAAAACCTGTGATAGGTTTATTCAGGGTCACCATAAGTCGGGAATGAATCAAAAGCACACACCACCACAACAGTGCCAACAAAGTTGAAATTCCAGGACAGGACAGTGGGTGCACTGATAGTCCATTCATTATCATTGTTGTCTCCTTCTCCAAGGAAGCTTCAGCATCGAAATGAGTTGTCCTCCCCAAACCTTGATGCTCCAGCCAGACTTGAGCCTGGGACTTCTTCAGCAGCTTTTATTCATTAATCTGCATTAGGCTTCAGAGCCGATAGAAGCCTATGCCGATTGTGCAAGAGTATAAACAAAGACAACTGTGCGGTCGCAAGCATCTGACATGTTCCCCTGGCCAGGCTGGGAGTTATTGGATTCACGTTCCCGTCGTGATTGTGGCTTTTAATTCCCATCGCTTGCAGGCCTGCTGGAGCATCCAGCCTTCATATGGGAGGCACCATAAATGTTTCAGCATTAAATGTCAGGCAAAGGAGGGGGAGACCCAATGTGTGTGAATCATTTCTTTTTTGGAACCACTGAGAGAGAGAGAGAGAGGGAGAGAAATGAGGACCCAAACCTGATGTGCAATATATGCAAGATCCTGTTTGTTTTCTTCTTCTCTTCCTTCTCCTTCTCCTCTGCCTTGGCCTTCCAATGCTGTTGTGCAAATGTAGTGATTAAGCTGGGATGTTTAGAAATCTGCATTAACACCTGTGGAGCTGTGGGCAGGGTTCCTCTAACTTGAAAAAAGAAATGGGGTTAGAGAGAAATATTTCACTAGGCGTGCTGCGCAGACAGCATCGAAAGTTCATCCAGGATACAGTCAAAATGATTAGTTGGTAGGATGTACACTTTTGCGCAGGCGAGTGCTCAGATGGCTGTTGGCCCCGTTTTCTGCCTTAATGGTTGGGAGGTCAGAGAGTGGTGCACTTTGATACTATATTGGGCGTTTTGCGTTGTTCACTCAGTTCCTCAGGGCCTTACATTGTCAGCCATACAATGAAGATCTGAGTGATATGGGATGAGCTTCCAGCCCACACATTATTTCTGTATTAATCAAATAATGAGATGGGAGACCGGAACTTTCCTGCGGGTGAAAGACTGCAGAGAAAAATGGCTACTACAAGAGGTGTTCATTAAAGATTTCCCCTGACCCACTTCCATTTATCACAGGATGCTGAAACTGCACAGGTGTAAGGATATAAATCTCTCTAGGTTACGTGTCCATTTACAAGTCAGAATTGATAACAGTTTTGATTTGGCAGGTACTAAAGTAGTGAGAAGTTTGAGAATGAACCCAGTGGAAGACAGAGCAGATGAAAGTTTCTTTCCTTGCAAGGCTGCACACTAAAGGAGATATTCGATGAGATGAAAGAGGTTCATGGTGAGGATTCCCCATCAGATGACTGAGTCAAGAACTGGCATCCTCAATTCCAGTGTGGTCGGACTTAGGTGCAAACAGCTCCAATTCCAGGGTGATCCCACTCTGCTTTTTATGAACACACCAT
Organism: Anolis sagrei; assembly: GCF_037176765.1. Lineage (NCBI taxonomy): Eukaryota > Metazoa > Chordata > Lepidosauria > Squamata > Anolidae > Anolis > Anolis sagrei. Next base: position 25,964,673 of record NC_090028.1, read on the forward strand.
CCAGCAAGTGAAGGTCGCCATTTTGGAAAATCGTTGCACAACCATTTGCTACCTATCCTCAAATGCCAAGATTAGTGTGGATTCCAATGGAAAAAAAAATCACCCAAGACCATCTTCACATGCATAAGGCTCGCTGGGTCCATCAGCTGCTCACACCTTTCTAGAAGCAGGAATGAGCCTAACGCTCTCTGTCTCTATTGTCAATGATGTACCATGGAAACCAGAAGGACTTTTTCAATGAAGATTCCTTCTAAGGGTTTTCTGAGATTGAAATGAGTGAGGAGGAGGAAGGAGATACAGTGGATGTGAATAGGGGAACTAAGAGGATTACTCGGGAGCAGGAATCAGATGAGGAGCGACAGAGGAAGAAGATCCTGGAGATATTTACTGCTCCCACAGAAGAGGAGGATTTCATGGGTTTCTCTGGGAATGATGGGTCTGGGAGTGATGGGGATGGGGGTGAATCATTGGATTGGTCTAAGGTGCAAGAGGTTCGGGATGTGTGTACTCAACCAATGTCTAGTGACACGTTTGCGGGGTTTTCTGGTGATGGGGATTGGCAATTGGGTGATACTGTGGAATCGTGGGGAGCGCTAAGTCTTGACAAGAGGTGGAAGAGTTGGAGGGATGGGCGTCAGCATTCAGGTGCAGAAGCAAAGTCAGCTGCGGGAGTTAATGACGGGATGGAGGTCGACTCATCATCGGATGATGAGATGTAAGATAAAAGTAGGCACTAAAGTGGTAGAACTTTGCAGTAGGCAAAGTGTTGGTTTCGTGCCTTGAGTTTTGTTGCTGCCGCTTTCGTGTTGGGCTTGGGTCCTGGATCTGCAGGTTGCTATATCATTCGTGTTACAACTCAGCTTGAATTCCCGTGAGTGCGGATTTCCCCTTCTTTGACTTGGGACTGCTTTTGATGATGACGACGCTGCCTTCATGGAGTTTGGAATCTCACAACTTTGGACTTAGCTTTCTTCAACTTCGGACTTCTTTTGACTACGGTTTTTGCTTCACGGCTCATTGTTTGTTCACACCTCACCTGTTGCCCAAATGGAAGAAGCATGCTTCTGTGACTTTGAAATTCGACCGCATCCCCCAGTTCACCTGACCTCGCACCATCGGACTTCCACCTCTTTCCAACAAGGAAGTTATTTTTGAAGGGCAAGCATTTCTCAGGTGAGGAGACTCTGATTTCTGAAATCACAACGTGGCTTGTGGAGCAACCTCTCGACTTCTACAAACGAGGTGTTGACATGGGTTGTTGTAGGTTTTTCCGGGCTATATGACCATGTTCTGGAGGCAATTTTTCTCCTGACGTTTCGCCTGCATCTATGGCAAGCATCCTCAGAGGTAATGAGGTCTGTTGGAACTAGGAAAAATTGGTTTATATATCTGTGGAATGACCAGGGTGAGACAAAGGACTTTTGTTTGCTGGGGCTAGCTGTGGATGTTTCAGCTGATCACCTTGATTTGCACCTTGTGTTGACAGTTTCTTGAAAAAATGGTAGAACTGTGAGTCCCTAGGTGGCACCGATGGAGAGAAGGACTCAGAACTGGGCCAAGTTTCATTGCTCTTCGCACACAGGAAGCGGGTCAGGGGAAATCTTTAATGAACGCCCCTTTGGCCATGAAAACCCCCTTGACAGGACCTTAAGCAAATCCCACTTTGTCTCAGCCTTCAGTGCAGAAATCATAGCAAGAAAACCCTGTGGTTGTCCTCTTTAAAATCACAATAAATTGGAAACAATTTGGAGGCACAGAAACATGTGAGATTCTTGAAATATTCCGAGCAGACTTGCAGGACCGATTCCTTTGTTTTTCAAAGGCTACTATTAAAGTATATGTACTTTTCAAGGGCACATTGGGAGGGAAAAGCATCAACTCTATGAGCACATAGCGCAGTTTGCCTTGATGTTTGCCTTGAAAGAAAACAGTTTTGGCTCGCCTCTTGCATCTGCAGTTTGGATGAGTTTCATGGAGGGAATCTGCTGGCATACTTTGGAGGGAAGTGTGGGTCGTTTCTTGAGGTTATCAGTCATTATGTGCAAATGTTAGAGAAGGGAACAAAAATAGAACGTCTGCGGGCCAGCATTATTTCGGAGAGTAAGCAGTCGGTGTCAGTCAAGCATGGAGAATATAAATTTCCAGCCTTTTAAATGGAAATGCTGTATACTCATGTAGCTCTGATCTATTTTGTACTGGGAGATCTGTCCCTCTGCAGATGCCCTGGGTGGGTAAAACCGGCACAATTTTTCTGTCATCATACTGTTTACCGAGGATTATCACTTCATCATCCCATCATGTAGTTTTCCTAACTGTGGGAAATGTCACTTCTTCCTCTTGTATAACTTTATCACTTAAATTTTTGCTCTGGTATTTAGTTGGGAGATAATCCCCAAGTAATTATACAAGGGCTTCTGTTTTGGTTTAGGAGGGAATGAAACCCGCATGGAACCGTCCTCCCGTTATTTCTTGTTCCTATAAAAGGAATATTTTCTTTTACTCATAAATCTTGCCACAGCTTAGCAAAGAGTCTGCTGAAGCAAAGGAAGTCTAGGACCTTAGAAGAAAAGGAATGATAGATTAAGTGAAAAGACTAGCCCACTGTCTTTGACTTCAGTTCCCACAATCCCTGACCATTGATCAAAGCAATTATTTTTATTTATATATTTCCTATCAAAAGCATTGCATAAATTAGTATAAAACTGATAAAAACAGAAGGAGCACAAGCGACTAAATATCTTTTGACCTAAAAAGACAACAACGACTATTATTATTATTATTATTATTATTAACTTTATTTGTACCCCGTTAGCATCTCCCGAAGGACTTGATGCGGCTTACAAAGGCCAAGGCTATGTTGTCTGTAGCCTCAAACAATTCTTCCTCTGTACATGAGGCAGGACATTGCTGAGAAGCATTCCGATGTGGAATTGTCTGTTCTGTTCCACAGTCGCACAAGGTGGAGGATTCTTCTAGGTAGTGCCATTTTGCCAGGTTGCCTTTTGATCTGCCAGGTCCACTTCAGAGTCTGTTCAGGGACTTCCAAGTTGCCCATTCTTGTTTTGCCCCTGGAGAAAGACCTTGTGTGTTTGTGTGGGTGGGGAGGTGGGGAGGGGGGTCATCCAATTGGAATTTCCTGGTTTAGGAAATTTCCTCAAACTAAGGCCCGGGGGCCAGATACGGCCCTCCAAGGTCATTTACCCAGCCCTTGCTCAGGGTCAATCTAAGTCTGAAACTACTTGAAAGCACAAACAACAGCAAACAAGATTCTTTATGCTTGGTATTCATGTAGTGTTTCCTATATGTTAGTGTTTGACCTAAGGTGACACCAAAATGTTTAGGATGGAAACAATGTTCAAACTCTTGACTTTCCCAGGTAACTTTCAATTTCTTGTTGGCTTCATGATTCCATAGGTGGAAAGCACATACTTGTGTCTTGGCAGGGTTAAGCTTCAATTGGTAGTAGCTGGTCTTTCAAGGCATTAGTAAGTTGGATTTCAACTGTTTCAAAGTCTTTTGCTTGGTTGTTAGGTCAAGGTCGTCAGTGTATATCAAGCTCTTTGTGAGTGGTGGCTGTGGCTGATCATTAGTGAAGATGTTAAACAAGATCGGTGCAAGAACACTGCCTTGGGGGGTCAACTATTCTTTTGCCTCCTCCATCAACTTTTCCTGCCTTGAAACTCCATATAGAAGCTGCGGTTTTCTAGGAGGATCTGGACAGTTTTTCTAAAGTCACAGTCCCAGGTAATATGGTAGACTTTCTGCACCATTTTCCTATGTTACACCATGTCATAGGCTGCTGTCAGGTTGACAAAACTGTTTTGATAATGCAACCTTTCTCGTTTCCTTCCTCGATGTACTCAGTCAGATTAAGAATTTGGGCTGCACAGTTTTTCCCTGGTCTGAAACTTGCTTTTTGTGCAATAAGCTGGAGTTCAATAACATCGATTTAATAGTATCCTCTCATATACTTTATATAGATGACATAGGAGTGAGATTGGTCAGTAGTTTCTGGCATTGGAGGCATTTTTACCAGGTTTTAAAATGGCAATGATCTTAGTTTTCCTCCATAGCATTGCTTTTAAACATCAAAGCAACTGAAGCAACTGAAACTTCTGTTAGCTGAAGTCCTAAACACCGCAGGAGTAGAGTTTGGAAGTCATTGATCTACTCAATCGTTCTGTTGTTGACAATGATGTGTGCCTTCAAGGTGACTCTGTCATAGGATTGTCTTTGCAAGATTTGTTCAGAGGAGACTATGACTTGCCCAAGGTCAGCAGCATGATTTCATGGCCAGTTGGGGATTCCAACCCTGGTCTCCAGAGTCATAGTCTAATGCTCAAACCACTCTGCTATAGCATCTTCCATAGAGTTCTTTAGAAGGTGAGAATCTTTACCTACCCAGGTTCTGGACTTCATTTGCTTGAGGCAAACAAACTGTTGCTTTAAAAGAAATGTGTGGTCTTCAACGAGAGCATCCAACTTCATTTTTTTTTTTGGTTAAAGCTACTATCTGTTGCAAAAGGTCCTCAAAATTATCCCCCAGCGGCAAATTCTTCATTTATTTTTAGACAATTGGCATCAACTACTGGCTGGCTGTAGAAGGCTTCTTTGATGACAGTCTGTGATCCAGCTGGTCTGTTGAACTCCTGAATAAGCAAAGGCAAGGGGGAGGAAAAGGGGGACATGCATATACATATATCAAACATTAGCTTTTAGCAAGCTGCAGGTTTGGGTTTTTAAGTGGCCAGCTGACAACTGTCCAGTTGTCTTTGATTTATTAACACAGAGCACCAGAGGTTGCAGCAAGGTCACTTCCCAAGGCTGGAGTCAGGCGAGAAGAAGAGAAGAAGAACGTGGCCACCAGCTCTGTCCTCTGCCAGATCTCTCTTGCGAGAGGATATGAAGGCACTCAGTCCCAGCAATTTTAATGCCACAGTCCTGGCTTAACAGACTTACCAGACCAGTGATTCCCAAACACTAGTCCACCAGGTGTTTTGGACTTCAACTCCCAGAAGTCTCAACTGCCTTGGCCAAGGGATCAGAGATTCAGGGGGTTGAAGTCCAAAATACCCAGTAGACCAGAGTCTGGGAAACACTGTACCAGACAAACAGAGATTGTTTAGCCATATCCAGGTTATGCATTATTAAATGTGGGAAACCTCCTTGTCTTACCTAGAACTACGTTCACAGGTCTCTAGTCCTCTTTTTTGACATTAGAGTCTTTCTTAATCTAAGCTGATGGTTGAAGTACCCTGGACATCTCACAGATATATAAACCCAATTTGCCTAGTTTCCAACAGACTTCACTACCTCTGAGGATGCTTGCCATAGATGCAGGCGAAACGTCATGAGAGAATGCCTCTAGAACATGACCATATAGCCCAAAAAAAACCTACAACCAAGTGATCTCAAATAGGTCTTGAAAAGAAGGTAGTCAGCATGTACGTGCTTTGACTTGTGATGACCGCATACATTTAATGGGTTTTTTAAAGGGCAAGGAATCTGCAGAGGTGGTTTTACCAGTTCCTTCCTTGGAAATAGAACTTAGAGTGCCTGTGATTCCTTGTCAATCTCCCATCAAAGTACTAATTGAAGCTGAGCCTGTTTAGCTTCAAGATCAGATGGGAGCTGATGCCTTTTAGGGGATCTTTTATTAACCAATGTGTCTAGTGAGCTATGCCAGCGTTTCTCAAGCTGGGGGTTGGGAGGGGGGGTCATGAGGGGGGTGTCAGAGGGGTCACCAAAGACCACCAGAAAACACAGTATTTTCTGTTTGTCATGGGCGTTCTGTGTGGAAAGTTTGGCCCAATTCTATCGTTAGTGGGGTTCAGAATGCTCTTTGGTTATAGATGAACTATAAATCCCAGCAACTACAATTCCTAAATGTCAAGGTCTGTTTTCCCTAAACTCCGCCAGTGTACACATTTGGGCATATTGAGTATTCATGCCAAGTTTGGTCCATATCTATCATTGTTTGAGTCCACAGTGCTCTCTGGGTGTAGGTGAACTACAACTCCAAAACTCAAGGTCAATGCCGACCAGACCCTTCAAGAATTTTTTCTTGGTCATGGGAGTTCTGTGTGCCAAGGTTGGTTCAATTCCATTGCTGGTGGAGTTCAGAATGCTCTTTGATTGTAGGTGAACTATAAATCCCAGCAACTACAACTCCCAAATGACAAAATCAACCCCCTCCCCAACCCCACCAGTTTTCAAATTTGGGCGTATTGGATATTTGTGCCCAATTTGGCCCATTGAATGAAAATACATCCTGCATATCACATTACGATTCATAACAGTAGCAAAATGACAGTTATGAAGTAGCAACGAAAATAATGTTATTGGGGGTCACCACAACATGAGGAACTGTATTAAAATTTTAATCTATTACATCTGGCCTGGCCATAGGTTGTTTTTTTAATGGCATGTTATTGTCTATATGTGAGTTATATTAATTATATTGTTTTATTTGCTTATTGCTTTGTTGTTAGTGGTGCGTTGTTGGGCTTGGCCTCATATAAGCCACCCCGAGTCCCCTTGGGGAGATGGTAGTGGGGTATAAATAAAGTTTGTATTATTATTATTATTATTATTATTATTATTATTATTATTGGGTCGCAGCATTAAGAAGGCTGATAAACACTGAGCTATGCCATTTTCAGCACAGCTGCTCTGGCGTATACATATGAATCCCTCATATTAAAACTTCTTTGTTTTCTTTTATCTGGAGGCAATAGTTTAGCCTCCAGACAAAAGAGTGTGCAATAAAATAAAAATACTGTGATAGGCAACATGGCTTATTGCTTATATAAAGTTTTTGAATGTCAGGAACATCACTCTAGGTTTCTAGGGGAATTCTCTAAGTTAGGATGACTTATGTTAGGCAGTTCTCTATATTTCCCAGTGTGGTCAATGCGGATGATGATGATGATAATAATAATAATTTTATTTCTTATCTGCCTTTCCCCATGGTTTGAGGCAGACCACAACATAATCAAGAACACACAAGTACTTTAAATCTTGCTAGTTTGTGATATTGTGGGAGATATAGTTCCAGCGATAGCATTTCCAAGCTCCGGCAATTATATTCAAGAGGAGGCACTAAGAATTTGTGGATGTCTCCCAGGAACTGGTAGCTTGTTTGCCATGGCCCATGCTTTGCCAGCCTTAGTAGCAGCAGCTCGGCCCATGGAAATTCAAATGTTTTCGCTATAAAAATATTTTCTCGAGTTAGAGCCGCCGCACCAAAGTTCTGCAAATATTTTCCCTTTGCAAATCAGCCAGCTCTGCAATGCATTTTATTAGTGATTGCTGGGGTGTTCACACGAGAAGCCGTTTTAAAGTGTACCTAAAGCAAGGAGCCTGCTGGGTTTTGGGGCTGAAATCCCACTGCCTTGTCAACAGAGACGGCTGTTTCTACCATGGGCAGCCATTAAAGTGGCTGGAGAAAGCATTCCGGGGACTTTTTTCTTACAATCGTATTTGTCTTGGATTCGTGGGCTGCGATTGGTTTATTTTGAATCTTTTCTCTTGCTCGCTCTCCCCGGAATGCAAAGTGGCCTTTTGCAAATCATTAATAGTAATAGGAGTAATCTTATGCAGAATATTTAAAAATATTATTATTATATTTATTTATCTACTACTTTTTTCTTTTAAAGAGACTCAGAGACACTTAAAATAATGTGCGTTGTGTACATTGAACCATCGGAAAGCAAAGTGTCACAATCTTACCCTCTTATGTGGATGATTTTGGAGCATTTCAGATTTCTGGATTAGGGATGCTAACCTCTTTTTGAAACCTGTTTTAAAGGAAGCTTTTAATTGGTTTGACTTTGTACTGTTTTAATCTTGGTTTTTAACTATATCTGTTTTATCATAATCTCAGTCTTCTTGTAAAAGCAGAAAGTACATGAAGGGATGAATGGACATTTAGAGAGCCAAATAGTTCCAAGCTCTGCTCAGAATAGCAGTGTTTATTTCGGAGCTTGGAAAAGTTACTTTTAGGGCTACAGCTTCCAGGATCCTCTGTCACAGTTTACGTTTTCAAGCTGTGCTGTATCTGACTTTCCAGAACCAGCTCTTCCCAAGCTGGATGGAGGCAGAAGGGGATTTCATAGAATCATAGAGTTGGAAAAGAACAAAAAGAACCACCCAGTTCAACTCCATTTTTCAAGGTAGGAAAACACGATCAAAGCACTCTCAACAGCTTCTATTGAAAATCCTCCAAAGAAGACTTCACCACACGTAATCCATGGCCAAAGAGTTCTTCAGGAAGTTCTTCCTAATGTTTAGGTGGAATCTCTTTTCTTGCCATTTGAATCCCTTGCTCCATTGTGTCCTGGTACTTAGAGAATAATAATAATAATAATAATAATAATAATAATAATAATAATAACAACAACAACTACTACTACTACCACTTTATTCTTATATCCCACCTCCGTCTCCCCGAAGGGACTTGGAGCGACTTACATGGGGACCAAGCCCAATATAAAGTTACAAAATAACATAATTAAAAAAATATAAGAATCCAATATATTAAAACAATAAAACCAATAAATCTAGACATCATAAAACATAACCGAACAGCAAGCAATCAATCGCCAAGAAAAGTTTGCATATGCAGATTTGGGGCTAATAGGGCAGGACAAGGCTAGTGCAATATAAACTGTAAGGCTGGTTATAAAGTGCTGGAGATCCTACCAAAAGATGAGGGCTAGGCATACTTGATCAGTAGTTGAGCCATTATTTGAAGACACATTGGAACATCCAAATCTTCAGGTCTTTCCAAAAGGGGACAAGGTGGGTGGGGGCTACTCTAATCTCCCTGGGGAGAGAGTTCCAGAGTTGGGGGGACACCACCGAGAAGGCCTCTCTCTCGTCCCCACCAACCGTGCTTGTGACGGAGTTGAGAGCGAGAGAAGGTCCTCTCTAGCAGATTTTAGGGCTTGTGCTGGTTAAGATAAGCAGGACCCGAACCATTTAGGGAAACAAGCTTGTTCCTTCCTCAATGGGACATCCTTTCCAATATTGAAACATGGCTCTCATGTCCTCTCTCAACCTTCTCTTCACCAAGTTAAACATCCCCAACTTCTTCAGAGAGAGTCATAGTTTACAGACCTTTGACCATTTGGGTTATCCGTCTCTGGATTTGTTCCATATTGTCCATATTCTTGAATTGTGCTGACCAGAAAATAGTAATTGGGAGGCAACCAACAACACCTGCAAGCCTGGTGTGTTATGGGGAACAGCAGTGCCATCTAAGCCCTTTTTCCCACTCCATGGCCTCTGCTTACTGAAGTTTTCTGTCTGGTTTGACAAACATTCTTTTAGTTCTTTCCTTTGGCCGCAGCTACCAGGTAATGCGCTGCTGACCTCCCACCCGGTCCCCCAAGGCCACTTGTTCCAGACCAAGGCATGACATGAACATCCATCATGAAGACACACCCCAGAGTGCTCCATTTGGTCTCCAAGTGAATCCACAGCAAAATAAATCAGAATTTGCTGTTTGCATTACAAAGGGACCCTTGAGATTCAGTCCCCTGGGAACTTCGGCAGCCCAAGTTGTGTATTGCGATGCAAAATGCTTGCATGGTCCAAACATAAAAATAGAATTTATATGATTCCTGATCATTCCAGCATCCTTGAGAAGAGGCCAATCCCTCAGGGACTTTCCCCTTAGAGTCTACTTTTCCTTGGCTTCATGTCTCCATAACAATAAATTACACTCAGTAGGGATAAGTTAATAAATATGTTCATGGTCTGAGCATAATGCTGTTGACTCCGATTAAGTTTGTGTGATTTAGATGGCCATAAGCTAGCCAACAAAATGAGTGCTTGGGTCAGGGCTCTCAAACTCTACGCCAAAAAGATTGCTCAGAATTTTGTGCTTTTTCCGATTCATCTTGTTGACGCCAAAATCCCCCCCTGTCCCAGTTCCAAGGAAAGCATCCGGTAAGTTAGACCAAATAGAGTCAGCAAAGGGCTGACCCCAAGTGCAACAGGGCAATTGACTAGCCCTCTCCAATCATGGAGCCCTGCAGCAGTTTGAATTCAGAGCCAGGTAGACATGTCATATCCCAAATTTGCTTTCAACGGATGTCTTTGAACAACAAAATATACAGTTAATTGAGAGAACAGGGTTTGGTTTTAACTTCAAATACTCCCGACACAGGAAAAACTACTTTGCATATGACAAAGAGCCTGCATATGATGTTTTATTCATTATAGTCAAATGCATAAATCTGATTTTCTGGCCCAAAGGGTTAGAGTGACCACTGGAGCAGTAAATGAGGCATAATTTGTTTTTACTTCTTTGCTTTTAGGGGAGGAAAAACTCCCGAATCTCTCTTAATCTCTGTCCAGAAATAAAAAACCGAAATGTCACCATAAATTGGATTACCTTGAATTAAAGTAAATTATATTTATGAAGTTCCCACTACGGCCCTGGAATGTATGACTGGTTCTTAGTAATGCTCAGGAAGTAAACCGCCAAAGGCTTTTCTATGAATTAAACCTTTGCTTCTCAGCCATTTCCAAACAGTTGCCTCCCAAATCTAGGTGCCATGATCCCAGAGCCAATTTGGTACAAGGCATGGAAATGTACTTTGTTTGTACTACCATTTCCAGAATCTCCCTAGATATTTTGTTGGGGAACCCAGCATCATTGCACGAAAGTCATTTTTCCTAGCTTTGAGCCAATTGTGATATTTTTTGCATGTTAACTCATGGAACTCTTTGGGGACTGGCATAAAAGGGTCTCCAGAAAATTTCCACCACTTGAAAGAAGAACTTTGTTTGTGGCTCATGAAGGTCAGTTTGTGACAACTATTTGCCACATGCATGTGGATGGATATGAGCATTTTATCTGCTGTGTGCAAGCCAATAAACATTGGATTGTTGGAGACCTCCTTGCCATACATCCAAATAAATTAGCTTTCCCATGTTGACTTCTCACATTTGAAAGATGGGCCTCTTGGTCCTGGTCCAGAAATGCCACACAGAGTCAGAAGGGATTCCATTCACCTTGTAATCCAAACCTACAGCTGCACCATCTATCCTCTGTTTAAAGCCAAAGGCAAGTCCATCATGTTCTAAGCTAGTCTCTTCTATTGTCGCTTACAATCACAGAGTTCTTGACAACGTGTAATTGGAGTCTCTAGTCTTGAAATTTGAAGCCATTGAAGTGCAGAAAACAAGTTTGCTGCATCTTCTGAGTCACCATCAAGAATGTGTGGCATACATGAACAGAAGTCAGATAATCCATAGGAGTAGTTATGGCATATTCTGTCTGCTCCAGTCCTCCCAGATTGCTGAATTCTCCCCAGGTCAGTTGAGCTGAAGCAGTACTGCATCAGGATACATACCTCTTTATCTCAACTATGATATCTAGACTAAGTACTGCCTCGTTCTTTGAACTTGATTTGTGGCAGGTTTATCCAAACTGTCTGCTGTAACTGGACCTGTAGCTGAAAACTGCTGTTGTAAAACTCTGAACGAAGACCAATAGAGTCCATCAGTCTTGGATTAAAACTGCACATCTGGATGATCAGAATCTCAGTTTGGTAATCTGAGATATGTGCAAGTCATCTGTAGCCCCTTTGTCCCTGCCCAGGTATTGAATAAGAGGCTCGGGGTGTACTGTAAGACACTGTTGTATGTCAGCCTGTGATTATGTCTGAGGTTCATGTTGATTCTCATTATGGGAATGATGGTCATGTTAATGTTCCTGATGGGAATGGGGATAGGGTTCCTGATGATGGGCCTGGGGATGTTAATTTGCTTGGGCTGAGTTAAGTTCGGAAGACAGGCCTAAGCTGTTTCAGGAAAATTTCCAAGACCACATTCCAGGTAGAGACCTTTCACTGCTTTTCTCAGAGCAACTGTTTGAAAATGATGCTGAGATTGATTTGCCAGGTGCAGGAGTTAATGAGGTGGGGGATAGTGAAACCTTGGACAGAAAGCAAAGTTTTCAGTAAGCAAAGTAAACAGCGGCAGAGCTTTCAGAGACTGAGGCAGTCACTTCATCTCCAGCAAAAGAAAGATAGCAAACCGTTATCTAGTGGGAAAGTTAAGAAAAATGCTTCCTTTCTGCTTTGGGTTATGGAAAAGGTTTATAATGATTCATGGGAGTGAGCTGCCTCAGTTGAGGCAATGTTGTTATTTTACCATGGTCTTGCTTTCAAGTGCTCTGAGTTACATGTACCAAGTTTTTGCCAAGCTTAAGTTCTGCCTATGGGATTTTCCTATGGTTTTGTTTCATGGTTTCAAGTGCCTTGTTTCATGAATTTCTATGTAGCCCTGGATCTTGTTTCCCTTTAAAACTTATAGACTTTGAACTTCTACGGTTTTGCTATTTTTACTGCTTTGCCTATATATATGCTACAATAATCTGCTTGCTGATTTTACCAAGCAGGTGTGGTGTTTAAGGTCAGAGGTATTCCAGAGGTGTACAACAGACATCCAGATCAGAAAATGTCCAGATAAGGACAAATCATGAAGCTCCAGTTCTGTGTCCAGGCTTGTTTGGAAGGCATTGGCCATGACTCCTGATTTAGGATAATGGCAACCTGTGACTCAATCTGCTTTGAGGGACAGAAGAAGCAAAGCGAATGGCTGCCCAACATTTGTGCATATATTATCTTATTGAGCAGGGACTCAAACATTGGAATGTGGCCGTTCGTTGTCTTTCTTTGGAGAAGGGGAAACATAGATGCCAAACAGCTCCTGCTTTAGGTTCCTGCAATTCTGCTCAAATCTGAGCTTTCTTTCTTTCTTTCTTTCTTTCTTTCTTTCTTTCTTTCTTTCTTATCATTGCCTTCACCCTGCCAAGAATAGCATTGACACCCTAAAACTTGGTGCCCTCGCATCATGGAGAAAAAAGCCATTTTTCCTAACTCATTTAAAACCCATTTTACCCACTAAATAATTCCCTGGAACCAAAGAGGGGGAAAATGTTAGGACAGATGGGAATGGGTGGCTGATTTTTACGTTTTGCAGAGTCTGCCATTAAGGAGAGTTTTTCCTCCTCCCTCCAGATATATCTGACCTTTGGGAGATTGTCACAGCAGGGAAAATACGCTCTATTTTATAGACAGCACACCGTGTCACTTTCCTCCCCATAAAAAGCATTCCTTTGTGGGGTGCCAAAGTGAAAGCAGGAATCTTGGAATTGCCCAAGGTAGGAGAGGGAATTGATCCCACATGAGGAACCCTTCCCTTTGCTCAGGCAAGTGGAAAATATCTCTATAAAAGGGTGTAAGTGAGAGGGCTTTAGGGCTGACCGCTTCCAAGAAGTGTCCCATAGAAGTTACCAAAAAAAGGGCCAAGAACTCCACATTGAATGTCGATTGGCTAAATGGGAAAGCCCAGCCAAAAGAGGCCCAGGACAGAGTGAGGTTGAGAAATAGACAATGATTGCTGATGCTTTTTATGCATTGTGCAGGCGCTTTCTTTCTTTCTTTCTTTCTTTCTTTCTTTCTTTCTTTCTTTCTTTCTAATGCTTTCACACCATGGTTTATAAATATTCTAGACCCCGTTCCTTGTTGTTTGTTATTGTGTGCCTTAAAGCCATTTTTGGCTTACAGTGATCCTAAGGTGACACTGATCCTTCTATCCATACAAAAAAAAATATTTCAACGGATGGTAAAAGGTGGTACTGTTTCAAAAAGTGTTCAGCAGAAGAATTGTCTGTACACTGAAATGCGATAACTAGCATTTACATACTGTGTGCTGGGCTCTGTCTTTAGTCACAGCTTAATCTCTTCTTAAAGTAGTTTCTGTTTTGGCAAAAACCCAAAACCCTGCACATATTCCTGGACTTTGGAGAGGGCCTTAACATGCTTCGAGAGAAGTGAAAGCATGTTTACCTGTGTTAGGTGTTAGATGTCTATTCAGATTGAGGATCCGTTTTGTGAAAGACTTAGTATCATTGAATCCTAGAGTTGGAAGAGACCTCGTGGGCCATCCAATCCAGCCCCATTCTGCCAAGAAGCAGGAAAAGCACATTCAAAGCATCCCTGACAGATGGCCATCCAGCCTCTGTTTAAAAGCTTCCAAAGAAGGAGACTTCACAACACTCTGGGGCAAAGAGTTCCACTGCCGAACATCTCTCACAGTTAGGAAGTTCTTCCTTATGTTCAGATGAAATCTCCTTTCCTGTAGTTTGACTTGGAACCAGAAGTGTTCTGTATTCTGGATTTTGGAATACTTAAATATACACAACAAGATTCAAAACACGGACTCCACTGATGTTTTGTATATATTTTAGACACAGATGAAACAATTTTATTGATCAGTCAATTGACCTTATTAAAGCAGACAATATAAACACAACACGCAGAGTCTGTTGGTAAATATATGCATAATTTGTTGTTTATTTGTTTAGTCGCTTTTGACTCTTCATGACCTCCTGGACCATCCCAGGCCACAGCTCATTGTCGGCTGTACCACCACCAACTCCTTCAGAGTCAAGCCAGTCACTTCAAGGATACCATCCATCCATCTTGCCCTTAGTCGGCCCCTCTTCCTTTTTCCTTCCATTTTCTCCAGCATCATTGACTTCTCCAAGGTCTCCTGTCTTCTCATTGTGTGGCCAAAGTACTTCATCTTTGTCTCTAATATCCTTCCCTCCATTGAGCAGTCGGGCTTTATTTCCTGAAGTATGGACTGGTAGGATCTTCTCGCGGTCCAAGGCACTCTCAGAATTTTCCTCCAACACCACAGTTCAGAAACATCTATCTTCCTTCACTCAGCCTTCCTTATGGTCCAGCTCTCACATCCATAGGTTACTATGGGGAATATCATTGCTCTAACTATGTGGATCTTCATTGCCAGCGTGATGTCTCTTCTCTTCACGATTTTATTGAGATTGGTCATTGCTCTCCTCCCAAGAAGGAAATGTCTTCTGATTTCCTGGCTGCAGTCTGCATCTGCAGTAATCTTTGCACCTAGAAATACAAAGTCTGTCACTGCCTCCACGTTTTCTCTCTCTATTTGCCAGTTATCAATCAGTCTGGTTGCCAGAATCTTGTTTTTTTTTATGTTTAGCTGCAACCCAGCTTTTGCACTTCTTCTTTCACCTTGGTTAGAAGGCACCTCAGCTGCTCCTCGCTTTTGGCCATCAAAGTGGTATCATCTGCGTATCTAAGGTTGATGTTTCTTCCAGCAATTTTAACCCCAGCCTTATATTCTTCAAGCCCCGCACATTGCATGATGTGTTCTGCATACAAGTTGAATAGGTTGGGTGAGAGTATACAACCCTGCCATACGCCTTTCCTAATCTTGAACCAGTCTGTTGTTCCATGCTCAGTTCTTATTGTTGCTACTTGGTCATTATATAGGTTCCTCAGGAGACAGACAAGGTGATTACATAATGTTTTTAGTAATTTTACATACAAAATAAGGTCTGTGTGCATTAAACTATCAGAAAGTCAACGTTGTCCCTATCCCAGCCACCCAGGTGGACACTTTTGGAGTATTTTGGGATTCCAGGCGAAGGACACTCAAACAGTGCCACCTTTAAGAACCAAGGCATTCTTTCAAATTGACCCACTCACGTTTTTATTTCTTTTCCCTTTCAATGCTGGGTGGCTTTGCCTCTGCATTCCCACTACCCTCCCTGCTCCTGAAATGGTTGAAATTGTGCAAACATGCCTCGTCAGTTGTGCTAAAATATTCCCTGCGTGCGGCTGCTCAGGTCGCATGAGCAATTTTTACGTTTGTTTTGGCCGCCTTCCAGGAGAGGTTGCCGCTTGATAAATGGGGGAACGTGAGCGGGCTTTGCAAAGGGCTTTCATCTGTCGCTGCAGCGTGCGCAGCTCAAAGCCTCCCCCCTCTGGCATTCTGCGCCTGGCCCTCGAAGAAAAGATATATGATCCTTTAGATTATGATAAAATCATGAGACAGCGGAGAACACGGCGCGTAATGCTGGGTTACTTCAAAGGTACAGACGTATATATTGATCGCTCCATGGGAAATCAGAAACTTTACTCCAGACCACCAAAGTCAGTGTGTGTTGTATTATGTAATGCGCTTTATATAGTGGTCTTAAGTCCCTGTATCAGGAGGCAGGTGGGAGACAAATAAAGTAGTTATACAAAAGTCAAAGTATATATGCATGTGTGTGTATGTGTTGTTTGAATCACAAAGGCTGTTGGTAGGTGAAGTGGCCCTCCGTGATGTCACTGGATTGGCTGTTGCTAGGTGAAGGATTGGCTAGGTGAAGAGGCCCTCTGAGGTTACTGGGAAAGAAAGGTGTATGAAGGAAAGGGAGGAAGGCATTAATGAAGGAAAGAAGGAGAAAAAGAAGTGAAAAAAGGAAAGAAGGGGGGAAAGAGAAAGGAAAGGAAAGAAGGGAGAAAGTCTTCAGCAGTGGTTGCAATGACACCTGACAACACTAGTTATATACACTAGTAATAAATGAATATTTGTTCTCTTTTCTATTGTTGTTAGGGTACTGCCTCATTGGTCCTGATACTTAACCCAGGGTTATAAAACTACACACTCCTTGGCTCACATTGTTACAAATTAATCAAGAAATTTGTCGTTTCTTTCTTTGGACTTCTTTCCTGTTGGTCACCTGATGGCGCAGTGGGTTAAACTGCTGAGCTGCTGAACTTGCTGACTGAAAGATAGGCAGTTCGAATCCGCAGAGCAGGGTAAGTTTCCGCTGTTAGGCCCAGCTTCTGCCAACCTAGCAGTTTGAAAACATGCAAATGTGAGTAGATCAATAGGTACCACTTCTGCGGGAAGGTAACGGTACTCCATGCAGTCATGCTGGCCACATGACCTTGGAGGTGTCTACGGACAACGCTGGCTCTTTGACTTAGAAATGGAGATGAGCACCGCCCCCAAAGTTAGACATGACTAGACTTAATGTCAGGGGAAACCTTTACCTTTACTTTACCTGTTGCTCTATTGCTGTAGCATTCCTTTCATTACCTTACTCTACTTTTAGTTTTGTATTTTCAAATACCCAGGAAAGAGAAGCCTATTTTCCATCTACCTCTTCATGTCTGAGATTTTGCTTCCATGCCTCAGCAAAAATATTAGGAGTTATTAGCCAGTTTTGTGGTGTGTCTAAATCACATGCTAATGGATCAGATCTTTACAAAAATGCCCACATCATCTGCCATAACCACACAGATCCCATTTCAGATACAAACATGTGGGTACCAGTGGGGGGCACCAGAAATGCATATATGTATGAATAGAAGTCAAGAACTTCTGCAATATAAAGGGTGTTTCCCACCTCCAGCTGAAAGCCTAGCATTATGATTCTGGACTTTGGCCTCCATATTAACATATTATTAATATATTCCTAGTTTTTTTGTGTCAGAAGTGACTTGAGAAACTGCAAGTTGCTTTTGGTGTGAGAGAATTGGCCGTCTGCAAGGACGTTGCCCAGGGGGCGCCCAGATGTTTTTTTTTAATGTTTGACCATCCTTGTGGGCGGCTTCTCCCCACATGGGGAGCCGGAGCTGACAGAGGGAGCTCATCCGTGCTCTCCTCAGATTTGAACTTCCAACCTGTCAGTCTTCAGTCCTGCTGGCACAAGGGTTTAACCCATGCACCACCGGGGGCTCCTACATATATTCCTAGTGAAATACAACTTTATAGAGTGGAACTCATGTCCAAAAGATGGAGTCATGGCAGCTAAGTAAGGATTTATTCACGAAGGATGGGGCCGCCATCCAGAGTTACTTACTGATCGGGGTAGCTATATATCATTCCCTTGTATCAGAGGCAATATGTCTCTTTTTCTGCTGGGAAATGCTAGATAGAGGGTGCAGCTCCGTTCTTATCTTGCTGGCAGGCTTTCCTTAGGCAAACGAGGAACTGTGGAAACAGAGTGCAGGACCAGATAGATCTGATCCAACATGGCTTTTCTTATGATCACATTATTCTCTCTAATTGCATCACTGGGCGAGGGAAATGCCTATCGGAACAAGCCGTCAGCACCATGGTTCCCACCAAGATTGCTATTTCCAACTCGTTGCCAAGAGTTTGTCCAATCCATGTTTCAGCTCAAGGCAATGGCTCTGTTTCAGCCTATAATGTATTCCTCTCTGGCAGCAGGAAGAAAAACTGTGGGAAGCACGCAGAGACTTGCCGAGGGACTTTCTTGGATGAAGATAGAATACAGATAAGTTGATTGGTCAGTGGGAAGTCGGTGCCAGATCTGAGAAGCTTATCTAAGGATAGTTGGACCATGACCAATAAGTCCCATCCAAAGATAGGGAAGAAGGAGGAAGACAATGTCTTGGAAACTAGTTGGAGCTTGTAAGACACAGAGGCAAACTCTCTAATAAACATCGTTCCAGATTCAGGTTTCTGAGAACTTTTTTGAAGTTCCATCAAAATGAATGCACCCTATGATGGTACTCAAGTCAGTGGTCAGGAGGAGTTTCCATTGCACCGGTCCAGATCAATACTTAGGTGACTTTGGAAATATTATGTTTGTTTGTCCATGTATTTTACTTTAGCTGATTATGTCAGTCCTATGGTTTCTACACCTTGTCTTAACTATGAATCAAAACTGAGGATAAAGTCAAGAAATCACAAGGATGAAAAAAAGTTGGGAAGGCAACTATGGAAGAACTAGGGAAGATCCTCTACATCAGTGTTTCTCAACTTGGAAGTCAGGACCCTGGGGAGGAGGTGCGAGGGGTTTTTAGAGGGGTTGCCAAAGACCATCAGAAAACATATATTTCTGATGGTCTTAGGAACCCCTATGACAGAAGGCTGAAGATCTCTCCACGTTTCCTTCTCTTCCTTTTTGGAAACAGACTGCAAATCCTCCAACCAAAAGCCCTCCTTCGCTGTGATTGGCTGGCCTCTCAGCCAAGGGAAGGGTTAGAATCATAGAATTGGAAGAAACCTCATGGGCCATCCAGTCCAACCCCCTGCCAAGATGCAGGAAAAGCACATTCAAAGCACCCCTGACAGGTGGCTATCCAGCCTCTGTTTAAAAAACTCCAAAGAAGGAGCCTCCACCACACTCCGGGGCAGAGAATTCCACTGCTGAATGGCTCTCACAGTCTGGAAGTTCAGATGGAATCTCTTCCTGAGACTTCAAGCAACGGAGGAGAGAGCAGGCGTGCTCGGTGCATGGCAACATGGTGCGCATGTGCGAGCGAGACATAGTGTGTGTGTTTGGATGGAGGCTCACGTCAGCAAGTATCTTTAAAGCATGGGGATTCTGTGTGGGAAGTTTAGCCCAATTCTGTCGTTGGTAGGGTTCAGAATGCTCTTCGATTGTAGGTGAACTATAAATCCCAGCAACTACATCTCCCAAATATCAAAGTCTGTTTTCCCTCAAACTCCACCAGTGTTCACATTTGGGCATCTTGAGTATTCGTGTCAAGTTTGGTTCAGGTCCATCATTGATTGAGTGCAAAGTGCTCCTTGGATGTAGATGAACTACAACTCCAACATTCAAGGTGAATGCCCACCAAACCCTCCCAGTCTTTTCTGTTGGCCATGGGAGTTCTGTGTGCCAGGTTTGGTTCAATTCCATCTTTGGTGGAGTTCAGAATGCTCTTTGATTGCAGGTGAACTATAAATCCCAGCAACTACAACTCCCGAATGACAAAATCAACCCCCCCCCCCCCAAACCCTACCAGTATTCAAATTTGACTGTATCGGGTATTTGTGCCAAATTTGGTCCAGTAAATGAAAACACTTCCTGCATATCAGATATTTACATGACGATTCATAACAGTAGAAAAATTACAGTTATGTGGTAGCAATGAAAATAATTTCATGGTTGGGGGTCACCACAACATGAGGAACGGTATTAAGAGGTCGTGGCATTAGGAAGGTTGAGAAACAGTGCTCTAGTGGAAAGATACGTCATTCAATACAAACTCGGAATGAGCTGGCTGTTGTGTTTCCTTGTTTTGTTTTAGGAAATTGTGCTATGTTTTCTTTGAATTGTAATTGTCCAATTTGGTGTCTCCAAATACGAATCGTGGTTTCAGATTGTTTTAATTAAAAGGAAAGCCTGCTCCTGAAAATGCGAGAGACGCCTCACTCCGCCTGCTCTTTCTATAAAAATATATGAGGTGTTATGACGTACAGAGCTGCCTCCGTTGCACTCTATTGGAGTCCCGTGCCAGGAGCGAGGAAGAGAGAAACATCTAGTTAGGTTCAACAGGTATTGGAGAGAAAGAGCATTTTGAGTTTGAGAATCGGGATTTACAAGCCATGAAGATGTGGGAGAGTGCTTTTACTACCCAGCTAGAAGGAAGAGAACAGCAAGAAGGAAATGAAAGATGAATGAATTTGGAGCCAGTCTCATGCTAAAACGAGCCAGGAATTGCCCGAAAGAGAGACATTTATTTTACAGGAAAATTGGTCTCCCATTCCTAAATGAGTGTGAAGAATCCAACTCTTCCTTCCAAAAAACTCTGCATCCTCAACTCTTTGTAATTCACTGTTCAATCTGACAGTGACAAACCCCAATAGTGTTCAGAGAATCTGTTGAGGAATCTGAGCTGTTCAGCTCAAAAATACTTACTTAGGTGATCCCTTGTTGTCTGAGTAGGATTGTCTTCCAAGATCAATGTACTGGTGGTGGTGGGTCCGTAGGTGACTGTGGAGCCCTATTCTTGATCTGCATGTTCTCCTCAGTAAGGGCATTGGTTTCCAGGTGGAAGGCAGTCCCAGTCGGGGTTGGCTTGACACACTTTCCTCTTGTCACGTTTCTCTCTTTCGCCCTCCATTCGTGCCTCTTCAAGTTCTACCACACTGCTGCTCATAGCTGAGCTCCAGCTGGAGCGCTCAAGGGCCAGGGCTTCCCAGTTTTCAGTGTCTATGGCCAGAGTTTTTAAGGTTGGCTTTGAGCCCATCTTTAAATCTCTTTTCCTGCCCACCAACATTACGTTTTCCATTTTTGAGTTCGGAGTAGAGCAACTGCTTTGGGAGACGGTGGTCGGGCATTTGGACAATGTCGCCGGTCCAGCGGAGTTGATGGCGGAGGACCATGGCTTCAGTGCTGGTGGTCTTTGCTTCTTCCAGCATGCTGACATTTGTCCGCTTGTCTTCCCAAGAGATTTGCAGGATTTTTCAGAGACAACACTGATGGAATCATTCTAGGAGTTGCATGTGACGTCTGTAGACAGTCCACGTCTCACAGGCATATAGCAGGGTTGGGAGGACAATAGCTTTATAAACAAGCACTTTAGTATCTCTATGGATGTCCCGGTCCTCAAACACTCTCTGCTTCATTCGGAAAAATGCTGCATTCGCAGAGCTCACGCGGTGTTGTATTTCAGTGTCAATGTTGACTTTTGTGGAGAGGTGGCTGCCAAGGTAGCAGAAATGGTTAACGTTTTCTAATGTTACATCATTAAGCTGTATTTCTGGCATTGGAGAGGGATTGACTGGTGACTGCTAGAAGATCACTTTGGTTTTCTCAATGTTCAATGACAGGCTGAGCTTCTCATATGCTTCTGCGAAGGTGTTTAGAGTGGCTTGTAGGTCTTCTTCTAACAACGTTATCATCAACATATTGGAGTTCTATAGGAGAGGTTGTTGTAACCTTGGTTTTGGCTTTCAGTCTGCTAAGTTTAAATAGATTGCCATCTGTCCAATAGATGATTTCCACTCCAGTGGGAAGCTTCCCATCAACAAGATGAAGTATCATAGCAATGAAGTTGGAAAATAAGGTTGGGGCAATAACACATCCCTGTTTGACACCTGATTCCACCTTAAATAGGTCACTTTGGGAGCCATTGCTATCCAAGCCTCAGTTTGGGTGGTTCCACCATAATTATAGCAGAGTATCAGAAGTAAACTTCATAACCTGCAGAAACTTATGTGTAGTGACCTAGGATAAGGTTTCACTCCATAGAGTGGCATAGGATTTCAGAGTCAGAAGTTTAAGTTCAAAAGTAGATATTGCAGTAAAGCTAATACATTCTAGATAGAAAAGGTCTTGGAGCTCTCTAGCATACTATGTCTCCTCTTCTAAGAAAGGTAAATAGTCAAAAAGGGTCCATGCAACTACATTTTGCCTACAGAGAGGCAAAATGCATCCTCACTGGAAGAAAGAAAAGGCAGAAAAAGTCTGGAATATGGCGAATGGCCACATGGCTAGCCAAGGGCAATAACATTTAAAAAGGAAGTTCCCTCACAGAATTCCATTGCTACATCATCAAAAGGGGAGGAGACAGTGGCAAGGAGGAAGAGTAAAGACAAAGCCCTTTCTGGAAAAACATGCATAGGAATGTGAGGGGAAGAATCCTTCAACCTAATCCCATCTCTAGTCTAGCTACTCATTGAGGCCTGGAAATTTGATGACACAAGAGACCTGTGCATTCCAGGGATGACACCCAACAGAATCCTGATCACAAACTTTTAAAGTACAATGTATATGCATTTAATAAACTTTGTTCATGGGAGCCTCAGTTTTTCTCAAGCTAGCCTTCTGTCCGGTTTAGGGCTGAGTTTTGATTTACACAGCATTTCTGTTACAACGTCAATATTAATTGGCCCATTGGCATTGCCATGTTTTTGCCGAAAGCATTGGGTCACTATCGCTTGCCTTGCAACGGTAAGCGGCTTTGCAAAACGTCCCGCTTCCCTTTAAATGGAAACATGAATAATCCTTACGATCCCATGGAAGCAACAAGATACTACTGGTTTTAGTCCTCAAATTCTCCTGAGTTTCTTTAACCCGCCTTGATTTAAAAGCCACTGACAAGTTTGCTATAATTCTGCCAGCATCTGCATCCATATTTTAATATATTTTTGTATTAACAATTGCCTAATAATGTGGGAACTTGCTACTGAACAAACTCAACACAGAGCAGCAAATATGACTGTAAAGTGACCTCAATTCTTCCAGAACAAAAACAAAACGAGGAATTCAGTATCTCAACTAACAAAGCTTCTGACAAAAAAGTTTGTCCCGAAATGCATTTTGGACAGAGAAGCCATTGAAATTCACAAGCATGTGGACAATTTCAACACAAAGGAGGAAACCATGAAAATTCTGAACTCCACCAACGATGGAATTGAACCATACTTGGCACACGGAACTCCCATGAACAAGAGAAAAGATTGGAAGTATTTGGTGGGCATTGACCTTGAGTTTAGGAGTTGTAGTTCACCTACCTCCAGAGAGCACTGTGGACTCAAACAATGATTGCTTTGGTCCAAACTTGGCACAAATATTCAATATGTCTAAATGTGAACACTTATTTGAGTTTGGGGGGAAAAGACCTTGATATTTGGGAGTTATAGTTGCTGGGATTCACCTACAATCATAGAGCATTCTGAACTCCACCAAATGATAGAATTGGGCCAAACTTCTCACACAGAGCCCTCATGACCAACAGAAAATACTGTGTTTTCTGATGGTCTTTGGTGGCTCCTTTGACACCTCCTCGCAACCCCCATAGGTCCCAATCCCCAGATTGATAAACACTGTTGTAGTGGGACCCAGCAAGCACAAAGAACACAAAGGTCTTCGTACTTAGGCATGTTCTGATTATAATGCATAGGTAGAGTAACTTTCCTTTTACAAATATCTAAGCCCGCAAAATTAATAGCAACCTGACTGCCCATATTGAGTCCCCCTACTGTCTGGGGTCCCTGATATTAGTAAGGCAGAGTTACTCATATATTGTGAGAGGGATAAATGGTATGTGTCTCGATCATTCAGTTTCATCTGCTGCTCACAGAGTGGGACTAGCCTGGGAGGGTTGCATTGCATTCCATGTGACTCACGCAAGATGAGTAAATGGGGAGAAATGCGCAGAAGTCTCAGCATCTTTTGCCTTGACACTTTGGTGGTCCGTCCTTTCTGCTATCTAATAGAATTCAAAACAAAACTAACCCTTAGAAAATCTATCTCCCATTCCATATCAAACTTGTTTGGGTTACTCCTAATGTTGTATGCTTTTTTGTGTGGAGAAATAGCTTGGTAGATATAATTGGGGGAAATAATAATCTATATAACTTGAAAAATTCCTTTTCTCTTTCACCCTGATCATGTCTATCTCAGCCAAGCTTGGTCCGTAGTGCCTGAGAAAGTTTAGGGCTGTCACACCCGTGGGGCGCCTGTTTAATCGCACATAATTTAGCCAGCACTCTGGCCTCCCCAGCCCAGACTGGAATCCTCTCTCTCTCCTTGGTTTGACGGGTCAGTTTCATTGTCGTGTTTCCCTTGGCCCAAAGCCTCGCGCTGCAATCATCTCGGCAAATAAACAACGCTTCGTCTTTGAGAGGGAGTTCAAAAGGCTTCCCTTCCCTCTTGGGCAATCCCTTCGAGTTTGCAGCGCAATGTCGGGCGGCACAAAAGGTCACTCGTCCAACAGAAGGCGGGACAGTCCATTCTTCCTGCCCTTGGTTAACTCCCTTTGGGCCAAGGAAGACAAAGCACAAGTGCAGAGCATCTCCTTACAAATGTGCCTGTGATGACAAAGGGGTCATGTATTGATTTACAATATATACATGCTGTATATCTTTCTCTAAAATATTTCCCATCATGGAAAGGTACAACATCCTCAAAATAATTTGCACAGAGTCACAAGCATTGAGCCCAAGCTAATATAACAAGAGGAAGGTATTATGGTTCAATGCTGTGAAGTCAACTTGGACTTAAGCTGACCCTTTGAATGAGAGATCTCCAACTCAGTCTATCTTCAACAGTCTTACAAAGTCAAAGCTTCCTTCATTGAATCTATCCATTCAATACAGTCTTCCTCTTTTCCTACTGCTTCCTACTTCCTACTGTCTTCTATAGTGAGCCCTCTCTTCTCATGATATGGTGAAAATACAACAGCCTCAAGTTGGCATCTTCACTTCTGGTGAAAGTTCAGGCTTGATTTGCTCTCTAATCCATTTACTTACCTTTTTGACTATTCATAGTATCTTTATTTCGAAGGAGTTGACTCTCTTCCAGTGAGCTTTCTTCCCAGTGCATCTGCCCCAGCCATACATAGACATTGCATTGTGATTACTTAGAATCATAGAATCATAGAGTTTGAAGAGACCTCGTGGGTCATCCAGTCCAACCCCCTGCCAAGAAGCAGGAATATTGCATTCAAATCACCCCTGACAAATGGCCATCCAGCCTCTGTTTAAAAGCTTCCAAAGAAGGAGCCTCCATCACACTCCGGGGCAGAGAGTTCCACTGCTAAACGGCTCTCACAGTCAGGAAGTTCTTCCTAATGTTCAGATGGAATCTCCTCTCTTGTAGTTTGAAGACATTGTTCCGCGTCCTAGTCTCCAAGGAAGCAGAAAACAAGCTTGCTCCCTCCTCCCTGTGGCTTCCTCTCACATATTTATACATGGCTATCATATCTCCTCTCAGCCTTCTCTTCTTCAGGCTAAACATGCCCAGCTCCTTCAGCCGCTCCTCATAGGTCTTGTTCTCCAGACCCTTGATCATTTTAGTCGCCCTCCTCGGGACACATTCCAGCTTGTCAATATCTCTCTTGAATTGTGGTGCCCAGAATTGGACACAATATTCCACGTGTGGTCTAACCGAAGCAGAATAGAGGGGTAGCATTACTTCCCTAGATCTAGACACTATGCTCCTATTGATGCAGGCCAAAATCAAAACCAAAGCAGAATAGAGGGGTAGCATTACTTATATAGAACTAGCTGTACACGGCCACACGTTGCTGTGGCCCAGTCTGGTTAAATGGAAAAATAAGAAAAGAGAAAGAGGTGGTTTCTAATATAGGTAATTTCATAATGCTTGTGGGTATGCAATATTTTTGTTGTTTCATTACATGTGAAATAATAATGATGTACATAATAATAATATTATAATACTGGTGTATATAATCATGATAATAATAGCAATGATACTGGTCTATATAATAATGGTCAGTGTGTTTTGGGGAAACCTTTTCTTTTCCTTCTCTCCCATCTCTCTCCCTTCCTATCATTCAATCTTTCCTTCCTTCTAAGCCTCCAGTCTTCTTGGAGGTGCGGGTGTGAGGAGGTACCAGACAAGATCGGGCAGGGCGTGAGGTTACAGGAGCCCAGGTAAGGAGGTAGGCAAGGAGGCAGGCAAGGTAAGCTGGGCCTTCCTCCTTGCCTGCCTCCTTCCCTCCCTCCCCTGGGCCCAAGCCCTGCTCCTCTCCCCAGCCTGGATTTTTCTCCCTGCCTGGTCATCCTTTTACCGCTCTTCTTCTCCCAGTTCTGCTCTGGAGGGAGGCAGACAGGTAGGCTTGGTGGGTGCAACCAGGCCACTGATCCGTAATGGCAGCTCCAGCCCTGATGGGGTCGTATCCTGTTGTGTTGCTTGGACAGCCAGCAGATGGCGCTGGTTTTGATGCCAAGCATAGTTTAACTGTCACAGGTGTGACATCTATATAATATTAGTTATGTGAATATATGAAAACATTTGCCTGTTCGAATGCTATGTTGTGTCCAAATTTCGAAGCAATTGGTGAAGTATTTTGGAAGATTTGAGCTCATTCACAAATAGACAATTACATTTTTATATAAATGTACTGGATGTACAAAGCAACTTAATCAGAAATGCAGTTGTTTGGGAAACTGCTTTTCCATTAGCTTGCTCTTGTGGCTCAAAGAATTGTCTCTGCAGAATCTTCCTTTTCTTTTGGGAGAGATTTGTCGTCATGGTAACTGTTTTGGAAAATTGGGAGAAAAATTAAAAATGCACAGTGCATGCTCAGCTGTTATCCATTGCATTTCCTGCGAGTTGAGAACAAAGGAAGCCCAGATGTGCTCGAGGCTTGGCTTTGATCCCGGAGCATCTCATGTCTGTTCCCCATGACCAAGGAACGTGTGGCTCTCCAGATGCTGTTGGACTGCCGCTCCCATCATCCCTCACTGTGAGCTGCCCTGCTAGCAATTGCAATTCATCAGGCAGAGGTCCCAAATATTTGTCATCCTGGCGCCATCCTATTACAATATTTATTTTCAAATATATAGTAGAAATACCAGCATTAAGGCCAGTACTTTGCTTTTGTACCAGATGATAAATCTAAGAAATATATATATATCAAGCTTAAACTTACAAACTCTGGCAGGATCATTTGCAGTGTGTTTTGTTTGATGAAATGTTGACCTTGTTTGTTGGAAAGGGACATTCTTTGTCTGGGATTTTGCCCCCGTGGCTATGGACGATGCATTTTAAATAACCTTTAGAGAAATCACGAATGTTCCTTTATCTCTAGTGATAATATTTCTGAGCCAGATGCAGACTTCTAGTTTGCATCCATAAATGCAAACCTCTGTTGTAAAGATGGATGGATAAACAAGGGTTGATGTCCAAAACACACAAAGACCATCACTTGCTGTGTCATGAATAACTTTTCAATAACTTTAAAGCATAGGTTCTTTTTATTGCAGTTTCCAGTGTGAGAGGGTAGATCAGAACTTTGACAGAACTTTTACACTTTTACACAAAGAATGACATTGGACGTACAGACATACAGATTCGATTTACAATTACATGGCTAACAAACAAACAAAGGAGAATTACATTTAATCACAATTCACACACATGCACATGCATTCATCCTCATGCATCCAAATATTATCATATTATTTTCTCCCTCCTTGGAGAAGCAACTGTTAGGCCAGATCCTGCTTTCCTGCCACGCATAGTTCCAAAACTTCCATAATACCAAATCTTCAAAACTCCAAAATTCATCCTTTCCCTAAGCACAGTGCCAAGGGCCAGATCTCTGTTTTCCATACAGCAGAACCTGACTTCCTGCACAAAATCGAAGACTCCAAAACACACTTCTTCCTCTTCCCTTAAGAAAGAAGGCCTAAGTGACCAGACTGCTCCCATGCAAATTTGCCACTCTCCATATGTACACTATCTTTATCCTTCCCATGGACCAGAACATAGCGGGTGGAACAGACTCATGCATTCTGCCACACTTGAGAATTCTTAGATTGAGTCTTTTATAGGAATATTCTGCTGATGTAGTAAATAATTGTCCTGTCTTGAGTCTTCACCTCCTGGTAGATGTTGATTCTTCTTGATTGGTGTTAGCCTTGTGTTGACTTCCTCCTTAACATTGTAAACATTTCTGTTATCATAGTCACAGTTCTTATCATAGCTTGCTTTTTCAGATGTCATTAGCAACTTTTAATTCCAGTCCAGCCAACGGGTTTAGTCATTGCAGGCATTGGTCTCTCCAAAGTGATTAGCTCCACTCATTTATTCTTCCATTCAACTCCATTCATTCCCACATATCAAATCCCCATTTATCAAATCTGCATATTGTAAACCTTGCAAACATTACTGTTATCATAGTCACAGTTCATATCACAGCTTACTTTTTCAGCTGTCATTAGCAATTTTTAATTATAGTCCAGCTAGTGGGTTTAGTCATTGCAGACCTTGGTCTTTTAGAATTGGTCTCTCCAAAATTATTATTTATTCTTCCATTCAATTCCATTCATTCCCACATAGCAAATCCACATTTATCAAATCTGCATATTAAATTTTCATGACAGCTGAGCCCATAAAACCTTTGCAAACAATGCTGTGAGTTTTCCGGGCTGCCTGACCATGTTCCAGAAGCATTCTCTCCTCACGTTCCGCCCATAATTATGGCAGTCGTCCTCAGAAGTTATGAAGTATATTAGAAACTAAGCAAGGGAGGTTTATAAATCTGTGGAAGGTCCAGGGTGGGAGAAAGAACTCTTGTCTGTTGGAGGCAAGTGTGAATGCTGCAGTAAATAAAGAACAACACTCTGAAAACAGGGGAATTCCAAACATGAAACTATCAGGGCCAGCTTTTCTTTTCTTTTTCTTTCTTTTCTTTTTTTTTTTTTTGTCGTGCCAGGAGCAACTGCTCCTGTTGTGAGAGAATTGGCCGTCTGCGAGGACATTGCCCAGGGGACGCCTGGATGATTTTTGATGTTTTATCATACTTGTGGGAGGCTTCTCTCATGTCCCCGCATGAGGAGCTGGAGCTAATAGAGGGAGCTCATCCGCCTCTCCCCGGATTCGAACCTGCGCCCTGTCGGTCTTCAGTCCTGCTGGCACAGTGCTTTAACCCACTGCACCACCGGGGGCCAGCTAACACCTCCTAACAAAGGATTCCCCCAGGCAGAAATCACCCAGGCCTTGAAGTTGCAAGGCTTTGCAATGCCAATCAAGATGATAAATTGCAACATTCATAGGAGGCATTTCTTTGTAGTAAAATAATATGGTTACAGTATTTACAAGAACAAGGTTTCCATAACACAAAAACAAATACACAGTAGCTTTACATGCATCATCCTTCACACTGGAGCTTTCTCACATGAGGCTTCCCTCATACAGAGGTTTATCTCACACTCCTCGGGACGATACTTATCTTTGGCCCACTGACTCTAAGAGATTTTGGCCTACTTACTCTCCTCAGGAAAACTCACAGCAACCCAGTGATTCCGGCCATGAAAGCCTTTGACAACACATTGACTGTATTTTTAAAAAGGCTTTCTCAATATGCAGACCACCTGCTGGATATATGAGATCTGGATCTTTTGCACAGGACCTTTTTTGGCCTTTTTATGATCAACAACAACAGCAGCAATAATAGCCACCTCTCCTTACGGCTCAAATCAGGGTTTAACAGGGCAAAAACACAAATCACTGAAATATCACTGGGTGCAGGTTGTTGTAAGAGAATGAGAGCAACTATTCTACTCTTTTAAAATTTACAGTGTGTTTAAATTGCATTGTAAAACATTATTATTTTTGTTATTACCGTTTATTTATATAGAACAATCAATGTATATGGTGCTTTACAAGTCAAACAACCCAAAACAGTGGGTCTTGCCAAAGGCATACAATCTGAAATATGTGCCTATACTCATAGATGCACAGAGGGAAGGAATGAATAATAAAATGTAAATACTATACGATATACTCATAAAACAAATTACCCCTATAAAATACTAAAAATACAATATAATGAAAATCAAACTGACCAATACATGTCATCAAAACATACACGATTCTAAGATAACATTAAGCTGAAACTCCAAAAGCTTTGGGGGAAAAAAGAATGTTTTGAATTGAGATTTAAAAATAATGAGGAAAGGATCACAAATGTTCAGGGAGGCAACTCCAAGTGCTTGTTTAAAAAAAGGACAATGCTGAGCCAAGAAAGAGAAGACACCGGGTTGGATGATTAGCTTAGGATTCCTAGAAGACTCATCTTGAGCAGGTACATAAAAAAGAAATATGGCTTGAAGGATGGGAGGAAATAGGAGCTGCAAATGAGAGGATTTTCTTATTTCTGTTGTGTTTCTCTTAGGCCAAGAAGCAGGGAACAGGAAGCCCTTGGTATCCACTGGGGTTCATTTCCAGGGATTTCAGAGATACGTGCATTGATGGATGCACAGGTCCCATTATATCACATTGTGCACAATGGGACTTGAGGATCCTCCAATTGGTGTCCCTTGTATAAAGCAAATATGCACCAGTCGATGATAATGGTGATTATGTTTATTAACATTATTATTAGTGTTTTGTTGTTGTTTTTGTTGTTATATTGAACTCTGTGGTTTCGCATTGATGTGGCATTGGAGACTGTGCAGTAGTGGTGGGAGTGAGAAGGGATAGGTGTGTTGTTTTGTGGTGTGTGCTGGGAAAAGCATATAATTTCATTGTACAATGTACAATGACAATAAAGTTATTCTATTCAATTTATTATTATTATGACTATTATTATTATTTTACCCACAATTTCCCAGGTTTAGGCATTTAGTATTTATTCAAAATACTCATTGTTTTCTTTTTGATTTTATGAATGATCCCATGACAAAAAGAATAACGGTCCCATATAATGGGACCTTTTATAAAATTGAACTGCTGATGGGGTGTAACTCCCATCAGCCCAAGTTATGGTCTAGTTGCTACTCTCATCAGCCCCAAATTTGGCTGGAATGTGCCTCCAGATGTGGTTGGTCTCTAATTCTTACCATCCCGTATCATCCCTCCTCCCAAAACCAACCACTGTTTTATGTTGGATCATGAAGGGTATGTGTACCAAGTTTAGTCCATCTCCATCATCGGTGGGATTCACGTGGCTCTCCAGATGTGGCTGAACTACAGCTCCCATCATCCTCTATAAGCCCCCCCCCAACACCACAAGCATTTCAATTTGGATCATGATGGGTGTGTGTATTAAGTTCAGTCCAGATTCATCAAGCTATATAGGGGCCTTTGCAGATTGATCAGACAAACATTCCTGTATTTATTCTTTAAGCATGAATTTTAAATGCATGTTGTGTGTTTAATCTCTGTTTTGTGTATTTTAAGATGTATTTTATAGAGATACGTTTTTGTGTGTGGCTATTATAGAGGTACATTTTAATATGTGTATTTGTGGTGTTTGTGTGTTTTAATTGTTCTGTAACCTGCCTCGAGCCTTGGGGAGAGGCAGGTAAGAAATTAAATTATTATTATTATTATTATTATTATTATTATTACTACTAACACTACTATTACTCAAGTCTAATGTGTTATCAATTTTCAAAATCCTGAAAGCCAAAAAAGTAATTACTATATTACACCTTAATTTTGGGAAGATCTTTTAGTCAAAAAAGGTGAGCATTGGATTAGAATAAATAATAATAATAATAATCATCATCATCTTTATTTATACCCCGCCACCATCTCCCCAGAGGGACTTGGAGTGGCTAACATGAGGCCAAGCCTAAACAATTACAATAAAGCAAAAGTACATATAAAACAGACAATAACATCAAATAAAATGCTTAATAAATATATATACTGTTTATACTTCGATTAGACAGCAAAATAGCATCCCTTATATAAAATGGCAAAATCATGATTTGCTTTTTTGTGATTTAAAAATAATTGCAAGTCATGGTGAAATCCATGGATTGAAAAGTCCGACTATAAACGCCTAAAAAGCTATGCCATCCCATGTCCTAGAATATAGTGGTTCCCAAACGTTCTGTGGATAACTCCATGAGTGGAATGATTCCGTTTCTTTATGTTGGTGTTCTTGCTTTCTGAGTTGAAAAGCAAACTGTCTTAATCATGTGTGTGCCATGTTATCCTCACCAATGATTGAGTCATCCAAGTTTCCTCATGCTTGACAGGTAATGTTTCCATAACTCTTTGGCACCCGTTGCACCACCTCCATCCCATGCAGGCTGCCTTGAGAGGGCAATTAATCCTTGAATGTCAAAGGCAAGAGCCCCGTTCTTTCATCACCAAACGCCACCGGTTGCTGATCATTTCAAGGAGGGCCTCCATTGCCAGGGACTTTGGCCCCGCAATCAAAGGCATTCTTTGTCAACACGGCGTGCCATGGGTGGGAGGGCGGCTTTGTGTGGGCCCCTGGAAAGAACACAGTAAATGTCATTAGGAGCAAAGCACAATTATCCAAATGACCGAATGTGTGTATTATGGTGAGAATTAACACTACGGCAAAGTTTGAACTCTGAGCAGAAATACCAAGGGTCGCCAAAGGTTCATGCCATTGCGGGTGCTTTGCAAACATTGTCTGCAACTTGGTCCACCCTGCAACACAAAGCTTGTGCATTTCTTAGCATAAGAAGTGAAAGTAACTAAACCTTGGCTTTCTGCAAAAGGGAACAGGTGTCATCGCTGCAAACATGAATTCATGAATTCAGCGGTGAAATTTCAGTGAGTTCAGTAGCATTGTATTAAAGTAAAATATTGCATTGAATACTTTTTAAGGACCCCGTGATCCTTGTTGAACACTCCTTCTCCTCCTCCTGCTCTCTCACGCACCTTATTTATATTTATTCATTTATTTATTTATTTATTTATTTATTTATTTATTATTCTGGGGCCAGAATTGTTTTTATACTATGTCTTGAATTTTGTTTTTTCTATGTTGTACACCGCTGTGAGTCGCCCCTGGGCTGAGAACAGCGGTATATAAGCAAAGTAAATAAATAAATAAATAAATATTTATATTTCGCCCTTCTCACCCCGCAGGGAACTCAGGGCAGATTACAATGCACATATACACGGAAAACATTCAATGCCAATTAGACATACAACGTATATAGACAGACAACAGAGGCAATTTAACATTCCAGCTTTTCTGGCTTCATGAGGTTATGCTCGATTCCAGCCACAGGGGGAACTGCTGCTTCACCGTCCATTTGTGACACCGAGTCCTTTGATGGAGTTCTTCTGCACACTGCTGGAAGGTTTTTTATGGTGTCGTAAAATAGTTAAATTAGCTTCCCCGCATAAAGCGATACCTAAATTTCCTACTTGACAGATGCAACTGTCTTTTAGGGCTGCAAAGGTTGACAGCAAGCTAGACTAATGGCCAGAAGCTCACTCCAACCTGGGCTAGCTTCAAGCTCATGACTTCTCAGTCAGTAGTGGTTTAATGCAGCTAGCTATCAGCTAGTTGTGCCACATGTTGTGGCACAACTCAGTTCTTTCCACTTCCTCCCTTTCCACCTCAGTTTTTTCCCAACTTTCCAGCCACCCTTTCCTACCCCAGTCTTCCCTTTTACTAGTTTTTCTACCCCAGTCTTTACTATCCCCAGTCCCAATCTCCCACTTTTCCAGCTTACTTTCCATCCTAGTCTTTCCCCAGTTCCAGCCTCTTTCCCATTTCAGTCTTGCCCCTTTTCCCACCCCAGTTTCCCAGCCCCTCTTTTTCACCCCAGTATTTCCCACTTTCCCTCCTTTCCCCACCTCAATATTTCCCATTTCTCCACTTGCCCCCATCCCACTCAAATCTTTCCACCTTTCCAGTCCCCCTTTTTCTAGACTGGGGTGTTTCCCACTTTTCCAGCCCCCCCTCCCATCCCAACCTTTCCCAGTTTCACACCTCAGTCGTTCCCCTTCCTCAGTAGCCCCCTTCCCACTCCAATCTGCCCTACTTTTCCAGATACCCTCTTTCCACCTCATTTCCCCACTTTTTCAACTTCCCCTTTCTATTTATTTTTGAAATTTACCCATAACTGCTGCATTTCCCATCCTTGGGTTATACTTGAGTCAATAAGTTTTCCCAGATTTTTGTGTTAAAATTAGGTGCCTTGCCTTATATTTTGCTTGAGTAGATACGGTATTTCTCCAACCAGCTGGGAGGTGGTGAAATCTGTAGTCCATAAAGGAACTCCTCCAAATTCCACTCTGGACACATTGCCTTCTTTTGTCACCATAATGGCCTCTGCTAAAATCCAAAATACAGTGTGAGACAACCTTGTATCTGTTTCTTTTTCAAAATGAGAATCGTGTCAGCTTTGTCAGAAAGGCACTCATGCTTATGTTTTCTGATCTGTTGGGCTTCGCAGGTTTTTTTCTTCCACTTCTTAAAACTATTGAGATCCACTAAGGATTTGTGTCAAGAGCTTTTGCGCTGCATTTAGAAGAGGGGGTGACGGAGAGCATGTACTCAAAGGAGAAGCAGGCCATAGGGCAGCCATCAATTTATGTTGAGAGCCGAAGGCAGGAGCCAAAAGCAAAGCAGATGAAACGTATTATAAACATATCAAACTCTCGTAGAACGTCCCATACGTCAAATACTCCTAAATTTGAACAGCCGTAATAATGACACACTCTGTCTGGAAGGAGGATTTTCATGAACTGGGAATTTCCTAGAGAGTTCGGCAGTTGATTACTACCATACATATTTCCTATAGCCCTTTACTATGTGTTGTTTACTTTTACAACCCCTTGCATTGGGCTGCTATTCCTCCTTACCATCCATCGGGTAACTAGATATTACTGCACAGTGCAATTGTTTGATATATGCACCCATAAATGAATATATTAAATTAACAAAAAGTATATTAATAAATTAAAAATGCATCTCATCAAAACCTTCAGGGAGCATAAAAAATAACATGCACAAATTAATTTGAAGGCAGCACACACTTAATATTTTTATCTTTGTTACTAACCGTCCCCTGCCACACATTGCTGTGGCCCAGTCTGATGATCTGGGAAATAAAGTAATGAGAAAGTGTTGGTTTCTAATGTATGTCATTTCTTTTATGCTTGTGGGAAAACAGTATTTGATTACATTTTCTTGCCCTAGTGAAAGGAGTTGGACTGGATGGCCTTAAGTATTTTCTATTGGTCATAGGAGTTCTGTGTGGGAAGTTTGCCCCAATTCTATTGTTCGTGGGGTTCAGAATGCTCTTTGATTGTAGATGAACTATAAATCCCAGTAACTACAACTCCCAAATGTCAAGGTCTATTACTCCCAAACTCCATCTGTGTTCCTAGTTGGGCATATGGAATATTCGTGCCAAGTTTGGTCCAGATCCATCATTGTTTGAGTTCACAGTTCTCTCTGGACGTAGGTGTACTACAACTCCCAAACTCAACATCAATGCCCATCAAACCCTTCTAGTATTTTCTGTTGGTCATGGGAGTCCTGTGTTCCATGTTTGATTCAATTCCATCATTGGTGAAGTTCAGAATGCTCTTTGATTGTATATAAATACAATCTATATAGACTTGTATATAAATACAAGTCTATAAATCCCAGCAACTACAACTCCCAAATGACAAACTCATTTTTTTAGTGATGGTCACTCCTTGCATTAGTAGGTGTCTTGTGGCCAAATTTGGTGGCAATTCGTCCAGTGGTTTTTGAGTTATGTTAATTCCACAAATGAACATTACATTTTTATTTATATAGATGTGACATATAATCAATCTAAGTGTTGAAAAAAGGAAAGTTGACTCTTGTTCTTTGGTGATATTAGTTATTGCTGAGTTTGAAATTAAAGATTGGCTGATGCATTTGGAATATATGAAATGTTAGGAGACACATGGAGATGATACGATTATCAAATACGCCTTGAAACAATGGGGAAATAGGTTTAAGAGATGCTTCACAGGAAACAAACTAGGAAAGCAACCCAAAGGTGCTTGTTAACAAGAAAGGTTTATATTTAATTTAAAATGTTTATACGATTTCCATTCCAGTTCACTGCAGTGGTCTCTGGACGTCCAAATCGAACGGTATAAAGCACAAACATAACAGCATCAATAAAACATCACGCAAGAATGTAAACATATAGCGTTCCTTTTGGAAAATCTCATCTGCTCTGGCACAGCTTTTATTTGGTTAGGTTTGCAATAGACAATCTTCCTGCAGGATTGTGTTCGTATTGGCTCCCTTCATAAAACCTGGGAAAGGGCTGCAATTTACTAACTATTCAATACTATAAATAGTCAGTATAAGCTGAAATGACTGGTTATTATATGGCATTCAGTTCAGCTATTTATTGTACAATAAATAGTCAATATACCATATATACTCAAGTATAAGCCAACTTTTTCTACCCTTTTTAAGGCTGAAAAAACCTCCCTCGGCTTATACTCAAGTCAAAATTATGTATTATTTTGCTCGGTTATTATTGTTATTATTTTATTACATTTATTTTTTTACTCTATTTATTATTATTGTTATTACATTTATTATTTTACTTTATTTTTATTATTACATTTTTACTGTATTGATTGTGTAATAGCTGGTCTATTTTAACCTTTGTTTTAACATTCGTTTTTAATTTTTGTGCTTTGAAATTTTACCTTGGCATTTTAATGATAATATTTTTAAATTATCTTTTAACTTAATCAAGTTTGAATGCATGTTAGTTCACTATTATGGGAGTCTTAGGATAGTGATTATTGTCTATTTATGTACATTTGTATTTTTTTTTAATATTGATACGGTCAGTGGACTAATCAATAAACTTTGCTTACTGTATTGATTTTGATCAATAATCTATTTATTATTACTATTATTACATTTATTCTTTTACTCTATTTATTATTACATTTATTTTACTCTATTTTATTATTACATTTATTTCTACTCTATTTATTATTGTTATTATACATTTGCATTATTTACTCTATTATTACTACCATTACATGTATTCTTTTACTCTATTTATTATTATTATTACATTTATTCTTTTACTTTATTACTATTCTTATGATTACATTTATTTTTACTCTATTTATTACTGTTATTACTGTTATTTTTACATTTATTATTTTACTCTATTATTGGAAGGATACATAAGCACATTTATATTGAAGGAGGTGAGAATAATGGTATAATCAGTGTTGGACAGTCTTATCTTAAATTACAGTTTTATGTAAATATTCAAAAACATTTAACCTCCGGATGCCTCGATTAATGTAATTTTATTGGGATTTATTTTTGTTTTGAAATTTACCCGTAGCTGCTGCATTTCCCATCCTCGTCTTATACTCGGGTCAATACATTTTCCCGGTTTTTTGTGGTAAAATTACGTGTCTCGGCTTATATTTGGGTCAGCTTATACTCAAGTATATATAGTAAGTTGAACTGACTTATATGGCATTCAGTTCAGGTATTTATTATACAATAAATAGTCAATATAAGTTCATTTGGTTATTATATGGCATTCAGTTCAGCTCTTTATTACACATCAAAAATATAAGTTGTATTGACTCGTTATTAAACCAGTCCAGGTCTTGGGATACACATTGCCCTCAAAAAAGATAAAATTGGGATGGTGATGATGATGATAATGATACGCTGTGACAGCCATCATTGAATATAGACGTTCTGCAGATTGTAACTGGAGAGCAGGTCAATTGGGAGTTGTGTAAAGCTGGGATTGCATGAAATCTGCTTTCCTAACTGTCACAATTCATCCAGTAAGAAGGAGCCTGGCAAAAATAAAAAATTATTTTAAAAATTACTCCCGGCAAGGCTTCTGGGAAGTCTCTCTTATTTGGAAAGAAAAGGACAATCGATTGAGGGTATGCCCAAATACCCTTTTCTGTGCCTTGGCAACATTCTTTCCGATGTGCCCATCCAGCGCTCTTTCTTTGGGTCTGCTTGAGTTTTGTGGCAAATACCCATTTTCAACATGGATCACGGGGTCCTTAATCATCTCCCAGCTTGGAAACTTGAAATGACTCTGTGATTTTTCCATCCAGATGTAACATGTTCTCTGCGGCATTTGGAGAAGAAAAAAATTAAAGCTTTTTATTACCGCATGCAAGATCGAATAGAGTCTTGGCATTTTTCACTCCCAGGGCAGTTGCAGAAACCATATGATCGTTGCAAATCTAATTGTGCTGTAATTTGTATGAAGAACAGATTTTATCCACTCCAAATGAGAGCCTCTCTTTACTCTCTGAAATACTTAAATTCTATTTTACGGGATTTGAATCACTAGTTATATGTAGGAGTTTCCTCTGAGTGGCTTTGTTAGTTTACAAATGGTAAATGAATAAATTTCAGCTTGGGCTGAAAAAAGGGGGAATGTAAAATATACCAGCTGTAGCATTCCTAATCTTGGGTTGTTGTAAATCTTTGGACTGTATGGCCATGTTCCAGCAGCATTCTCTCCTGACATTTCGCCTACATCTATGGAAGGCATCCTCAGAGGTTATGAAGTCGGTTGGAAACTAGGCAAATTGGGTTTATATATCTGTGGAATGTCAAGGGTGGCAAGAAATAACTCTTGTCTGTTGGAGGTAGTTGTGAATGTTTCAATTGGCCACCTTGATTAGCATTTAATGGAACAAAATCTGGTTACCAATATTTAAAAAAACTCTGAAATCATAACAGCAAATGAAGAACGACACGCAAAAACAGGGGCACTCCAGACAAGAAACAATCAGAGACAGCTAATTATCTCTCAATAAAGGATTCCCCCAGGCAGCAAGAAGCCACACCTTGAAACTGCTAAGCCATTAAATGCTAATCAAGCTGGCCACATCTACCTCAAATGGATAAGAGTTCTTTCTCCCACCCTGGACATTCCACAGATATATAAACCCTGGTTTCCTAGTTTCCAACAGACATCAGAACCTCTGAGGATGTCTGCCATAGATGTAGGCAAAATGTCAGGAGAGAATGCTTCTGGAACATGACCATACAGCCCAGAAAACTCACAACAAACCAGTGATTCCAGCCATGAATGCCTTCAACGATACATTCCTGATCTTTATCTGGCTTTGTGTTTTTGTTGAATTTGGCACCCGGTTCAGCTTCCAATCAAATTTAAAGGGAAGTGTTTTAAAACAGGCATTGATAAAATTGAGATAATATTAATTGATAATATCAAGATTGTAATCCTCCAATTGTGCGAGAAATACTTTTCTCTGTGTTTTTTGTATAGATACCAAAAGAAAAGGTAATTTCTGCTGTTTCAATGCCAGTGAATCACATTTCTGATTGTGACATAAAAAGTAATACCTTTGGTTGCTGTGAGTTTTCCGGGCTGTCTGGCCATGTTCAAGAAGCATCCTCAGAGGTTGGGAGGTTTGTTAGAAACTAGGCAAATGAGGTTTATATATCTGTGGCATAATGTCCAAGGTGGGAGAAAGAACTCTTGTCTACTTGAGGCAAATGTGAATGTTGCAATTGGCCACATTGATTAGCACTTAATAGCCTTGCAGCTTCAAAGCTTGGCTACTTCCTGCCTAGGGGAATCCTTTTTTGGGAGGTGTTACCTTTATCTTTATTGACTCTGAATGTGGGCGAAGAGACACCTATTTCTTTCAGCTAAAATACTGTACTTACAAGGCTTTTTGGAACCCAAAGTAGCACTCCCTGCCTTTCCTTTTAGTTGAACACTGCTCCTATATTCTCCCAGTTGGGTCTTCAACTGAGTTACAGAACTGGCAACGCATTGGAAAAGCCAGATGTGAACAGTAAGAAAACAATAGTCTCAGGTCCAGAATTTTCGTGGAAGTCTGCTTTGAATTCACACTCCATATTGCTCTCTGCTTCTCTTAAATAAATTGGATCGCGTTCCAAAATCCTTAAAAACGTCAACCATCTTCTTGTTGAAAACTTAACATGCCTGCAAGACCCTCTTAGCCTGAGACTAAGAATATGGATGTGCCATTCTGTCAACTGGTGTCCAAATATATATTGCCCTAAAGAGGAGGCTGCCTCAAGGTCAGCCACAGGCCGGGAAGAACTGGCCCAAAGCCCCATTGGCTGTGAACTTCTCCGCACTTGTGATAAGTCACAGAGGAACTATGTATCCAGATCTCCTCCTTCAGCTACACATAATGACTGGTTGGCTGTGGAAACAAGTTTGCCTTCCACAAATGGCCCATCCCACAAGATTACCTTCCACAAATACTCCATCCAACAAGGTTGCATTACACAAATAGCTCCTTCAACAAGGTTGCCATCCACAAATGATCCATCCAACAGTGTTACCTTCGAGAAATGGCTCATCCAACAAGGTTGCCTTCCACAAATGGTTCATCCAACAAGGTTGCCTTCCATAAATGGTTCATCCCTCAAGGTTGCCTTCGACAAAGGGCTCATTCAACAATGTTGCCATTCACAAATGCTCCATCCAACAGGTTTGCCTTCCACAAATGGCACATAAAAAAGATTGACTTCCACAAAAGATCCATCCAACAAAGTTGCCTTCCACAAATGCTCCATTCAACAGGATAGACTTCCACAAATGGTTCATCCCACAAGGTTGCCTTCCACAAATGGCTCATTCAGCAAGGCTGCCGTCCACAAATGCCTAATCCAACAGTGTTGCCTTCCACAAATAATCCAGCCAACAAGGTTGCATTCCACAAATGATCCATCCAACAGTGTTGCCTTCCACAAATGCTCCATCCAGCAGGATAGACTTCCACAAATAGTTCACCCCACAAGGTTGCCTTCCATAAATGGCTCATTCAACAAGGTTGCCTTCTATAAAAGTTCCATCCAACATGGTTGCCTTCCACAAATGATCCTTCCAAAAAGGTTGCCTTCCACAAATGATCCATCCAACAGGGTTGTTTCCACAAATGGTTCATCCAACAGGGTTGCCTTCCACAAATGGTTCATCCAACAAGGTTGGCTTCCGCAAATGATCCAGCCAAAAGG
Source organism: Anolis sagrei (assembly GCF_037176765.1). Taxonomy (NCBI): domain Eukaryota; kingdom Metazoa; phylum Chordata; class Lepidosauria; order Squamata; family Anolidae; genus Anolis; species Anolis sagrei. The sequence continues at coordinate 26,005,517 of NC_090028.1, forward strand.
ATTGCCTTCCACAATTGGCCCATCTTTTGTTTCATTGAGCATTACTTCAGATTTATTTGGAAGATGCATGTTTTTGGATGCTTTTGGAAAACAAATCCCTTTAAATAGAATTAATATAATTGGATATTCAAAAGCAATACGATTCCACCAAGGGGTGCATCATCCATGGAGCAGGACTTTTGATCAAAATGCTCCTTCTTTCATATACAAATGTGTTACCTCTGTATGATCCTACTTGGACTCCTATCTCACCTACATTCACTTGAGCTCATTTGGAGACACAGGCTTGAATCCTTTTGATTCTTCTAGCTAAAGTAGACCCATTAAATCAATGGTGGGTTGATGTAAATCTCATTGATTTAGGGGGCCTTCTCTGGTTGAGACCATCTATGGAATGTGGTCCATATGGTTCATATGTTCATGTTAAAGCAGCATGAAGCTTTCACGCTTTGTCAAAATGATTTTGCAACAAACACTATGCAGTCCTCATTGTCTAGCAACAGACAAATAATCAGAAATAAAGGCAGGGAAACACATGGTTCTGAGATCAGAAATATTTCCACGGCCAAAATGATCTTGATCTCCATGACATGGTTGCTCATGTTAATTAATCAGGACAAAAATAGTGTATAAACAATCCCTTGTGTATCGTTGAAGGCTTTCATGGCTGGAATCACTGGGTTGTTGTGTGTTTCCCACGCTGTATGGCCATGTTCCAGAAGCATTCTCTCCTGACGTTTTGCCTGCATCTGTGGCAGGCATCCTCAGAGGTTGTGAGGTTTGTTGGAAACTAGGAAAATGGGATTATGTATCTGTAGAATGTCCAGAGTGGGAGAAAGAACTTTTGTCTGTTTGAGGTAGGTGTGAGGTTGAGGTTGGCCACCTTGATTAGCATTTATGGCCTAGCAGTTTTCAAGGTCTGGCTCTTAACGTCTGGAGGAATCCTGTGTTGAGGTGATTAGCTGGCTCTGATTGTTTCTTGTTTGGAATTCCCCTGTTTTTCAGTGTTGGTCTTTATTTACTGTTAACAACTACCATGTCAGACTATACAGAGAAGCCATTGATCCACAGGCGTGTGGACAATTTCATCAGAAAGAAAGAAACCACGAAAATGAACAAAATCTGGCAAACAGTGTTTAAAAACTCTGAAATCATAGCAGTAAATAAAGAAGAACACTCAAAACAGGGGAATTCCAGACAAGAAACAATCAGGGCCAGCTAATTACCTCCCAACAAACAATTCTCCCAGGTAGCAAGAAGCCAGACCTTGAAAACTGCTAGACCATTAAATGCTAATCAGGTTGGCCTATTGCAACATTCACACCTATCTCGAACAGACAAAAGTTCTTTCTCCCACCCTGGATATTCCACAGATATATAAATCCCATTTCCCTAGTTTCCAACATATCTCTGAGGATGCCTGCCACAGATGCAGGCGAAACGTCAGGAGAGAATGCATCTGGAACATAGTCAGAAAGCCCGGAAACACTCAACAACCCAATCCCTTGTGTCCCACGGGTAGTAAACATGTGGGTCTTTAGCAAACAGTTCAGAGTCCCAAAGGGTGGGATAATGGGGGAAAATAATAGGTTTCGGGGTTCTCCAAAAATCAATCCAGTGTATGACCAACATAGCTAGATAAATTTTACGAATTTCTCTTAGCCATTTTGGATCCTATGTTCAGTGCAATGAAAACACTATATTCTAAAATCTTTACCAGAACAGGAATATTTCTATTTGACTTTTCCCAGCGTGAAGTTTAACCAAGTTCCAACTCACATTTTTAAGGCGTTGTTTAATGCTAACATGTCAGGTTATTGGCACCAAGTTGGAGAAAACTTGATTGGTGGGAAGGAGAGACTATGTCTTCAACTACCAAGGCTTTCACAAATGGGAAATCATCATCTGCGTAATCTTAGCGTTTTAGAGTCTGATGCAGCCAAAACATTTGACAGCCTGTGAGGGTTCATTCAGGCTTTAAGTCTTTATGCAACGTGAAAATTGCATGTTTGGATTGTTTAAAAGTCCAGTGTGGAAGAAGCATCCATTCTGTTGTCACCAGGGGATAATACACACATGTCAAGTTTTTGCTTACGATTCAAGAGCAAGCAGATGTGCTATAAATGTATAGCAAAATATAATGGAAGTGATAAGATTGCCAGTTGGATGTCTGAAAACGCAAGGAGAGATGAGCCTCTCACTCCAAAGGAAAAGATTGTTCTCGTTGTATCAATAGTTTCGATAGTCCGTTCTTGAGACACACAAATGCACAAATAAATTGACAAGCTAGAACATGTCAAGAGAAGGGCGACCAAGATTTTCAAACATATGGAAACCAAGCCTTATGAGGAATGATTTCACTGGGAGAAGACTGATATGATAGGCACCTTTATCTGTCTGGGGGAATGTCATGTAGAAAATAGAGCCAGCTTATTGTCTTTGTTTCTCCATTAAGTTGGATTATTCTCCATCTTTACAGAGATATAGTCACAGTCTTCTGAGAACTCAGTTTTGCATCTAGAACAGTGTTCCTCAGCCTTCCTAATGCCACGACCCCTTAATACAGTTCCTCATGTTGTGGTGACCCTCAAACATAAAATTATTTTCGTTGCTGCTTCGTAGTTGTAATTTTGCTACTGTTATGAATCGTAATATGAGTATCTGATATGCAGGATGTATTTTCACTCACTGGACCAAATTTGGCACAAATACCTGATATGCCAAAATTTGAATACTGGTGGGGTTGGGAGGGGGGGATTGATTTTGTCATTTGGGAGTTGTAGTTGCTGGGATTTATAATTCACCTATAATCAAAGAGCATTCTGAACCCCACCAACGATAGAATTCAGCCAAACTTCCCATACTGAACCCACATGCCTTGAAGGGACTCGTTGGCACAAGCCTCCCTCCAGCCTTGCTCGCTCTCCCTCACCTTCACATATGTGATAGAAATTTCACATCACCTGATACACCCAAATTTGAATTTTGGTGGAGTTGGGTTGGTTGATTTTGTCATGTGGGATTTATAGTTAACCTACAATCAAAGACCATTCTGAACTCCACCAATGATGGAATTGAATCAAACTTGGCACACAGAACTTCAGTGACCAGCAGAAAATACTGGAAGGGTTTGGTGGGCATTGACTTTGAGTTTGGGAGGAGGAGGAGGAGAAGGAGGGGGGGGGGGACTTTATTTTTCTACCCCGCCTCCATCTCCCCAAGGGGACTCAGGGCGGCTTACATGGGGCCAAGCCTAGGCAACATACAATTAAAAGCAAAACAACAGCAAGTTACAAATTAAAAGACACAAAACAGCATAATAGTAGTAAACAAGGATCAAGCAACAGCAACCCAACTTTGGAGTGGGGAAGGAGGAAGTTGTAGTTCACCTACATCCAGAAAGCGCTATGGACTCAAACAGTGATGCATCTGGACTAAACTTGGCACGAATAAATATGCCCAAATATGAACACTAGTGGAGTTTGGGGAAAATAGACCTTGACATTTGGGAGTTGTAGTTGCTGGAATTTATAGTTAACCTACAATCACAGCAGGAGGAGGGCTTTTGGGGGGAGGATTCACCATCTGTTTCCAAAAAGGAAGAGAAGGGCAGGTGAAGAGATCTTCAGCCTTCTCTGCCAAAGGGGTTCCTAAGACCATCAGAAATATATGTTTCCTGATGGTCTTTCGTGACCCCTCTGAAACCCCCCTCACGACCCCCCCCCTGGGTGTCCAACCCCCAGGTTGGGAAACGCTGATCTAGAAGATATTAGAGGAGAATCCACTTCTGTCACAAATGAGCATAACTACGTTGCTTTCTAGACACAGTGAAATAATCCCATTTTACTTTCCCCAATGTCACAAAGGGAATTTGATCATCAAAGCATCCATTAATTAATTCCACTGATTTAATTAAGGCACTGTTGGCACATTTGATAAGCCATCACGTCAGTGGCTACTTGTTTGCCTTGTGTGGCGACCAGACTCTTTGAAAAGCTGCAGATGTTTATGTCTTTGTCTCTCCTTTATGACCAATCCAATTGGGATGTTTGTTGTCTGATTAAGATCCAAATTGGGCGGATGACCTAACTGCTTATATAAAGTTGAGGAGGTTGTCTGTTTTGTTTTCTTTTGAATGTACAAAGGAAACATGACTGTGGTTGTCTCGTGCTTCTGTTGATGTGAAATTTCTATCACCATTTGCTCTCGCTTTTCTGCTTCATCTCTCGACCAGCTTCTCAAGGATGCTGGTGGAACAATGTTTTGTTACCTTGGCTACAAAGGCCGTATTTTACATGCTGTTTTGCTTGTACTTCTCTCTCTTTTTTCGAAAACTCCCGCTGCCAGTTATGATGTAAATTAAAACATTTGTAAAGTTTACTTATTTTACTACTTGTTTCTGCTTTTTTTCCCTGGTGGAATTTGGCTTGGACCTTGTGTTTTGAATATAAACTGAAGAACTGCATAAGTATGAATTTATGTCCAAGTTATGCTAGTGGACTTTGGAAGAATCACACAAAATTATTATTAGTGGATTCTAAATACAGGCCCCAGATGCCGCTCAATAAGAAAAGAGACAGTGTCAACTGTGGGAGTTGGCAGAATGGGATAGAAAGTGAACAGAAGGCTCTCCATCTCCAGGGCATGATAAGATCTTGCTAAGTTCTGGGTAGATGAGATGAGAGCTTTGGGTAGTTGAGAACTTGAGATCTCTGCATTTAATGACGATGCATTGCTAGTCAACATGCAAATACTTCCACAAGTTAAAACTCTCTATAGACTGGCAGATGGACTCTTCTTGTCCTTTCCAAGAAACAAGTCTAAGGACCAATAATAATAATAATAATAATCATCATCATCATCATCATCATCATCTTTATTTATACCCCGCCACCATCTCCCCAATGGGGACTCAGGGTGGTTTACATGAGGCCAAGCCCAAACAACAAATTATAGCAAAATAAAACCAAAACACAACTTTGCCTGCAAAATGGTGCGCAAAATCGTTGCACCGAGTTGCCAAGTGGTCAGGAAGCTCCCCCACCTCAGGAGGCCGGAGGAGCTCCCCAACAACCCGGTCTATTTGCTGCAGACGCTATGCGATCAGTCAAGAATGATTTTGTGGCTGCTCGCAAAGCCGCGGAGTAAGCACTAATAGCGGCTTTAGCCTGTGCTTGGTCAGATACGTTGTGAGATATCCTCCAGATGCACTCTAGACCCCTCCTCCAGTGCTTCATCACAGCCAGCTCCTAAGTGAACCAAGGAGTTGGTGTGACTCTGCGCAACGAGAGGGGACATTCGGGAGCGATCGTGTCAATCGCCTTGGCCAACTCGCTGTTGTAGCGATTAACCAGGGCGTCGACAGGATCGTCAGTCTCCAGGACAGGAAGATTCCCAAGAGACCTCAGGAGTCCTTCTGGATCCATAAGCCTTCTTGGGCGGACCATATTAATGGGTCCATCACCCTTGCGGAGGTTGGAGGTCACGGCTAATCTTAAACAGATCAGTTGATGGTCAGACTATAACAATGGAAGAATATTTTTCTCTTCCACTTTGACTGTCCCTAATCACACTGGAGAATGAATCAAATTTAAATCCGGTTTCTGCCTTCTGCAGAATTCTGGGGTTTGTAGTTTAGGGAGGAGCCTTTAACAGCGTCACTAAACTACAAACCCCAGAATTCTGCAGGAGGCAGAAACCAGATTTAAAGTGGATTCATTCTCTAAATGTGATGAGGTCCCAAGTACTCCAGGTAAAGTTCTCATCTGATCCATGGATTCATTGTTTGTGTGCCTTCAAGTCAATCCCAGCTTCAGGGGATGCAAAAACAAGTCTTCTGGGGGTTTTTTTTTTTGGGGGGGGGGTGGCAAGCTTTTGGACTTTTGCCGTTTCCTTCCCATGAAGATGAGAGAGGATGGTTTTCCCAGGGTCTCTCATTGAAATTTGAGTGCCTAACCGGCCATTTGAACACCAAGTCCTCCTCTCATTGAGCATTCAATCCATTGTGCTACACTGACACCTGGATCTGATCTGACAATTCCTGAAATATCTAAAAATTGTATTTCAACTTCCAAGCTATGCTGTAAACATTTAGAGAGACGTGAACTTAGCAGAGGCTTCCCAATAATCCCATATCCAAAAATATGTTGAAGGCCAACAAGATTCTTCTCTGCTTTCCTACTCAGGCCTTCAACTGATCTATGGAGGGAAAAGTTTTTTCTGCTCAATGCAGGCTCATTTCATTGTGATTTTGGTAAAATGATGGACAGATTTGAAGCCAATGAGTTCTGCCTGGCAGATTTCCTTAATTCTCCATCCTCCCATCAAAATGATCAAATTAATCAAGATCCTGCACAGAAATTGGTTGGACTGTTATTTCCTCTTGAACTTTGTGCAAACTTTTGCAGGCGTCTTCCACATTTTTTGCCTTTCAGCTCCTCAACCCGGATCCCTAAGTCTGTGTGGGATTCTTGAGAAGCAAATTAAAGAGGCAATGTGACTGATAGCCTTCCGCCCGGACACACATTTATTGGTCTAGATGAAGATGCTCTCATGTAAATGTGCACAGTGGGAATTGATCCATCTTGACCTTGTGTTTGGCCGATGTCTCGTACTTTGGCTACATGGTGTCATAATCAGATGTTTCTCACTAGCTGGCCAGTTTGGCTGAATCACGGCCTATTATTCACTCCATAGGCTTTTTTCAGACTTGGCGGGGAGACTTGTTTGGGCCATTATTGTTCCTTGTAGTCTTGGGTGTTCTGAATCAAATTGTATCCGGACTCTCATTTTCCCAGAGATAGCCTATCTACTTTGCAGGAATACCCATCCTTTCAGCAAATCTTGTCTAAACAACAATTAGAAAATAATATTTTATGGATTTTTTTGGACAGTTTTCAGGATGCAGAATCGTCATTGCATCTGGTTCATGCTGTGTGTTCCCAAAGTTACGAGGACAGGGGTGGTTTCTTAAGGCTTTTTGGCTGTTTTTGCTTGAAGCTGTTGGCCACTCCTGCATTTCAAGCCCAGTTCTTTGGCTCCTTTCTGGTAATGGCCGGAGAGTTCAGCAAAGGGCCTCCTGGTTAAATGAGCAAGCCTCCAGGTTTCCTGAAGCCAGAGTAGGCGAAGCCTCCTTAACTGCTTAAGCCAAATTGAGCCTGAACTATGACCGACATATTAGCTTTTGGCAGTGGCTCCAAGCAAAGCAACTTTACAAACAGAAGTAAAAGTCTGGGAATACACAGTCTCCAGTACCCAGAATGGCTTGTAGTTCCCATCAGGCTGATATCAGATTTTCTCCACTACTCAAGTGAACCTCATTCCCCTCTTATCTTCCACTCTAAATTCATACACTTAGAAAGGGAGTTATGTACACTCCTAGGAAGGAACTCTTTCACTGCTCTCTAAGCAGATGCTGGAGTAATAAGGTTATTTGAAAACTCAAATAACCTTAATATAAGTCACTAGCTGTCCCCTGCCATGCATTGCTGTGGCCCAGTATATGCGTTTGTGTGTGTATATATGTGTATATGTGTGTGTATATATATTTGTGTATATGTGTATATGTGTGGTTTTGCGCATGCATTGTAATGCATTTTTTCGGGCTTTTTAAGTCTCTTCCGCTGTGTTTTTCAGTGTTTTTATGAGTGATGATCACTTATTGGCCCAATAGGTGTATTGTGTCCACATTTGGTGTCAATTCGCCCAGTGGTTTTTGAGTTATGTTAATCCCACAAATGAACATTACATTTTTATTTATATAGATAGAATCATAGAGTCATAGAGTTGGAAGCGTCCTCATGGGCCATCCAGTCCAACCCCCTTCGCCCAAGAAGCAGGGAAATCACATTCAAAGCATCCCCAACAGATAGTCATCCAGCCTCTGTTTAAAAGTCTCCAAAGAAGGAGCGTTCACCACACTCTGGGGAAGAGAGTTTCACTGCTGAACAGCTCTCACAGTTAGGAAGTTCTTCCTAATGTTCAGGTGGAATCTCCTTTCCTGTCATTTGAAGCCATCGTTCCATTGCGTCCTAGTCTTCAGGGCAGAAGAGATCAAGCTTGCTACCTCCTCCCTATGATTTCCTCTCACCTCTTGACCCATGGCCCTCATCATGTCTCCTCTCAGCCTTCTCTTCTGAAGGTTAAACATGCCCAGCTTTTTCAACCACTCCTCACAGGGCTTGTTCTCCAGACCCTTGATCCTTTGAGTCACCCTCTTCCTCTGGACACATTCCAGCTTAGAGCCAACATCTCCCTTCAACTGCGGTGCCCAGAATTGGACACAGTATTCCAGGTGTGGCCTGACCAAGGCAAAATAGAGCATGGGTAGCATGACTTCCCTGGATCTAGGCACTAGACTCCTATTTACACAGGCCAAAATCCCATTGGCTTTTTTAGCTGCCGCATGACATTGTTGACTCATATTTCACTTGTTGTGCACAAGGACTCCAAGATATTTTTCATACGTACTGCTGTCGAGTCAGGCATCCCCTATTCTGTATTCCATGTTTGCATTCAACAACCACAACTGACATCACATTTTGTTGTTGTGGTGTGCCTTCAAGACTTTTTTGACCTATGGCAAACTGATCACAGGGCTTTCTTGGCAAGATTTGCTCAGAGGGGAGTTTGCCATTGACTTCCTTTGGGAATGAGACTGTGTGACTTGCCCAAGGTCATCCAATGGTTTTCTATGGGGATTCAGACTCTGGTCTCCAGAGTTATAGTGCAACCCTCAAACCAATATACCTTGCTGGCTCTAGCAGCAACCTTTCCCCTTCAAAGGAGGGCTATCTGATTATTAGGAGATTCCACTGTATTTTTCAATGTGGTGCCTTGCTACACAACACTATTGTGCTTCAGTTACAATTTCTAACTATAAAAGAGGCTCATTGGAAATGTTGAAAACTCAGCATTTTTCAAGAGGGGACTGGATGCAAACTTTTGCACATACCACCATGATCAAAACAAAAAGAATTGAAAACCTTTGATACCTTGAGGCAGTGTGATTGAGCTGAGAGACGTAAAACTAAATGTAAAACAAAGCATTCCAAAGTCTCCTGATGAGGAATTGGATGTTACCAATACAACTTGGATGCAGAGCTCTTCCCCCAGAATAGCCTCAGTAATGGTTTGCAGACAAGGCAACGAGATGAGGTCACTCTTCCTCCAGCCACAAGATAATACCCTAAAACTGCAATTCTACTTTAATCAATGATTCATTACAAAATGTGCCTTTGTATCACTGCCAGTTTTACAGCCTGATTTCCACCATGGTGTTTCCTTTCTCTTGTCCTTCGTTGTTTGCTTGTTGCATTTCCTTTTCATTTCTCCTTCTTGATGATGATTCTTCATTAAGCAGAAACCATTTTCTGATTTCACCAGGAATTGGATTTAGCCCTAAACTGAATTGTTTTAATATTGACTTTTGGTCTGTTTTTAACTGAGATCATCTGCATATGTGAAGCATGCCTTGCTTCAAGAGTTTTTTTAACCGTTGAAGAGAACATTGTGATTATTTTATTTTGGACAGAGTGGGTTGACCTAAAACTTGCTTACTGTTCTAGGTCAACCAGGTCTGTTCTAGTTGACATCTAGTAAATCCTCAATTTATGGTGATCATATATATGAGATACCTCCAAGAAATCATATTGTGAACAACCCATGGCTTCAAATCCATGGGGTTTTTTTTAATTGAATCAATACATCTATAATTTGGTCTTCCAGTTTACGAAGCAGTGCTGTATTTTCTAAAGGACCATGTTTTTCTGTTAGATATTGTAGTAAATCCAATAATCAGAAGACAAGCTGTTGGGACCATGAAGAACTTCTCATTTGAGGAAACAGCCAGAAGTGAAAGCAAACAGAAGATGTTGAATTCCTCTTTCTCTCATCTGATTTATCCAAACTCCAAAAACATATCTCCCCATATATGTGACTGTCATAGAATTATAGAACCATAGAATTGGAAGAGACCTTGTGGGCCATCCAGTCTAGCCTCATTCTGCCAAGAAGCAGGAAAATCACATTCAAAGCCCCCCCCCCCCCACCCAACAGATGGTCATCTAGCCTCTGTTTAAAAGCCTCCAAAGTAGGAGCCTCCACCACACTCTGGGGCAGAGAGAGAGAGTTCCACTGCTGAACAGCTCTCACAGTCAGGAAGTTCTTCCTAATGTTCAGGTGGAATCTCCTTTCCTGTAGTTTGAAGCCATTGTTCCACATCTTAGTCTCCAGGGTAGCGGAAAACAAGTTTGCTCCTCCCTGTGACTTCCCCTCACATAGTTATACATGACCATCATGTCTCCTCTCCATCTTCTCTTCTGCAGGCTAAACATGCCCAGCTCTTGAAGCCACTTCTCATATGGCTTGTTCTCCAGACCCTTGATCCTTTGAATCACCCTCCTCTGGACACATTCCAGCTTAGAGTCATCCTCTCACTTCAGTTGCGGCACCCAGAACTGGACACAGTGTGATTCCAGGTGTGGTCTAACCAAGGCAGAATAGAGGGGTAGCAAGACTTCCCTGGATTTAGACACTAGACTCCTGTTGATGCAGGTCAAAATCCCATTGGCTTTTTTTGCTGCCGCATGACATTGTTGGTTCATGTTTACGTTGTTGCCCACAGGACTCCAGGATCTTTTTCACACGTACTGCTGTTGAGCCAGGCATCCCCCATTCTGTATCTTCCTTCCATAGGCCACCATTTGAAGCAACGATGGCATAGAATAAAAACATTTGGGCTTGTTGACAGCATGTCAAGTATTGCTTCCTAGACTGATTGCTGTCAACTCAACAATTCAAGTTTAGTAACATCCGGAGTCAGGGATGCATTCAGGGACTACACATTCCGTTATTATCATCGATGGAAAAAAATTTCTCCATCAGGATTGCAATATAGGAAAGATTGTTGCTTGAAGGCTGCATATGGTTTAAATACAAACAATCACGGCTTGCCAGAAGCTGGGTCTGGCTCAGGTTGGCCGTAATTGCCCCAAATAGGCATTTTCCATTAGTTTTGTATCTTCAGCCATCACATGATGGGCTTCATGTTTCCTCTGATTGACAGGTGTACTGAGAGTAAGACGTTACCAAAGCAATCTCTATTAAGGCTTCATGTAGAAACTAAAAGCAGATGATAAGCTTGGGCAGCAAGGAGTGGCAACCTTCATTGTGCCAGGAAACAGTCAAGAGAATGGAAGCGCTCTGCAAAATTATTGGTTTTCCGTTGTCCCTCTTGGTAGAGTTTAAACAGGTTTCAGTTTTCACTTTGTTTTGGCTAAGGCATCCAGGAAAGAAAGTCTACACCAAATTCGCCTATGCGGAGGTAAAGCAAATTACGTCCTGACAGATTTAAGGCCTCCATTGAATGGGGTTGAGGACAACACACTTGGAAAGACTGAGCTGCCACTTTGACAAACATGCTTCCTATTATAAATAATAGTGATTTTCCCCAACTGGAATGCGTTTAAGAACTGCACCCATGGAGAATTTGTAAGCAGACAGCACCAACCATTTGCTCTCCAGTTCTGATCCAAAACAATCTGGAAGAAGGGAGCATTTTCCCTGCTGAAGACCTGGCATTGAGTACAAGCAGGTTACCTGCCATTGTGTGATGCAACCATATTTAATCAATGCCCCGTAAAAATACAGTTTAAAAGACTGAGGCGTTTTGCACAGCTCTGACAACAATTCTGTTGCTTCTCAAAGCCTCAACCCCTCTCTGCATTCTTGTTTGCATTGTCTGCTAGAGGCTGTATGGCTGGTTGGTTTCGCGATGCCTTTGGACCGCACAGAAGGTCCTCTCTGTCATTTGATAAGGAAAAATTGAGGTTCCTGTGCCAACTGGAAGGGAACCAAATGCACTGGGCTGTGACTGAGTCTGGGTTGGCCCACGCTTTGGCTCGATCAATTTAAAAATAATACACTGCAAGGCTATATTGGCTCCCTTTCCAAATTCTTCGGCACTAAAAGGATGAGTTGGGGAGAAAAGTAGTATATTTTTCTCCCAATGTTTTTATCTCTTCTCCGTAATAATTCCACAGGCGCGGCAGTCGTTTTGAATAGTAGCTGTAAAATAAATTAGATTACAATCTGTACATGGCGAACTTGCTCCCTGCTTCTCTAACTGCGCCGCAGACAAATGTTTTAATGAAGAGGCATGTCCTTCGCTGCTCCCTCCATTTGTCCAGCGAGCGTTTGCTTAATCTCCTAAACCACAAGGATCTATCTTTTAAGAATCCCCAGCCAATAAATAATACATTTTCCCGCAGGGATAGAGGTGGAAGGGGGGAGCACCCATTAATCATGCTGCACATTCCACTTGTTATATCTTCAGTTTACTTACAAACAAGTTTGGAATTTGTACTGTAAGCAAACTATTTCGCCCGTTCAGCATGTCGGTTTCATATGAATCTACATCATGGGAGAACTATATAGAGTTGGCCCTCCATTTTCATGGGGTTTTTTTTCACAGAATCATAGAATCCTAAAGTTGGAAGAGACCTCGTGGGCCATCCAGCCCAACCCCCTTCTGCCAAGAAGCAGGAAAATCACATTGAAAGCACCCCCAACAGATGGCCACCCAGCCTCTGCTTAAAAGCCTCCAAAGAAGGAGCCTCCACCACACTCTAGGGCAGAGAGTTCCACTGCTAAACAACTCTCACAGTCAGCAAGTTCTTCCTAATGTTCAGGTGGAATCTCCTTTCACAGGTTCAAGTAGCTGTGGCTTGAAAATATTCAGAGGAAAAATCTGAAAAGCAGAACTTGATTTTGCTTTGGGCCAAGGTTTACATCAGTGGTTACCTATCTGTGGTCCTCAAGAACGAAAAGATGATCCATGACCTCATCATTACTACATCGTTGCCTTGACACCACATGGCAACAAGAGCGACTGGTCTTGCGAAACCCTCTTATAGTGCCGAGGCAACGGGGATGTTGGGGGGGGGGGGGAGAGAGGCTGACTGCTCACACAAGATTACTACTACCACATCAGCTATAGATTATTAAATAGGTTTTTCTGTGGGTGAGCAGACGGAACTGCTGGATGGCATGTGTTCTGTATCAGAAACGAGAGCTGATGTGCTCTATCCAATACAGTTTTCTGAATCAGCACCCCAAATTACCAAACTGAATCTAAAGTTGACCAACAACTGATTCATAACCCGTTTAGTACCAATGGTGGAGAGTGGTTCCTGGTCAAGTGGTCCCTGGTCAAAGTAGCCTCTGGTAAAAATAAAGGTTGGGAAACACTGGTTTACACTGATGTGTGGGCAAACCCTTCCCTGGCCTCCCACAATTTCACAGATCCTCCAACACTCCATCACTCGTTTAATTTGTCCGTCATTTTATATAAAGGGAGCCATTTTACTATGGTATTGTGTATAATAGGACTTGAGCATCTGCGTATTTTGGTATCCACAGGGGTCCTAGAAGCAAACCCCAACGGATACCAAGGACCCATTGTATCATGTTGGATGCTCTAGAACAACCTATGGTTTGTTTTTGTGTGTGTGTTGTAGTCCAAAACGTAAGCTTTCCAGTCTCTGTGGTAGGCTTTCTTCTACCATACATTCCCCACTCTGATTGTACCTTACTTCTACCTATGATGACCTCGAATCCCCCAGATCTTACCTTGAACCCTTTCTCTGCTCTCTTTCAAGCTTTACCATTATGGCCCCTAATCTCCCAGATCTTCCCTTGATCCCAGTGTTCTATCTGTGTGTCTTAAACAAAGATAGTTTACAAGACTCTGCACCGCAAAGAAGGAGACTCTTTCAATGATCATTTGGGAATGTACGTTTCTAGTGTCTGGGTGTGACCAAGGTATCTTGCTTTTTTCTCCTCCCAGAATTTAGTCAGTTTGTTTTCTTTGGTTGGAGAATATTTTTAAAAGAAAGCCAACCTTTCTTGTTTCAATAATTGCCCGTCTTTTTGGCATTTAAATAAAAGCCGAAGGGATCGAATCAGCATCTTACCCACAGAGATGGAGTCAGATGGAAAAATTGTGGCATTCTTTTCTGGAAGGGCAGGGGGGGGAAAGCCTGTTTACTCAGATGTCTTTGACCAGTTCGCTTATTTCAAGGTTTGGACCAAGATTTTCAGAGCTTGGAAACAAAAGGTTTTATGTGAGAGGCTTTCTTTTTTGGGGAAATTCACTGAGACACAGTGCAGCCGTAATGACAGAAAGGGAAAGAAAGGAAGTTCTGTTTTAGGAACGCTTTATGCTGACTTGCACGAAAAGGTATTCCAAATTCCAAGACTTTATGAATTGTTAAAGGTTGTGATTCTTTTTTTTAAAGAAAGGAATAAAAGAAAGAATTGGCACATTTCAACAACTTTATGGGCTTATATTTCACGTAGTAGCAGCATTTTCAGTTCAAAACTTTCCTCGTATTAGAAGAGTGGCTACCTTATTATGATTTATTCATTTATTTCCTTCCTTTTGCCCAATACAAGAATTCAGGATGGGACCCAAAAATTGAAAGAGATACAGTTAAAAACACAAAACAATAAGAAAAAAGTTATTGTTAGAGTGCAATTAAATCACCCATAGAGTTTTTAGGAATTACATATTCTTGCTTTTGAAAGTCATTCTCAGATTGTCAGGATTATGATAACATGCAATTCATATGTTTTCTTTGGCCATGAAAACACAAGATTGGCCTGGCTTCGTTGGCTAAATGGTACTCTATCAGTGGTCTCTGATAAGAATAGGTGGGTAACTTATTCAAACTTGCTGTGAATGGTTCTCAGTGGATCTCAGCCTGAGGGTCCCCAGGTGATTTGGACTACAACTCCCAGAAATCCCAGCCAGTTTGCCAGCTGTTAGGATTTCTGGGAGTTGAAAGCCAAAACATGTGGGAACCCACAGGTTGAGAACCACTGAACTAGTGGGATTCTTATGGAGGCAATGGAAGGCATGGAACTAAATCATAGTATTAGTTCTCATTATAGTTAGGAGTTGAATCCAACGAACAAAAATGATCAAGAGTCTGGAGACGAAGCCCTATGAGGAGTGGCTTAAAGAGATGGGCATGTTTAGCCTGAAGCAGAGAAGGCTGAGAAGAGACATGATAGCCATGTGTAAATATGTGAGGGGAAGTCATAGGTAGGAGGGAGCAAGCTTGTTTTCTGTTGCCCTGGAGACTAGGATGCAGTGGAGCAATGGCTTCAAACTACAGGGAAGGAGATTCCACCTGAACATGAGAAAGAACTTCCTGACTGTGAGAGCTGTTCAGCAGTGGAACTCTCTGCCCCGGAGTGTGGTGGAGGCTCCTTCTTTGGAGGCCTTTAAGCAGAGGCTGGATGGCCATCTCTCAGGGGTACTTTGAATGCAATTTTCCTGCTTCTTGGCAGAATGGGGTTGGACTGGATGGGCCACGAGGTCTCTTCCATCTCTATGATTCTATGAATCAGTGGAATCTACTAAAGCAGTGGTTCTCAACCTGTGGGTCCCCAGATGTTTTGGCCTTCAACTCCCAGAACTCCTAACAGCCAGTAAACTGGCTGGGATTTCTGAGAGTTGTAGGCCAAGACATCTGGGGACCCACAGGTTGAGGACCACTGTACTAAAGGTTGACTTTCCATCCAACAAGCAAGTCAATGGATCTACTTAAGACTCATCAACAATTTATTTATTTCATATACTTGCACCCAGCCCTTCTCACCCCCAGAGGGGGGACTCAGGGCGGCCAAGTGGCCCAAGTGCATTTATTTCAAGTCTAATAGTTGGCAAAGAAAAAAAATCATTCCATATTAAGTATTGCCTCTTTACCAGTTGAAGGTTATGACTGAGTTGGTCTTTCAGTGCCATAAGATTGTTTTATTGTTCTTAATGGAATATGTTGAAGTATTGTTGAATTATGCCCTGTGTATGCAAATGAAAGATGCAACTTGCTTTAAGAATCTGCACATTTCAGCGATATTTGGTTCTGGATCTATGGCCCTCCAGATGTTTTGGATATTGACTCCCAGAATCCTTGACTGAGGTCTCTGTGAGCGGGAATCCAAAAACCTTGACAACAACTGGCCCAGAAATTACAATTTCTGCACAAAATCTCAAAAAGTTATGGGTTTTGGACCTTAAGAGGACCAAGCATGGAATGCCTGTAGAGCCGAGGAGAATTTATTTTTCCTCTGGGGCGGATGGTCTATCAAACCATATCTGTCCACACCCCTCCCAAACCTTCTGGGAGCTCTTGTGGTCAAATGCAATCGCTGTTTGAGATTTTGTGGGATTGTATCTGTTTGTGGTCTTCCAGATGTTCCATGATGCCTTTGCAATTATGTCTGTTCTCTTTCTTTCTCTGTCGGTTTCCCTGCTGCAGGTGCTACAAGGGGCTCAGCTCATTGCCGTTGCCTCTTCGGACCCCGCAGCTGGTGGCGTTGATGGATCTCCGCTCCAAGGGAGCGACATCCAAGTCCAGTACGTCCAGCTGGCCCCCGTGACGGACCACTCGGCCGCCAGTCAAGTACGTAGATCCTCCCTCTGTTCTAAAGAGAATCACGCTTGGGAGCTGTCAGAGCAGCTGTGGTGCCATCCTCCGGCGCTTGTCTCCTTCCAGGCCTGTAATTCTCCTTCGTTCTTGTAAAAGTGTCTCCGTCCTGTCAATACAATGCCATGAGTTTCTCCCCCCAGGCATATGTTCTTGGTGGACTTAGCCTATGATGTAAGTAAGGCTGAAGGGCTGTGGTCAGGGCTTGAAACCAAATTCTATGTTAGTAAAACCGGAGCTCTGGAGTCTGTAACCCAAAAATACCACATGTGTATATTTGCTTATTTTGCAAAAATTAACTTGATTGTTTCCTTAACTATAGGGAGGGTCAAGAAAAACAAGGAAGCCTCCTCCACTGATCACTGCTCTATGCGTCCTAATATTTCTTCAGACACCACTCTGCTTTTTAAAGGGTTTTTTTTACAACCATCAGTGCAAGATAGTTGTCTTTTGTATGTTTATAGAAGCTGATAATCTCCGGAAACCAAATTCCATGCTTTTTACAGCCACATAGTGGCTTCCACTTAGGAATTCCTTGGGATAGATGCAATAAAAATGCCCAGAAATTGACATCACCCATGAACGTGGTGGCTTCGAGGCCCATGTTAGAATCTGAAGTTTAAATGTTTTACTTATGACTCTTATAATCATAAGTTAGAATGGTGGTTCTCTGTCTTTGGTCTTCAACTCCAAGAAGTCCCACCACTAACAGCGTGGCTCATGGTCAAGAGGATTTGGGAGTTGGAGATGTCCAAAGCATCTGAGGGACCAGTGGTTAGGAACATTTGAGTTAGAGGATGTGCTTCAGAGTTTGGACCAGTGTTTCCAACACAACAGCCCAAGTCGGATGGGGTTTCTCTATTGTTGGCCTGATTCAAGAACAGGATGAGCTTGTGCCTGGCTCATCCTATGCTGCTACTGTCTGGCTCTCCAAGAAGTGCAAGTCAAGGGCATGTTCCCATGTTCAGAAGATGGTGCCATGATGCACTCACCATGAGTGGCCATTGATGTCCCAACAGCTTTGGCTCTGCACCAGAGTCTGTGGCCACCTCTGGTTTCAGCCTCAGCACCCCAGATGGCCAGAGCTGCTTTCTCCCCCCAAGCGAGCCAGAGTCAGGGTCAAGTGTGCCAGGGGTCAGCGCCAGAAAACCAAGTCAGCCCCAGATGAGTCACTCTGGGGCTTGGCAACTCTCCGGCCCAAGAACGGCCTGTACTTTTCCTTAGCCAAGGAGGGGAAAAGGTTTGGCTTTGGAATCAAAAGGGATATGGACCCCATCTCTCTCCCCTTCTCAGTCTTTCTGGGACCTTGATGCGGCCTAGATGAGCTCACCAGTTGTGGCCCACAATGAGTGATGGGCACCCGGCCTAACTGTTGTGTTGCTGATACACTATTGCTCCATTCCTAGAGGTCAGGGAGTCAGCTTTTCCATTCCCAGCCCCTGCTATTTCTAACCTGGCTGCAACCATTGGCTCAGAACAGCCTGTTCCATTATTTAAGTTTGAACGGTTCCCCTTTCCTTAACACACATCTTGGCTTGTTTGCCAACTCGAGGTGCCTCTCTCTCTAAATTATAACTTTGCAGTGTATGACTAGGGGCTGAGGGGGAGAGGAGCAGGTCCTGGATGCCAAAGGCCTCGTATTTCCTGGCCCTTCTTTTGGGAATTTGGCATCTCTGTGTGTAGTCTCTGGTAAAGGGCATTCCATCTGTTTGGCTAGCAAACATGGTTCATCTTGACATGATTTATAATTCAATGAGACAGGGACAGCACCATGTTCAGGTGACTTGGAATGTACTAGGTATATCTGTTGCACCTTTCTCTGCAAAACACTTGGCAGCATAGATCGATAGATAGATCTGAAAAAGACATACAAGGTCCAGACCACCACACCACCATGGCTCTCTGTATACAATTTCTCCTTAAATACTCAAACCTTGATTCATGGACCCTTGCCTTTCCTGTTGCTGAGTCCAACAATGTCAGGTCTGTTTCTGTGGAAGATAACACGCCTATCTTATGACCAGTTTATCACTTCCAATTGAAGAAGGTCCAGTGGAAACTTGGATACACTAACCACTATGTATATTCCATTCATTTGGTAAATCTGTTCTATTTGGGAGTAAGAATTGGATCCAGGTCTGTATAGATGAAATGAATGCTCTTTACTTGCATATTTTCTTCATTTTGAGACGTTTTGTAGGCTCTCTCTCTCTCTCTCTCTCTCTCTCTCTCTCTCTCTCTCTATATATATATATATATATATATGATGGTAAAGGTTTCCCCCTGACATTAAGTGTAGTTGTGTCTGACTCAGGGGGGTGGTGCTCATCTCCATTTCTGAGCCAAAGAGCCAGTGTCGTCCATAGACGCCTCCAAGGTCATGACTGCATGGAATCATACTTATGGATCTACTCACATTTGCATGTTTTCAAACTGCTAGGTTGGCAGAAACTGGGCTAACAGTGGGAGCTCACCCCACTCTCTGGATTTGAACCACCAACCATCAGCAAGTTTGACAGCTCAGTGGTTTAACCTGCTGCACCACCAGGGGCTCATATATACAGCTGCAGTTATTACACAGCTTCACCAGCTACTGATCTGTTTTTGGGTCAGAATTCAAAGTACTATTTGTTGCCTATAAACCCCAGTATGACCTAAATCTTAGAAAAAACATATCTTCCTATAAGAGCCAGTTAAAGGTTTAAGATCTTTGAAGGAGGGTTTTCTCTTGGTCTGATTATTATTTATCATGTCAGAAGGGAATCTAGAATACAATTATAATGTATTTTTAAAAAACCACAAAGTTAAATACTTGGCATGATACTAGATTTCCTTTGAGCAGAAGCTGGCCCCTTCGAGTGCCTCTGATGTTACTGTGGGAAGGTCCGCCATTGTGCATGTGGCAGGGCTCTGGTTGCATTGTAGTCAGTGATCTGTGTGTTGCTCTTCTCTCTCGCATGTTGTGGACTCCACTTTGTAGCCCCATTTCTTAAGGTTAGCTCTGCATCTCGTGGTGCCAGAGCGTAGCCTGTTCAATGCCTTCCAGGTCGTCCACTCTTCTGTGTGCCCAGGAGGGAGTTTCTCATCGGTCTCAGCCACTGAGCCCCCGGTGGTGCAGTGGGTTAAACCCCTGTGCCGGTAGGACTGAAGACCGACAGGTTGCAGGTTCGAATCCGGGGAGAGGCGGATGAGCTCCCTCTAT
The DNA here is from genome assembly GCF_037176765.1 of Anolis sagrei. NCBI lineage: Eukaryota > Metazoa > Chordata > Lepidosauria > Squamata > Anolidae > Anolis > Anolis sagrei. The sequence continues at coordinate 26,025,212 of NC_090028.1, forward strand.
CAGCTCCAGCTCCTCATGCGGGGACATGAGAGAAGCCTCCCACAAGGATGATAAAAACATTAAATCATTCAGGAGTGCCCTGGGCAACATCCTTGCAGATGGCCAATTCTCTCACACCAGAAGCGACTTGCTCCTGACACGGCAAAAAATAAAAAGCCACTGATTGAGGTTCTGGGGTTTCACCAACCACTTTTGGACACTCACTTGCTGAGGTCTTCCCGCGAATATCTCTGTAGATCTTAAAAAGCTATTTCTTGATTCAAGGCATTGGCTTGCTGGCTGATATCCGAACGGAGGATGGGCTGGAGATATCAATGCCTTGGTCCTTTCTTTACTGGCTGCTACTTTCTGACGGATGTCAGATGAAAATACCTCATGAGAGGACCTCTTTGGTGGCTGCTTCCAGTTCTCTTCCTCTCTCCAAATTCCTCTTTAAGTGGCCTTCCCTGGACTCCAAAATGAGATGTCTGTGTGTCCACCTTGCCTGTGGCTTCATCCTCCCCTTCTTGACTGCTCAGATTTTGACAAGAGCTGGCCATTGGTTTTGAAATCCAGCAATAAATCTCTCCATTTCTCCCCCACATCGTTGGTTGGCAGCGAGAGCGGAATTGCTCTCTTTCAGACCCTTTGCACTGTGTTAGCTTTTAATATTGTGGTTAACCACAGAGGGTTATACCATACTGCAGATAAACTGAAAGGAATGTGGAAACTTATAGGAAGGTGTGTGTGTAAAAAAATGTAGATGGGGTTAGAAATAGGTTCGCTGCGACTGGTGAGTCCATCTCCAAAACCCAACGAAGGAGCCAATATAAATAAAGGATGTGACATGAATTTGGTAAGCTCAAGGGAGAGCATGCCAAGTATGGCCTTTCATTAATTTTCCAGTCTCAATGCTTTCCTCCCATGCAAAGCCCTCCCAATAGATGTCCATCCAGCTCTAGAGAAAGAGACTCCAAAACACTTCCAAGCACCATATTCCAAAGTTAAATAGCTCTTGCCATTAGGAAGTTCTTTCTAATGTTCTGGTGGAATCTCTTTTTCTGCAGTTTGAACCTATTGTTCTATATCTTGTCTCCGGAGACGAGAAAACAAGCTTGCCCCCTCCTTAATATGGCATCCTTGCCAATATTTGCATATGGCTCTCACATTCCCTCTCGACCTTCTCTTCTCCAAGGTAAACATATTACGCTCCCTAAGCCACTCCTTATCGGGATTTATTGTGTCCAGACCTTAGACCAATGCTTCTCAACCTGTGGGTCCCCAGGTGCTTTGGCCTTCAGCTCCCAGAAATCCTAACAGCTGATAAACTGGCTGGGATTTCTGGAAGTTGTAGGCCAAAACACCTTGGGACCCACAGGTTGAAAACCACTGCCTTAGACCATTTTGGTTGCCCTCTGTACACTTTACATCTTGTCCACCCTCTTCTTCAATCCTAGTGGGATTCAATCAGCCCCTTCCCTCCTGTCAGTTTGCAAACAAGTGGAAAACTTGGTTCGGGAGCGAGCATTTGGCCCAACATAATTACAGTGGGGGGGGGGGGGGGGAGTATTTAGTCAGATACCAATTGTACAAGTTTTTCCACTTAAAAAGATGAGAGAGGCCTGTAATTGACATCATAGGTAGGCCTCAACTATGAGAGACAACATGAGAAAACACACCCAGAAAATCACATTGTCTGATTTTTAATGTATTTATTTGCAAATAATGGTGGAAAATAAGTATTTGGTCCATAACAAAAGTTCTTCTCAGTACTTTGTTATACATCCTTTATTGGCAAAGACAGAAGTCAAACCTTTTCTGTAAGTCCTCACAAGGTTGGCACACACTGTTGCTGGTAAGTTGGCCCATTCCTCCACGCAGATCTCCTCAAGAGCAGTGATGTTTTGGGTCTGTCACTGGCAACACGGACTTTCAACTCCCTCCAAAGGTTTTCTATACGGTTGAGATCTGGAGACTGGCTAAGCCACTCCAGGACCTTGAAATGCTTCTTACGAAGCTACTCCTTCATGGCGTTGGTGGTGTCAGGCTGCATAGATTCTATAGACCTGTGTTTCTCAACCTTCCTAGTGCTTTGACCCCTTAATACAGTTCCTCCTGTTGTGGTGACCCCCCAACCTTAAAATTATTTTCATTGCTACTTCATAACTGTCTTTTTGCTACTGTTATGAATCATCATATAAATATCTGATATGCAGGATGTGTTTTCATTCACTGGACTAAATTGGGCACAAATATCCGATACCCCCAAATTTGAATACTGGTAGGGTTGGGGGAGATTGATTTTGTCATTTGGGAGTTATAGTTGCTGGGATGTATAGCTCTCCTACACTCAAACTCCACCAACAATGGACTTGAACCAAATTTGGCAAACAGAACTCCCATAACCAACAGAAAATACTAGAAGGGTTTGGTGGGCATTGACCTTGAGTTTTGGACTTGTAGAAACTCCAGAGGGAAATTTGGACTCAAACAATGATGGATATCAACCAAACTTGGGACGAATACTCAATATGTCCAAATGTGAACACTGGTGGAGTTTGGGGAAAATAGACTTGACATTTGGGAGTTGTAGTTGCTGGGATTTATAGTTCACCTACAATCAAAGAGCATTCTAAACCTCACTAAAGATAGAATTGGGTCAAACTTCCCACACAAAAACCCCATGACCAACTGTGTTTTCTGATGGTCTTTAGCGACCCCTCTGACACCCCCTCACAGCTCCGCCCAGGGGTCCCGACCCCCAGGTTGAGAAACACTGCCAGTCATGGTGAGACGTCTGGTTGGTTTATGTTTCTCCAGTTTCCCAGATCTAGTGCAATTCATAGGCATTGACACCCATCCACTCAAGAACCAGAGTTGATGCCCACAGAGGCAGAATTTGGGCATCGAAGGGGGAGTTGGCTTGTAACAGGGCATGGAAAGAGATTGCTCCAGGCGCGAACAGATGCCAGCTCACCACTCCGCCGACCCCCTTGTTTACTTTCCTGCGCTGATTGCATTCTTTCCTTACAGAAGTCGTAATGGTTCCTGACATGTTAAATTACAGTAATAACATTGGAATACCACACAGGATTTGTTTTTCCTTCTCCCCGCTGAAACCGGCAAGAGGGGAAATGGCTTCCGCTGGAAAGCCTTCTGCATCTGGCTAAATGCTGGAATCATTAAGAGAACTTTGCTGGGCCTTTGAGGCGGATTCTTTCTCCAGGTGTCTGGGGAGTCCCAGACAAATGGCTCTTGCAAATGACCTTATTGGTGACTGTATTAAACACACAGAGAGAAGTGACCTGTAAAATAGGGAAGAGGGGTGGATATAGGATTGGGAGTCTGTAGCAACATGTTATTACTGGCAGGAGAACAGACAGAGGGAGGCAGTAACGCATTGCAAAGTGCCTGACCTTAATTGCAGAACAAAGCCTTGCCGTTTTGAACTTGGCAGAGGCCTCCTATATTAATAAGCAATCATTTACCACAAATACAAAAAATATTAGGCAGGAAAACAGCAAGGCTTCTTCTTGGGGCTCTAGAACTATCTTTGAAAGCAAAACTTTTAAAGCCACGAACCATTGGACCAAACACTCATAAAGCCACCTTTCTCAAACTTTTTACCTTGGAAGAACCCTTGAAATAATGCTAGGGTCTAAGGGAATCCTTATCATAGTTTTAACCAAAAAAAGAATGATCTCTGTAGGAAAAAAGCCCCAGGGATACGACTGAACGCCACTAAATCACTTCTCTTCCAGTCCCAGTATATCTTAGAGTGGTGTCAGAGTAGTTTTCCAAGAGAGATATCTTTTTTAGGACTGTTCTAGGTACTCCAACCCAACTGTATGGTAACTTATGGGAGAAGCATAGCATAGAACAGCCTAGAGTAACCACAAAATGCCTAGAGCAGTGTTTCTCAACCTTCCTAATGCCACAACCCCTTAATACAGTTCTCCATGTTGTTCTGACCCCCAACCATAAAATTATTTCCATTGCTACTTCATAACTGTAAATTTTGCTACTGTTATGAATTGCAATATAAATATCTGATATGCAGGATGTATTTTCATTCGCTGGGCCAAATTTGGCACAACTGTCCGATATGCCCAAATTTGAATCCTGGTGGGGTTGGGGGGATTGATTTTGTAATTTGGTAGTTGTGGTTGTTGGGATTTATAATTCACTGACAATCAAAGAGCATTCTGAACCCCACCAACGATAGAATTGGGCCAAACTTCCATACAGAACCCACATGCCTTGAAGGGACTCATTGGCACAAGCCTCCCTCCAGCATGCTCGCTCTTCCTCAACCTCACATGCATATCACGCTGCCATGTGCCGAGCATGCCTGCTCCCTGCTTGGAGCCCTCCCCTTGACTGAGAGGCTGGCCAATCACAGCGCAGGAGGGCTTTTGGTGGGAGGATTCGCCATCTGTTTCCAACAAGGAAGAGAAGGACAGGCAGAGAGATCTTCAGCCTTCTCTGCCAAAGGGGTTCCTAAGACCACCAGAAATATGTCTTTTCTGATGTACTTTGGCGACTCCTCTGATACCCCCTTGTGACCCCCCCCCCCAGGGTCCCGCTCCCAAGGTTGAGAAACACTGGCCTAGAGAGACATTTCCCCCCATGTGCAGGTAAATGATACTACAAATAAAGATTCTGCAGATACGGGGTCTTGCAGCATTTAAAGACCTGGTGGAATCTCATGTAAAATATAGAGCGAGCTTATGGATCGGTGGGTTCAAATGATAAGGACAGATTCCCACCTTTACCATTAAGACACACTTCTTGACTATAAGAACTGTTCAACATTGAAATGGATTGCATTGGAGAGTGGTGGACTTCCCGTTCTTCTTGCTGTTGCTGCTTCTTCTCCTCCTCCTCTTGGAGGTCTTTATACAGATGTTGGATGATCTTTGTTTGGGGATTCTTTAGTTGTGTCTTCTTGTAAGGCAGAAGGCTATTAAGAAACACTTCCTGACTCTAAGAACTGCTCAACATTGGAATAGACTGCATTGGAGGGTGGTAGACTTCCCATTCTGCTTGCTCTTCCTCTTGCTTCTCCTCCTCTTCTTGGAGGTCTTTATACAGATGTTGGATGATCTTTGTTTGGGGATGCTTTAGTTGTGTCTTCTTGTAAGGCAGAAGGCCATTAAGAAACACTTCTTGACGCTAAGAACTGTTCAGCATTGAAATGGACTGCATTGGAGGGTGGTGGACTTCCCATTTTTCTTGCTCTTGCTCTTGCTCTTGCTTCTCCTTCTCCCCCTTCTCTTCTTGGAGGTCTTTATACAGATGTTGGATGGCCTTTGTTTGGGAGTGCTTTAGTTGTGCCTTCTTGTGAGGCAGAAGGTCTTTGAGAAACACTTCTTGACTCTAAGAACGGTTCAACATTGGAATAGACTGCATAGGGGGCGGTGGACTTCCCATTCTTCTTGCTCTCCCTCTTGCTTCGCCTCCTCCTTCCTTTCTTGGAGGTCTTTATACAGATGTTGTGTGGCCTTTGTTTGGGAGTGCTTTAGTTGTGTCTTCTTGTAGGGCAGAAGTTGTGAACTAGATGGCTATTGAGATCCTTTCCAGTTATATGACTGTTATCTGAAGTCCACCGTCTCCAGGTTCTCCTGATGCTAAACTGTCCTATATTAAATTATTCTCCTCTGTTTCTCTCCACTACAGAATCCAGATTCTCTTCCAACAGCCATCCAGCCAGAAATGCAGATAGACCATGGAGCCATTCAGATCCAGTGAAACAGAGTCAGCAGGACAAAGAGGAGCAGCTATATGGACTCCATGCCTTGGCAGCTAAATATTCCAAGAAGACAAGCAAGTATGTAGCTTCTCAGCCTGGACACAGATGCTCTCCTTCAACCTCCAGTGATTTCATGGTTCGGGCCTAGCACACAAACAGGTGCCATAGGAAAGGCCTTGCGTCCTGGGCATCCCATTCACTCCAGACCAAAGGACTCCTCAACAGGTTTGGTCCCTCCTGAAGAAAAAAACTCAAACCAATCTTGCCGAAAGACAAGAACTTTGAATTGACGCCCCGCCACTTTGTCTCTCCCTGTAGATCCCTTCCCTGCCTGCCTTGCAGCAACACACTGAGAAAAAAAATCAAGAGTGAAAGTATATTTTGTCATTTGAGAGAAGGATTTTTTAAAAAATTGCTATGTTTATATTGACAGAGAGAAAGATGCATTTAAGGAATGAATAGGGAGAGGTGGGGAGCCTGTTATCACTCAAGTTACGCTTTTTTGCTGCTTTTTTCAGTATAATTATCAAGTATTTGCAAGAGAGAACACTCATGTACAAACACAACCTTTGCCCTTTTTTTGTTACGTTAACTAACGATTTTTCTAAAGAGGAAAGAAAAGACTATTCAACACTGTAATTATGCATTTCTAAAGAAATAAATGTGTATTTATGAAGTCTGTCTTTCTTTTGCCCATCTTTGGTCTAGAATAATAGAATTAGAAGAGACCTGGTAGGCCATCCAGTCCAACTCCATTCTGCCAAGAAACAGGAAAATCGCATTCAAAGCACCCCCGACAGATGGCCATCTAGCATCTGTTTCAAAGCCTCCAAAGAAGGAGCCTCCCTCGACCACTCTCTGAGCCAGAGAGAGAGTTCCACTGCTGAACAGCTCTCCTTACAGTCAGGAAGTTTTTCCTAATGTTCAGGTGGAATCTCCTTTCCTGTAGTTTGAAGCCATTATTACATTGCATCCTAGTCTCCAGGGCAGCAGAAAACAAGCTCCCTCCTCCCTAGGATTTGCCCTCACATTATAATCCATGACATCATGTCTCCTCTCAGCCTTCTCTTCTTCAGGCTAAACAGGCCCAGCTCTTGAACCCGTTCCTCATAGGGCTTGTTCTCCAGATCCTTGATTCTTTGAGTCACCTTCTTCTGGACACATTCCAGCTTGTAAACATCTCCCTTCAATTGTAGTGCCCAGAACTGGAAACAGAATTCCAGGTGTGGTGTGACCAAGGCAGAATAGAGCATGGGTAGCATCACCTCCCTGAATTTAGGCACTAGACTCCTATTTATGCAGGCCAAAATCTCATTGGATTTTTTTTAGCTGCTGCATGACATTCTTGGCTCATGTTTAACTTGTTGTCCACAAGGACTCCAAGATCTTTTTCCACACCTACTGCTGACTAGAATGCTTTTGATGGTCTTCTTTTCAGGAAGCAATCTCTTCCTCTCACTTTTATTTATTTATTGTATTTAAAACATTTGTGTTCCGTCTTTCTCACCCTGCAGGGGACTCAAGGCAGAGCACAACATATATACGGCAAACATTCAATGCCGGGACATAAAACCATAAATATATACAAACATTAAAATCACTTATATTCACATTAAAAGTTGCTTAAAAACCATCACTTTAGTTTCATTTTGCAGTTTCTTTTCAAGGAGATAAAACCACCATTGTCTCTTCTTTCTGCCTATCCTATTTGCTAATGTTTTCTGTCCAGAATGTGTATTTTTATCCGTTTGTAATTTAGGAATATTCACTATCCTTATATTCTTTCCCCCCGAAGACTGATTTGCAAGGGCAAACAAACAAAAAATAGAACTGCGGTCACAAAGGTAGGATAGAATTTCGGAGAGGAAAGGGCGTGCAGACAATCCTAGATCATTGATAAAGTGCATTTAGGGACATATTGCTGGGAGTTTCCTTATTCTGGGAAGGCGCACTGGAACAACCATGTTTTCAGGCTCCTCCTAAAGACTGCCAGAGTTGAGGCATGCCTAATGTCTTTGGGGAGTGAGTTCCAGAGTCGAGGGGCCACCACCGAGAAGGCCCTCTCCCTCGTCCCCACCAATCACACCTACAATGAAGGTGGGAGCGCGAGCAGGGCCTCTCCAGAGCACCAGTTAACAACCTGGCAGCCGCCCATTGAACCAACTGACATTTCCGGGCCGTTTTCAAGGGCAGCCCCATGTAGAGTGCATTACAGTAGTCCAATCTGGAGGTGACGAAGGCATGGACCAGCCTGGCCAGATCCTCCTCCAAGAGGTACGGTCACAGTTGGCGCACGAGTCTTAATTGTGCAAAGGCCCTCCCGGCCACCGCCAACGCCTGAGCTTCAAGCGTCAGTGATGAGTTCAGGAGGACACCCAGACTGCGGACCTGTGACTTCAGGGGGAGTGCAACCCCGTCCAACACAGGTTGCCACCCTATACCCCGATCCGGTTTACGATCGACCAGGAGGACCTCTGTCTTGTCGGGATTGATCCTCAGCTTGTTCCTCCTCATCCAGACAGCCACAGCGGCCAGGTACTCATCCAGCACTCAAGGGGCTTCCTTGGAATTAGGTGGAAAAGAGTAGTAGAGTTGCGTGTCATCTGCATAGAGATGGCACCCAACTCCAAAACTCTGGATGACCTCTCCCAGCGGTTTCATGTAGATGTTAAAAAAGCATGGGAGACAGAATGGAACTTTGCGGGACCCCACAGATCAAAGGCCAGGGGTTACAATATAATATAATATTACGAGGGGTATTTTTAAAGTAAGGTCCGTTTTGTTGTAGACACTGGTAGTTCGCGCCCATACCGCAACGAGCGCGTGCGTCGTGTACCGGCATGCCTCGGGAACAACTGTGCTCAGTTTCCGCTCTGTAGCTAACCTGTACGGTTCTGTTCTGTGCTTTAAAAATGTTTAAGACTATCAACTCACCCTCCGCATGTGAGGTTCGCTCAGTGATACGGTTTTTGTCAGCAAGGAACCTGCCTGCTGCAGAAATTCATTGACAGATTTGTGAAGTGTACGGTGATACTGTTATGAGTGAAAGCAAAGTGCGTAAGGTGGGTACGACAATTCAAAGATGGCCGTGACGTCTGGTCGCCCTTCTTTGATTACAATGAACTCTTGGTTATCGGAGCAGGTGGCAAGTTTTTATGAAGAGGGTATTTTAAAATTGGTTCAGAGGTATGATAAGTGTTTGAACAAACTTGGCAACTATGTCACAACACAGGTTGAGAAACACTGCTTTAATGGCACCTTTTATTGCAGTGGTTCTCAACCTGTGGGTCCCCAGGTGTTTTGGCCTACAACTCCCAGAAATCCCAGCCAGTTTACCAGCTGTTAGGATTTCTGGGAGTTGAAGGCCAAAAACATCTGGGGACCCCAGGTTGAGAACCACTGTTTTATTGCCTCCCCTGCTAAAAGTGGTACCTATTTTATCTACTCGCATTTCTGCTTTCAACCTGCTAGGTGGACAGTTGAGTTGGGGCTAACGGCGGGTGCTCACCCCACCTGGTCTCGAACTGCTGATCTTTCGATCAGCAGGATTTTTCTGCAGCACAGCTGTTTAGCCTGCTGTGCTGAGCCTGGCTCCAATGCAGTATAATGCAGTTCCAAGCTGTGTAGATCCAGCCACATCAAGCTATGGCAGTATAGATCCAGCCACAGTTGAGTCATCTTGGCTTCCAAGAAGAATTCAAGCTTCAAATAATTGGAAATGGCAACCAAGAGCTACAAGCATTTGTTGGAAACGAGAATGTGTTGTGGTCATAACGTTTCTGTCATTTCCAGCTCGGGCTTAGTAATAAATTAAGGAGCAATCTTGACCATAATAAGAGATTGGACTTGTCATCCCGCTTCCACTTTTTCTTGCCTGACCATGAATCCAGTCACTTGCCCTTGGGACTCAAAAACAAAGGAATTGGATGGAAGAATGGCTTGAGAAATTCCATCTTCCCTGCCAGGAAAACCCAGGCCCTGCAACCAGGCGAAATGATGTAAATGTGAAACTCCGCATCTATTTGCTGATGCGGAGAAATTGCAGTCGGAAAGCAGGCTCTCTCCTTTCAAGGCAGGCAAAAGGAATAATTGTTTGCATGCCCGACCCTGTTATAAGTGGTGAGGCGGAGCAGAGATTCCCCACCACTTGGTTGAGAAACTGCTACTTTCAGAAACCACCTCTTCCAGATTTTTAAAAGTAAAGCCCCAAACCCTAAAAGAGAACCAATTGGAAAACCATATAAGCAGCCAGGTTGCAAAACAAGGTACGGAAAGCCAAAGAAGCCAATAATTATCCAACATATTTTTCCATCTTCTTTCTCAGATCTTGCACTTTTTCCCCTATTGCAGACACAATCTGGATCATTAAATGTATTTGGAAAGGGGAAAATAGGTTTGTCTTTCCTTTCTCCCCCTAAATTGTTCATTGAGAAAGTGATTCGATTTAAGACATTAATGCTAGTCTTTCCAAATTGCAAAGTGGTTGAAAGTGAAAGAATTATAAATGAAAGTATAACCACAAAGACGGTGCAGCTATCGGGAGAAGAAATGAAGTCATTCCTACCCAAAATAACAATTCTGACCCCTGAATACAATTTTTCTGCAATTCCTAGATTTTTAGCATTGCAAAGAATACAATGCTGAAAATCATTCACACCCAGGACTCATTTGCAATGTTTTCATTCCTTTGGTCCCTTTCTAAATGCAATGCTAGAAACGTAGGGAAATGAAGGAAAATTTCACTGGGAGGAGCAGAAATCACATCTTCCTAGATATTTCCTACATATAGTAACCCTAGGGCGACTCTGTGGTAAGCAGTGGACTCTGTGGTAGGCCGTGGTGGAGCAGCAGATTAAACCGCTGAGCTGCAGAACTTGCTGATTGGAAGGTTGGCGGTTCGAATCCAGGGAGCGTGCTGTGCTCCCGTCGTTAGCCCCAGCTTCTTCCAACCTTGCAGTTCAAAAATATGCAAATGTGAGTAGATCAGTAGGTATCACTGCTGTGGGAAGGTAATGGTGCTCCATACAGTCATGCTGGCCACATGACCTTGGAGGTGTCTACGGACAATGCTGTCTCTTCAGCTTAGAAATGGAGATGAGCACCAACCCTCAGAATCGGATATGACTGGGTTTAATGTCAGGGGAAACCTTTACCTTAGGGTGACTTTGATTCCAGGCAGTACTAAATCACGCACTTTAGTCAGGGGCAAAAAAAAAAAAAAAGGGGGGGGGGACCTGAGAAGATGTCCAGATACAGAGCTGTTGGTCATGGGATTTCTGCCTGTCGTCCACACTTGGTGCTTTGTCATGGGATTTTGCACCCCCCAAGTTGGCTGCCACAGGACTTCTGCCGGAGATTTCAATAGGTTTAAAAAAAAAAAAAACCTTCAAGATGTAAACATGCGAAGATGTGAATCATTGTATAAGTTCTGTTCCTCGGTTATATAAGCTGCAAGGCCATCTGTGCAGAGAGTGTGCCATTCCTGGATTATACATGTTTGTTCCTTATTGCTCTGGTTGTGAAGAGAAGTTCAATGTTGACTAAGGGGCCACAACTTTGTCCTGGCCAGAGAAACCGTGCCCTCCACATGTTTCATGAAGTTTCTGGCATACAAACAAAGTTTTTGCCTTCTACACAAGTGATGCCTTCTTTTTAGGAAACAACCAATCAGGAACAAACTTCTAAAACCCGGGAACAAACCTAGATTAAAAATCTCATGATTTCCGAGTGCAGGAACATACAGACATTCGAAGATGCGGATTTTTGGCTTAAATCCGGGATATTCCTGCACCTGAAAATCTTACGCTTTTTACCAGTTGTAGCGATTGCTTCCGTGTTTATAGGGAACGGCATTTGGCCACCTTCCAGTTTGCTGCAGAAACTCCTAGAATAAAGCTAATGTCTGGACAGGCCCTAAGTCATAGGATTTTCTTGACAACATTTGTTCAGATGGGGTTTGTCTTTGCCTCCCTCTGAGGCTGAGAGTGTGTGCTGCAGGCTAGAACTTCCAGAGACTGGGAAAAGGTGCCTTTTGGACTATCCTTCCAATGGCCAGCTGGAGGATTTCTGGAGTGGCAATCCAAAAATAAGGAAAAGCCTGCCCTGAGTCAGCAGACCAGAGGATTCTGGGAGTGGCTGTTGGAATAAAGGAAGGAAGGAAGGAAGGAAGGAAGGAAGGAAGGAAGGAAGGAAGGAAGGAAGGAAAGAAGAAAGAAAGTCTTCTTTCAAACCTGGAAGGATTTCCACAAAATAACAACTGATGTAGGTAGCTGGTGGATTCTGGGAGAAGCAATATGAAAAAAGAAGAATATTCCCCAATCCAGGAAGAACTGTTTAGTAACACCAGGTAGAGGCGATCAGAAGAAGGAAAAGAACAAAGAAGAAAAGAAAAGGGAGAAGGATATGAAGAAAAAGGAGAAGAAGAAGCAGAGGAAAAAGGAAGAGGGAAAAGAGAAGTAGGCTTAAGGAGGAGGAAGAAATGACAAAAAAGATGAAGTAGAGGAAAAAGGAGGAAGAGAAGAAGAATAAAGAGGAGGAAGAGATGAAAAAGAGGCAAAAGGAAGTGGAAGAGAGGTAGACTAAGGAGGATAAAGAGATGAAAAAGATAAGTAGAGAAAAAGGGAGGAAGTGGAAGAGGAGAAGAAGTAGAATAAGGAGGAGGAAGAGGTGAAGGAAAATTATAAGAAGAAGACCTAGAGGAAAAGAAGAAAGGAGAAGTAAAGCAAGGAGGATGAAGAGATGACAAAAAAGAAGTAAAGGAGGAAGAGGAGAAGAAGAGTAAGGAGGATGAAAACATGAAAAAGGAGGAGGAGAAAAAGAAAAAGGAAGTGGAAGAGAAGTAGTAGATTAAGGAGGATAAAGAGATGAAGAAAAAGGATAAGAAGAAGAGGTAGAGGATAAAGGAGGAAGGAAGTGGTAGAAATGAAGAAAAAGAAAGGAAGAGGAGGAGGAAGTAGATTAAGGAGGAGGAAGAGTTGAAGAAAAAGGATAAGAAGAAGAGATATAGGATAAAGGAGGAAGGAGGTGGTAGAAATGAAGAAAAAGAAAGGAAGAGAAGTAGATTAAGGAGGAGGAAGAGTTGAAGAAAAAGGATAAGAAGAAGAGGTAGAGGATAAAGGAGGAAGGAGGTGGTAGAAATGAAGGAAAAAAGAAAGGAAGAGAGTAGATTAAGGAGGAGAAAGAGTTGAAGAAAAGGGATAAGAAGAAGAGGTAGAGGATAAAGGAGGAAGGAGGTGGAAGAAATGAAGAAGAAAAAGAAAGGAAGAGAAGTTGACTAAGGAGGAGGAAGAGATGAAGAAAAAGAATAAGAAGAAGAGGTAGAGGATAAAGGGGGAAGGAGGTGGTAGAAATGAAGAAAAAGAAAGGAAGAGAAGTAGACTAAGGGGGAGGAAGAGATGAAGAAAAAGGAGATGAAGAAGTTGAGGAAAAAGGAGGAAGAGGATAACAAGATTAAGGACGAGGAAGAGATGAAAAATGAGGTGAAGTAGAGGGAAAAGGTGGAGGCCGTGACAGACTTTGCATTTCTAGGTGCAAAGATTACTGCAGATGCAGACTGCGGCCAAGAAATGAGAAGATGCTTACTTCTTGGGAAGAGAGCAATGTCCAATCTTGATAAAATAGTAAAGAGTAGAGACATCACACTGGCAACGAAGATCCGCGTAGTCAAAGCCATGGTATTCCCTGTAGTAACCTACAGATGTGAGAGCTGGACCTTAGGGAAGGCTGAGCGAAGGAAGATTGATGCTTTTGAGCTGTGGTGTTGGAGGAAAGTGCTGAGAGTGCCTTGGACTGCGAGAAGATCCAGTCAGTCCATCCTCCAGGAAATAAAGCCCGACTGCTCATTGGAGGGAAGGATACTAGAGACAAAGTTGAAGTACTTTGGCCACATCATGAGGAGACAGGAAAGCCTAGAGAAGACAATTATGCTGGGGAAAGTGGAAGGCAAAAGGAAGAGGGGCCGACCAAGGGCAAGATGGATGGATGGCATCCTTGAAGTGACTGGACTGACCTTGAAGGAGCTGGGGGTGGTGACGGCCGACAGGGAGCTCTGGCGTGGGCTAGTCCATGAGGTCACGAAGAGTCGGAGACGACTGAACAAATGAACAACAACAACAACAAGTAGAAGGTAAAAGGAAGAGGGGCCGACCAAGGGCAAGATGGATGGATGGCATCCTTGAAGCGACTGGACTGACCTTGAAGGAGCTGGGGGTGGTGACGGCCGACAGGGAGCTCTGGCGTGGGCTGGTCCATGAGGTCACAAAGAGTCGGAGACGACTGAACGAATGAACAACAACAACAACAAGTAGAAGGTAAAAGGAAGAGGGGCCGACCAAGGGCAAGATGGATGGATGGCATCCTTGAAGCGACTGGACTGACCTTGAAGGAGCTGGGGGTGGTGACGGCCGACAGGGAGCTTTGGCGTGGGCTGGTCCATGAGGTCACGAAGAGTCAGAGACGACTGAACGAATGAACAACAACAACAACAGAGGGAAAAGGAGAAAGTGGGAGAAGAGAAGAAGTAGAGGAGGAAGAGTTGAAGAAAAAAGATAATATGAAGAAGTAGAGGAAAAAGGAGGAGGAGAAGGAGGAAGAGATGAAGAAAAAGGAGAAGAAGTGGAGGAAAAAGACAAAAAGAGGACAAAGAAGAGTCTTCCCTCACCCTAATAGGACAGCAAAGGAATCGCAGGTGTTGTACCTGTCTGGGGGATGCTGGAAGTGGTGCCTAAAATGAAGAGCCGGTTCCCCAGGAATGGAATCCCAGGTGCTGTTCAGAGGAAAGAGCTGGCCAAGCCACCTGTGTTCCTCAGATAACCCTGTGACAATTCCTGGAGTGGCCCTAAAGTGGACAGGCAATCTGGAGGCAGAGAGGCAAAAGCCTTGTGTTTATGTTTTGCAGCGCTGAGTTTGTTCCAGAAGCAGAGCCTTAACCCTTGCCAAGAGCATCCTCCTCGGGGCCTCTGAGACTCCGGCGCTGAGCCTTTGGGCCTTGGTCCCTTCCGGTGGGCAGAGGGTTAAGCCGTGGGCGGGAGGGAAGGGAATCCCTGCCTTGGAACTTGATCCTTCCCAGCTGAGCCGGGATGGAGACGGACGTCATCCTCGGCCCTCCTTGCGCTCTGGAGCCGAGTTCCCATGTCAGAGGAAGCCCAAGCAAGGAGCATCAGGGGTCCCTGGATCTCCCGAGATGTCACTCCGAGCATCACAACACACTCCTCCGGTAAGCCAGTCTTTGCAATATCCATCCTTGCCAACCGCTTTGCAAATGCTCCTTTCTGCAGCCAGCTGCAAGCAATGAAGGAGAATGATGAGTCCAGCTGTTTTGGTACCCGGGGCTCAGCAACAGGCTTTTAAGACCTGGCAGAGTGAAGGCAGAAGCAAAACTGACATTAGGCACATGCTTTAAGGACCTGGTGAAATGAAGGTAGGGCTGCCATCTGTAGAAGACAGAATTCAGAGAGAAATGAGAAATGCAGTGCTTTGGGTTTTATTCATTGTTTTATGAAAAGCTTTTGGGTTGAGTTGGAATGGCTTGTTCTTTGGGAATATCCTCTTGCTGTTTGTTGTCTTACTGTGATATTTCGTCCTCCCTGGAAAGTAGGGTTTTGGGCCTTTAGCCAAGGTGGGCGTCTACACTACAGTGTTAATGTGGTTTGACACCACTTTCATTACCATGGCTCAATGATATGGGATCCTGAGAGTTGATTTGTAAGTTCTTAAGCCTTAAGAACTGCTCTGAATCGCCTCTGGGCTGAGAGGGATGGTATATAAATGTGGTAAGTAAGTAAATAATAATAATAATAATAATATATGCCTTCTGTGCCAAAGAGTAGAATCATAGAATCATAGAAAGAGTTGGAAGAGACCTCATGGGCCATCCAGTCCAACCCCCTGCCAAGAAGGAATATTGCATTCAAATCACCCCTGACAGATGGCCATCCAGCCTCTGTTTAAAAGCTTCCAAAGAAGGAGCCTCCATCACACTCCGGGGCAGAGAGTTCCACTGCTGAATGGCTCTCACAGTCAGGACGTTCTTCCTCATGTTCAGATGGAATCTCCTTTCTTGTAGTTTGAAGCCATTGTTTCGCGTCCTAGTCTCCAAGGAAGCAGAAAACAAGCTTGCTCCCTCCTCCCTGTGGCTTCCTTTTACATATTTATACATGGCTATCATATCTCCTCTCAGCCTTCTCTTCTTCAGGCTAAACATGCCCAGCTCCTTAAGCCGCTCCTCATAGGGCTTGTTCTCCAGACCCTTGATCATTTTAGTTGCCCTCCTCTGGACACATTCCAGCTTGTCAATATCTCTCTGGAATAGTGGTGTCCAGAATTGGACACAATATTCCAGGTGTGGTCTAACCAAGGCGGAGTAGAGGGGGAGCATTACTTCCCTGGACCCAGATACTATGCTCCTATTGATGCAGCCCAAAATCCCATTGACTTTTTTTGCCGCCACATCACATTGTTGGCTCATGTTTAACTTGTTGTCCATGAGGACTCCAACATCTTTTTCACATGTACTGCTCTCGAGCCAGGCATTGTCCCCCATTCTGTATCTTTGCATTTCATTTTTCCTGCCAAAGTGGAGTATCTTGCATTTGTCACTGTTGAACTTCATTTTGTTAGTTTTGGCCAATCATCTCTCTAATCTGTCAAGATCGTTTTGAATTCTGCTCCTGTCCTCTGGAGTATGGGAACCTCACCAATCTATACTGCTATGGAATCCCAGGATTGCATCAAACTGTCTTCATGGGTTTTGTGTTTTTTCAGGGGTGTATGGCCATGTTCCAGAAGCATTATCTCATGACATTTGGCCCACATCTATGGCAGGCATCCTCAGAGTTTGAGGGGCCTGTTGGAAACAGCCCCTCAACCTGTGAGGATGCCTGCCATAGATATGGGTGAAATATTAGGAGAGAATGCTTCTAGAACATAGCCATACAGCCTGGAAAACTCACAGCCACCCAGTGATTTCGGCCATGAAAGCCTTCGACAACAAACTGCATGCATTCTACAGTATACATGCACTCACAAGATGTGATTGTTTTGGAGTCCATAAACCAGCACTTTTGTGTGTGTTTGCATGGTGTTTTCAATTTCCGTCCCCTGCCCACAGAAAACACTGCTTTGGTGAAGGGCCTGTTTTCCATTACAAAGACTAAAAGGGCCGTCATGTTTTCCTAGCATAAATACCTCTCTTCTCCCTTTGTGGAAACGATAAGTTTGGGGTACATGGACTTCAGGAGATTTATGGTTTGTCTTGTCTCATCGTTGGGTTTTCAGAAGCGGGTTACTTTTGCCTCCTTCTGGACAGCGACCACAAGAGTTGGCGAAAGTAAGAAATCCATACAATCATGGAGTTGGAAGAGACCCCACTCGGTGCAAGCCCTTTCTGCCAGGCAGAAGACCCAACCCAAGCCCTCCCAACAGATGGTCATCAGTTTATGTTGAAAAACCTCCCAAGATGGAGGCTCCACTGGATTCTTTGGCAGCATATTCCACTCTGAATAGCTCTTACCATCAGGATGTTCTTCCTAAGGTTTAGGTGGGATTTCCATCTCTGTAATTTGAATCCATGGCTCCATTGTGTCCCAGTGTCAAGAGCAATCGAAAACAAGTTTGCTCCCTCCTCAATGAGACATCCTTCCCAATACTGAAACATGACTCCCATGTCCACTTTCGACCATCTCTTCCCTAAGATGCGCCTTATAGAAGTTCATGGCTTCCAAGCCTTTGGCTATTTTGTCCACTCTCCTCTGGACATCTTCAGCTGGTCAGTATCCTTCCAGAACCTTAATCATACACTGTCTGTCTATTTGTCTATCTATCTATCTATCTATCTATCTATCTATCTATCTATCTATCTGTCTGTCTGTCTGTCTATGCATCCATCCACCCGCCCATCCATCCATCCATCCATCCATCCATCCATCCATCCATCCATCCATCCATCCATCCATCTAACCATCTGTCTGTCTGCCTGTCTGTCTTATCTGTCTGTCTGTCTGTCTGTCTGTCTGTCTGTCTGTCTGTCTGTCTGTCTATCTATCTATCTATCTATCTATCTATCTATCTATCTATCCTTGTTTCTATCTCTGATGGATAGATATGATTCTATCTATCTATTTATCTATCTATAGTTTTCATTATACCTCACAACCTCTGAGGATGCCTGCTATGGGTGAAACATCAGGAGAGAATGCTTCTGGAACATGGCCAGACAGACTGGAAAACTCATAGCAACCCAGTGATTCTGGCCATGAAAGCCTTTGAGTAAATCCCTATGGAGTAAATCCATCTTTTGGAATCTCTAGATCCTCCACCAAAACTGAACCAGAAGTTTGTCCTATTTGCACACCATAACCATGCTTAGGGATGCGAAATTTGCATGTATTTTTGGGAGCTTGTTCAATTATTGGGTTTTGTTCAGTGACTGCTAAATGTGGCCTTTGATTTTGAACTTATGTATTTATCATATCAGAAGGGAACCGAGGGTACATTGTAATGTATTTAAAAACACAAACAAAGTTTTAAAACTTGCCATTGTACTAAATGTCCTTTGACCAGCAGCTGGCCACTTGAAGTGCCTCTAGTGTTGCTATAAGAAGGTCCTCCATTGTGCATGTGGCAGGGCTCAGGTTGCATTGTAGTAAATGGTCTGTGCTTTGCTCTTCTCCACACTCACATATCGTGGACTCCACTTTGTGGCCCCATTTCTTAAGGTTGGCTCTAAATCTCCTGGTACCAGAGCGCAGTCTGTTCAGCACCTTCCAAGTCACCCAGTCTTCTGTGTGCCCAGGGGGTCTCTCATTCGGTATCAGCCATGGCTTGAGGTGCTGGATTTTAGTCTGCCACTTTTGGACTCTCATTTGCTGAGGTGTGCTTCTTGTAAGTCAAAGCATGGCCCAGAGTGACTCCTGGGTATTTTGGTGTGCTGAAATGCACCAGGTAATCCTCAGAGCTTGAGATGCTTGTCTGTTCTTAAGATTAAAAGCACACATCTGTGTTTTAGATGGATGAGGAATCAGCTGGTTTTCCCAGGAATAGGCAGGAAGAACACCTAAAGCTTCAGAGAGCTTTTGTTCAACTATTTCAAAGCTTGAGCGGTGATGGCACAATTGTCAGCATAGATGAATGTGTCTCTTCTGACACTGGCTGATCATTTCTGTAGATGTTGAACACTGATGCAGCAAGCACACTCCCCTGAGGCAGGCTGTTCTTCTGTTTTCGCCATCTGCTTCTCTGGTCTTGGAACTCAACAAAAAGCTCCTGTTTTGTAGCAGATTTTTTATGAAGCAGGTGAGGTAGTACTCCTTTGTGATATTATAATTTTTTCTAAGGAGAAGGTGATGATTTACAGCAGTGCTTCTCAACCTGGGGGTTGGGACCCTTGGGGGGGTGACCCAAGGGGGTGTCAAAGGGGTCACCAAAGACCATCAGAGAAACACAGTATTTTCTGTTGGACATGGGGTTCTTTGTGGGAAGTTTGGCTCATTTCTCTCATTGGTGGGATTCAGAATGTTATTTGGTTGTAGGTGAACTATAAATACCAGCAGCTACAACACCCAAATGTCAAGGTCTATCTTCCCCAAACTCCACCAGTGTTCACATTTGGGCATATTGAGTATTCGTGCCAAGTTTTGTCCAGATCCATCCTTGCTAGAATCCACAGTGCTCTCTGGATGTAGGTGAGCTACAACTCTAAAACTCAAGATCGATCCCCACCAAACCCTTCCAGTATTTTCTGTTGGCCGTGGCAGTTCTGTGTGCCAAGTTTGGTTCAATTCCATTGTTGGTGGAGTTCAGAATACTCTTTGATTATAGGTGAACTATAAATCCTAGCAACTACAACTCCCACAATCCCCCACCCCACCAGTATCTAAATTTGGACGTATTGGGTATTTCGTCCAGTGAATGAAAATACATCCTGCTTATCAGATATTTACATTACGATTCATAACAGTAGCAAAATTACAGTTATGGAAGTAGTAAGAAAAATAATTTTATGGTTGGGGGTCACCACAACATGAGGAACTGTATTAAGGGGTCGCGGCATTAGGAAGGTTGAGAAACACTGATTTACAGTATCATAAGCTCCTGACAGATATATGAAGACAGCTCATGTAATTGGCTGCCTTTCAAAAACATCTTTTCTATGTGCTGAGTCAGTTCAATACTTGCGATGTGCAGCTTCTGTCTTTCCTGAAACCGGATTGCTGTTGTGCCAGAACTTTATAAAGATGACACAACAAGGAGATTGGTCTATACCTTTTGGGTCATTCCGTGTTTGCCTGGTTTCAAGATGGCTATGACTCCTGCTTTCCTCCAGATTTTGGGGATCTGACAGGATGCAGTGCAGTTGTTCCTCAGCTTCAGCAGCCAACACCTTGCTTTTGGTCCAAAGTTCTTCATTTGGAACTGAGGTCAAAGATCTACAGAAGATGATATAATGGAACAGGTTTAGTCCAACGATTCCTCCTGTCAAGCAAGTTTAAGTTCCTGCTTTTCTGTTGTCTTTTGGGTTTTTAAAAATTATGTAAGGAATGCATTGCCCGAGGCTTGTGTACATGTGGAGAGGGCAGAATGAATCCGTTTCATGGGTTTAGTCATGGTGGGAATTTCATCAGATTGGTGTGTTGCTCGGGAACAGGGAGGGGAGCAAAATCCCTTTAAGGAGCATGGCTAATGATGATGCGCCATGCAAGCGATTATCAACGGTTTGTGTATTAGACGCTGATAAGATGGCGCATTTGAGATTTGGGAGGATGGAAATTTTGCAGTTCTGTCTCTGCATAATCCTTTGCCTCCTTCTCCTGGCTGATTTTAAGATACTTATTTGCTGACATTTCTGGAGCGGACACCCATTAAGCCAAAGCAGATGATGGATGAGTTCGATCATTGGGTTCCAGATCATTGCTTTCTCTCTCTCTCCCCTTTTGCTCAATTGCACCAGAGCCTTCCTTGGGGATGTGTGAGCCTGTGGGCAAAGTGGGGGGCTTTGTATAAATAATGACTTTGAAAATGCCCCATTAATTGGAGACAGATGAGAGCGATTATGAGACAACCTTTTGGATCCATAAGCATTAATAATAACCAACGAAGAGGGTGAGAATTATTCTTGCGTTGACGCTTTGGCATGCATTTCTTCCACCTGATAGGAATAGTTTTAGAGAGGGCTTGATAGAATTATAGTTGGAAGAGGCCCCAAGGGTCATCCAGTCCAACCCCAATTCTGCAATGCAGCAAGACACAATCCCATTGGCTTTTTAAGCTGCTGCATCACACTATTGGCTCATAGAATCCTAGAGTTGAAAGAGACCTGGTGGGCGATCCAGTCCAACTCCATTCTGCCAAGAAGCAGGAAAATCGCATTCAGAGCACCCCTGACAGATGGCCATCCAGCCTCTGTTTAAAAGCCTCCAAAGAAGGAGCCTCCACCACACTCCAGAGCAGAGAGTTCCACTGCTGAACAGCTCTCACAGTCAGGAAGTTCTTCCTCATGTTCAGGTGGAATCTCTTTCTTTTCCTGTAGTTTGAAGCCATTGCTCCCTTGCGTCCTAGTCTCCAGGGCAGCAGAAAATGAACCTGCTCCCTTCTCCCTAGGACTTCCCCTCATCTCTGGCCCTCATCATGTCTCCTCTTATGCTTCTCTTCCTCAGGCTCAATATGCCCAGCTCTTTAAGCCTCTCCTCATAGGACTTGTTCTCCAGGCCCTTGATCATTTTAGATATGTGCAGTGTGCATAGGAATTCTGTGCTGTCGCGCGCTGGGCCTATAGCAATTGGCTTTTGAACAGGACATGCTCTTTGTGCCCAGCGGGAAGCCGGGGTGCCTCGGATGAGAGGCCCTATGGGTTTTCCTATACAAAGTCTTTAGAAGCTTAAAAGTTTAACAAAGTTCTTTATTATTGCTTAGGTCTTCAACAAACAATCTTAGATCTTCAACAAATCAAACAAATGTTTCTTAACTTGTCTACAATGGACAGGCAACTTGCTTAGAGAACTATTTCTTTCCTTTACGAGGAAAACCCTTTTTGACCCCTCCCTGGACAATCTGCTTTCTAAGCTTTGCTGGTGTGGGCCCTACTCCTGGCTCCAAATTGCTTCTTGGGTACCCGAGTAGACCTACCAGCCAAGGCTCTGAAGAATTTCCAGCTGGAGTTCTTAGGATTTTTCCCACGAAAGTTGTAGGTCCGTTTCTCCAACCCCAACAAGGGTTGTGCCGTAAAGCTCTTTCTCTTAAAAGCCTTTCTTTAGAGCAGTGGTTCTCAACCTGGGGTCCCCAGATGTTTTTGGCCTTCAACTCCCAGAAATCCCAGCCAGTTTACCAGCTGTTAGGATTTCTGGGAGTTGTAGGCCAAAACACCTGGGGACCCACAGGTTGAGAACCACTGCTTTAGAGACTGTTCTTAAAGCTGTGAGGCTGTAAATTCCCCAGCCAGAGCTTTTGGTACTGTTTTCCCCCGGACTTTGTAAGAAATGAAGCTTCTCTACAGGTAGAAAACTTTCACGTCCTGTAGCTGAGCTTCCAACTGTAAGACTGAACTAAAATGGTTCCCTTTCCCTCCTAAACCTGGAAAAACGGGTGGAACTAAAACTGAATGATGATAGACAGGTGGCTAGCCCCATGACTGCAGCCTAGAAGGAACCATCCAACTGCAAAATGCATGCCCAGATAAAGCACATGCAAATGCTCAAAGAACGAAAGGGAGTTTGGAGCTCCTGGTACAGTCGTACCAGCACAAATTCATTCATGGTTTTTTTCAAATTATAACCCGGCCCTCCAACAGTTTGAGGGACTGTGACCTGGCCCTCTGTTTAAAAAGTTTGAGGACCCCTAATCTAAACACTAGACTCCTATTTATGCATGAGTATAGTGTCTAGATGCAGGAGTAGTGTCATGGAGTATAGTATCATGTTTAGATACAGATACAGCTAATACTCCTACTACAACTACACTAATAATTATTCTGATCATTTTTACAATGCTATTTATGGCTCAAACAACCCCATAAACTATTCTCTGCATCTCTGGGAGCAATTCCATGTAGAGTGAATGCAGTTTGACACCACTTTAACAACCCAGGCTCCATGCTATGGAATCCTGGGAGTTGTAGTTTGGAGAGGCACCAGCACTTTTTGACAGAGAAGGCAATAGTTTTAAGCGCCTTGCAGAATGCATTTTGGGAATCGGCGTCCAAAGGAACCCCAAAATCTTACAATAACTCTTGCCAGTCGGGGCAGGAGATGTCAGAAGACAGAAGGAGAAAGAACTGGCAGATCCTTGAACTTGCAAAAAGAGCTCTTGTTCGCTTTTCATAGCTCCACATTTTCTGGTTTTATGGGTGTGCTGGAATTCACACATTTTACACTCTCCATATGTTGCTGCTGCTGCAAATGTTCCAGGAGGCAAGCATTTATTCATTCCTACAACGAACAGCAACTTGTGGCTCTCCTTTCAAGCTCATCTGCTTTGTTTTTCAGTCTGAATTTGAATGGCTTTAGCCAAAACGCTGAACTTAGATGACTTTGATCCAGGCTATTTGCAGGGCCACATCTCCCTGTTTGAGCTTCCCCAAGTTTTGCTTCACCAAACTAGAAATTCCAGGATTTCATAACATTGAGCTATTTATTTATGTTATTTAATTAATTAACACACACCTATTAAAAATCAGAATCCAAAATCCAGTCCAGGTCAAATCCTTGCCATAAGTGTTAAAATCTTTTTTTACTTGCTGCTCACTGATCGAACGCTTGGTCCCATAGATAGGAGGGAGGTGGCCACTCAGATGTCTCTGAGGAGAGCATTCCACAGGTGGTGGGCCACCGATGAGAGGGCCCTGTCCCTCGTCCCCACCAGTTGTGTTTGCGATGTCGGTGGGATCGAGAGCAGGGCCTCCCCATATGATCTGAAGTTTCGTGATGGTTCATACGAGGAGATATGTTCGGACAGGTAGTCTGGGCCAGAACCGTTTAGGGCTATGGCAGTTAAAGTGGTATCAAACTACATTAATTCAACAGTGTAGATGCACTAAACCACTGACATGAAACCACTGTGCCACACAGCACAGATCTCCTGGATTTTTGGTGAACGGTGGATTCGCTAATGCAAAAACGACAGATATTTGCAGCTAGACCTGAAGTCTCCGTTGCCTTGCATAATCACCCAACAGTTGTGTTTTTGGTTTGATCACCAAAATAGATGTGCCTGGTCTCCATCCTCGAGCATAACACCTGTTTCATCAGCTTCTGATGCTTCTTTTGGGGGCATGGGATGCACTTTGGAAAAAGGGAATCACCAGTCATTTTGGAACGTTTCTACTCTATCTTCGGCTTCTTGCAGCCAGGCTCCCCTCCAACCCAAGGCGACCTTTGCCAGTTGGCTGCCTTTGACCGGATATTTGGTCTCCATACAAATGGAGGCTGCAGGTGCAAAGTCCTATTGCAGGCGCCTTGGAGCTCGGTCTTGGTCTCTGTCACTGAAACTGCTTTCAGGAAAAATCCAGAGAAGCCTGGAATGCAGAGTTGTAAAAGCAAGCTGGAAGGGCCCACCCTTCACAGAGAAGACATTGCCTCCTCTCTGGTCAAGTTGGAGAGGATGAACCCTGGTAGGACTTGGATGGGGATCTCCAACAAATGCCTGGTGCTCTAGGCTCCATTCCAGAGGAAGGAACTGTCAAAGCTACCTCTGAGGATTCCTTGCAGAAGAAAGCTCTATGGAATTCATGGGGTCAGTGTACGTCCACAGGTGACTTGAAGGCACCTGCACACATACATGGCTTTCTCTTAGAAGCTAAACAATGGAAGACCCTGACCACATACAGGTACTATTGACTCTTTTTTTCAGAAGGAGAAGCTGGGAAAACCATCTCTGAATCTTCTTGCCCTAAGAAAACTTCATGAAATCCATAAGGTCACAGGACACTTGAAGGCACATACGCATCGCTTGGCTTCCAGAATTTTGATCATCCCTGGCCACATTCCAGCTTGTCAATATCATTCTTGAACTCTGGTGCCCAGAACTGGATTCCAGGTGAATCGCTTGTACTATTTGAATATTGATGAAGATGCAAAAGGTCTCACTTCTATTCCCTTTGTTTGCGATCGCAATATATAATGTTTGGGTGTCCAACTTCCAGGTCTACCATCTGCAAACGTATGGCACAGCTACTGGGAGCTGCTATCTCAGCCATGATGTAGTTTAAGTAGAGTTAGTTACTTAGGCTCAGCTCTGCCATTGGATATGTGGAGATGCCGGAATCTATCCACAAAAGAAGGACTCTTCTCCTTTCAGATACTTGCGGCATTTTTACCACCAATATGGCTTTTTTATGGAAGTGAAGTGTAGCAAACAAATCCTGAGAGAGGTTTGGATTTGCATTCAGTTCCTTCTCAAGATTAGTTCAAAGCACAACCTTATGACACCATGAGTCTGCATTCAGAAGGTACAAGTTTGAACCCTAGGTACCTCTGATTTTGGGGTGGAAGCCTTACAGATAAGGGCTAGGAGAGATAATGCTGGACTAGAGGCAAATGAGGGTCCACCACCATCTCTCTCAAAGCTTCTACATTTCAAAGACACTCTGGCGGTATCTTCTTTGTCACAGTGCTTCTTTAAGATAGAAGGCAATAGGAAAAAAAAGAAAGATTGCCATCCAGATGGATAAATTCAAGTCAGGGTGGCCCTAGGGCCATTTGTGAAGCAAACAAGTGTCCACGAGCACTTCCCAAAAAGCTGCTGTGAGACAAAGATCCTTTGAATGGCTAAAATGACTATATGAAGGGCGTTCATTAAAGATTTCCCCTGACCCACTTCTATTTATTGCAGGACACTGAAACGGCATATCAGTCTCTATAGGTTAGTGCCAATTTAAGCCTCAGAACAGGGAATGGTGCTGAAGTGGTGTGAGGTTTGAGAATGGACCCAGTGGAAGACAGAGCAGTCACTAAGTTCCTTTCCTTGAAAGGCTGCACATCAAAGAAGACATTAGATGAGATGGAAAAGATTTATGGTGATGATTCCCCATCATGTGCTGTAGTCAAAGACTGGCATCGTCAGTTCCAGTGTTGTCGGACTTCGATTCAAACAGCTCCAATTCCAGGGTGACCCCACTCTGCTATTGATGAACACACCATCCAGCAAGTGGAGGTTGCTATTTTGGAAAATTGCTGCGTAACCATTCGCCACCTAGCCCAAAATGTCAAGATGAGTGTGGGGTCCGTGGAAAAAATCACCTAAGACCATCTTCACATGTGTAAGGTATCCGGCTGATCACACCTTTCCAGAAGCAGGAACAAGTTGAATGCTCTCAAGCTCTCTTGACAATGATGTGCCATGAAAACCAGAAGGACATTTTCCACAGACTGATCACACAGGATGAAAGCTGGGTCCATCACTCTGATCCTGAGACTCAAGTCCAGTCGATGCCATGGAAGCATCCTGAATCCCGCCTCCAAAGAAGGCACACGCCCAACTCTCTGCAGGCAAGGTCATGCTCACAGTATTTTGGGACCAGCAGGGAGTAGGATGGATGGATTTCCCAGCCAGGGGACCATGATCACTGGAGCAACTAGGCTTCACTGCTACGGAAATTGCGGGAAGCCATCAAAACCAAGAGACAATGTGGCATGCTCACCAAAGGTGCCTTCTGCAAGGCAATGCTCCAGCTCACAATGCCCATGTTGCCCAAATGGAAGAAGCATGCTCCTGTGGCTTTGAAGTTCTCCCGTATCCCCCTTCTTCACCCGACCTCGCACCATTGTACTTCCGCCTCTTTCCAACAAGGAAGTTATTATTGAAGGGCAAGCATTTCTCGGGTGATGAGACTCTGGTTTCCGAAGTCACAACGTGGCTTTTGGAGCAACCTGTCAACTTCTACGAGTTAGGTGTTGATGGTTCAAAAGATGAGAGAAGTGTGTGTCCTGAGGTGACACCCATGGAGAGAAGGACTTTGAACTGGGCCAAGTTGCATTGCTCTCGATCCACAGGAAGCGGGTGAGGGGAAATCTTTAATGAACACCCCTCCTATCTTCATTTTCTCAATGTTTATTTAAGATGAAAGGCAGTAGGAAAAGTGTAGGGCTGTATTCCAGGTGGTAGACTCAAGCCATGATTGTTCTGACATCATTCATGGAATCCCCATGACTGGAAGTCAACTTTGACAGCAGTTAACAACAAGGAAAGTTCTCTGAGTTGAAGCTTTTGAGGTCCTCAAAGAGTGAAGGGTTGTCTCCACTTTTCCCCTTCGATTTAACATCCAACCTGGTCTTCTCCATCTCCCCGGCCTTCCTATGAAACCCACAAGCAAGGCTGCTTTGCCCGCTCTGTGTGCAAGACGACCTCTGCTAAGCAAATAGCCGCCATAATCGCCTCCAGATCTTGAGCTCGCTTTGATCAGCTCAAGCATCAGTTTATCTTAGGATATAAATATGTAAAACATCCCATTTGTTTTTCCTCGCTGGATGCAAATAAATCATTGCTTTGAGGGAAGAAATGGGTGGAAGTGGTCAAAGGAAAAGCCATAACTCATGAGACGTGGAGACGGAAAGGTCACCGCCTCATGAATGTTGATGGGTCCCCTTTCAACCGTTGCATAAATGTGTTCTTCTCCATCATCAGCAAGTGGAAATAGGGCATTTGTAGGGTTCAGTCTGATGTTTGGCCCCAAACCTGCCTTGAATGATCACTCCATTGGTCAACCTGATCGGATGGTTTGTGGATTTGGCTGCCGCCGTCATCATCAGCCCAACCTCAATTGGATCTCGCTTTTAACTTTGGAACAGAAGCCAAAGTACGATTGAAATCCAGCATTCCCTGCCCTGATCCATAACAGATGCAAAGTCAGAGCTGGGGAATGCTTTTGTTGTAGTTGCGTGCCTTCAAGCCCTTTCCAACTTATGGAGACCCTCTTATGGAGTTTCCTTGGAAGGATTTGTTTGGGCTGGAGAGATTGTTATTGCTCTCAGGCATGGATACACGAAATGGAGACAAGAGCAAGACCTACAGAAATAAAGGACTTCTGACCCAATGATACTATAGAACCACATGGGAGGATCTAAAAATGAAATCGTGGATAACCCTATTGAAATGAAGGACTTCTGGCACAAGGATACAATAGAATCACATTGGAAGATCTAGAAAATGTGTAGGAAGGACATATTGTGTTAGACTTGGGTAAATGTAACCACAGATAAGAGTGAACACTATTGAAATGAAGGAGTTCCTGCCCAGGATACTATAGAGTCACAATGGAAGATCTAGAAAATGCCTAGAGATGACATATGGATAAATGAAATGGAAGGACATCTGGACCAAGGATACCATAGAATTAAATTGGAAGATCTTGAAAATGTGTACGGAGGACATATTTTGTTGGGTGTGGATAAATGAAACCATGGATTGTTCTGTCCTCACTGATGGTGTCACCTGGTTGGCAGAGAAGGCTAAAGGCCTTGTAAAACTACAATTCCCATGATTCCAGTTGCCATGGCAGTGGAATAAAACTGCATTAATTCTACAGTGTAGGTGCACCCTTGTTCTTCAATGGTAGTTATGTCCATGATTTAGCCAACAGTTGTAGACACAATGGACCCAAACCATTCTTCTCCAGATGTTTTGAACTTCAAAGCCCATAGCCCTTGACAATTTGGCATGTTCTTTGGGGATGATGGGATCTAGAGTCCAAAATACGTAAAAGATGGAGGGAAAGGGGGTGCAATTGCCATTTTCAAAGCACCAACAGCACTTCTCCTGAATATTAAAAACAGGCCTGGACTTGATGGTACAGTTGCTTCCCGTGTTTATTTTAACAGGAGGGTTTGCTGGTGATTTGCGGCCTAACAGTTTATAATCATTATTACAATGTTTTGATGGTTTCAATTGCACCGTCTCCTCCCGAGGAAATGAAATATTATATCATTAAAGCCGGAGGGTGAAGAGAGAAAAAAAACCCACAACAAAAGGAATTTCTAAGCTGTAGAATGAGTGCCGTTTGACACCACTTTTTACTGCCACGATTCAGTGCTATTGAATGATGGGAGCTATAATATGGTGAGGCAGCAACGTATTTTACCAAAGAAATCTAAAGACCCAACAAAACTACAACTCCCATAATTCCATGGCACCGAACTATGTCCGTCAAAGTAGTGTCGAAACTGCATTAAATTTATAGCAGCATTTCTCAATCTGGGCGTCAGGACCCCTGAGGGGATCGTGAGGGGGTTTCAGAGGGGTCGCCAAAGATGATCAGAAAACATATTTTTCTGATGGTCTTAGGAACCCCTTTGGCAGAGAAGGCTGAAGATCTCTCCGCCTGTCCTTCTCTTCCTTTTTGGAAACACACGGCAAATCCTCCCACCAAAAGCCTTCCTCCGCTGTGATTGGCTGGCCTCTCAGCCAAGGGGAGGGCTGTTTCTGAGACTCCAAGCACGGAGGGGAGAGCAGGCGTGCTCGGCGCATGGCAGCGTGGTGCGCATGTGTGAGCGAGGGAGAGTGCATGAGATTGTGGCAGGTTTGTGGCGCAGTTGGCTGAGTGTCAGCTGCATTAAGATCACTCTAACCAAAAGGTCATGAGTTCGAAGCCAGCCCAGGTTGGAGTGGGTTTCCAACCAATTGTGTGTAGCCTGTTGTCGACTTTTGCAACCCGAAAGACAGTTGCATCTGTCAAGTAGGAAAATAAGGTACCACCTTAAAGTGTGGGGAGGCTAAATTAACTGATTTATGAGGCCATAAAGAAGACTCCAGCAAAGCATTCCAGCGGGGAAGCATGCGGGGAATGCGGAAGTGCTTCATCAGCGTCGCAGATGGACGATGAAAGCGACAGCTCTCCTGGCGGCCAGAAAAAGTTAAATAGCCTCTGTGTATGTCTGTATATGTTTGCATGTCAAAAATTGGCATTGAATGTTTGCCATATATGTGTACACTGTAATCCGCCCTGAGTCCCCTGCGGGGTGAGAAGGGCGGAATATAAAAGCTGTAAATAAATAAATAAATAAATAAATAAATAAATGAATGAATGAATGAATGAATGAATGAATGAATGAATGAGGATGGAGGGAGGCTCACACCAGTGAATCCCTTCGAGACATGGGGGTTCTGTGTGGGAAGTCTGGCCCAATTCTATCATGGGTGGGGTTCAGAATGCTCTTTGATTGTAAGTGAACTATAAATCCCAGCAACAACAAATCCCAAATGCCAAGATCTATTTTCCCCAAACTCCACCAGTGTTTACATTTGGGCATATTAAGTATTTGTGTCAAGTTTGGTCCACATCTATCATTGTTTGAGTCCACAGTGCTTTCTGGATAGAGGTGAACTACAACTCCAAAACTCAAGGTCAATGCCCACCAACACCCTTCCAGTATTTTCTGTTGGTCATGGGAGTCCTGTGTGCCAAGTTTGGTTCAATTCCATTGTTGGTGGAGTTCAGAATGCTCCTTGACATCCCAGCAACTACAACTCCTAAATGACAAAATCAATCCCCGCCAACCCTTCAAAGTATTCAAATTTGGGCATATCGGGTGTTTGTGCCCAAATTGTTCCAGAGAATGAAAACACATCCTTCATATCAGATATTTACATGACGATTCATAACAGTAGCAAAAATATAAGTTATGAAATAGCAACAATAATAATGTTATGGTTCGGGGGTCACCACAACAGGAGGAACTGTATTAAGGAGTTGCGGTATTAGGAAAATTGAGAAATGCAGGTCTGTAGTATCTATGCAGCCTGACTTCACACTTTGCAGTTTTTTCGCATCAAATAGTGTGTTTTTAAACGGAGCAAACTGCAACAGGTATCCACACCTTTTTTTTGCTGCCAATTGGTTAAACATTAATCACGCTTAATCCATATTGTATTGGTGCAACTGATGTGCGGAGATGTCCAACAAGGCCAACCGATCCCTTGATAAGATCTCACCTTTAAAAGCTCACAAAATGATAAATGAGGCGCTTGTACCCCGGTGAGTGAGATATCCAGGACTGCGTCAAACATATTTATATTCTGCTTTTAAATATTGGCTCTCATTCTGCATAGCGCCTTGCTATCTCCAAGTTCTCAAGGACAGATGGGAAAGTGTGATGCTCAAGTTTTGAAATCTTTACTTACTTTGTTGTTATTTCTTGATAGCAAAGTTTTCCTCCATTCTGCCCATTTGCAATAGAGTGCTTTCAAGTGCATCTACACCAGGCATGGGCAAACTTTGGCCCTCCAGGTGTTTTGGACTTCAACTCCCACCAGGGGCGGCTCATCCATTATGCAAAGTAAGCGATCGCAGAACACTTTTTTTGCCAGGGGTGCAGAGGTGCCTCTGTAAATGCCCCTCGACCACCACTGGAGGAGCGCCCCCTCAGCTCACAACAGCCCTAGCAGTCCGGGGGGAGCCTCGGCTGTCTTGCCTCGCTGCTGGGCGATCCTCTTCCCAAAGAGGCCGAGCCCTTGAGCCTCGCCTAGCCCCTCTCGTTCCTGCTCCACCCGGCCACCGGGTGCGTGAGCAGAGCCGGCGCTCAATCGTTCTCCGCGTTCGATCCCTTCCCCATGACCGGCTCCCTTTCCCGATCCCCCGGCACTCCACCCGTCTCCTCTCCTCTCCCCAATCCGCGGGTGGGGCAAGGGGCGGAGCCGCCGCGCCTGGCCCGCTTTGGGTCCGGAGGCGTGTCTGAAGACCCCAGCGTGTGCACCAAAAGTCACCTCTTCTCCTGACTTTCTCTTCAGCCATTGGGACCAAGAGAGAGAGAGAGAGAGAGAGAGAGCCCCTCCAGCTGGAGGTATCTCCCACCTCCGCTCCCTCCTTTGTTCTTGCGCCTTCCTTCAGGAAAAGTGGGCATCTCCACCTCTCTCTCTCTCTCTCTCTCTCTCTTTGTCCCAATGGCTGAGGAGAAAGTCAGGAGAAGAGGTGACTTTTGGCACGCCTCTGGACCCAAAGCGGGCCAGGCAAAGGAGCAAGTGCAGCAAGTGTAGTTACTGGGATGTATAGTTCACCTAAAATCAAAGAGTATTCTGAACTCCACCAATGATGGAATTGAACCAAATATGGCACACAGAACTCCCACGACGAACAGAAAATATATATCAATGATTGGTTGGGGGGGGGGGGGCAAAATACTGTTTGTTTATCGTTGAAAATTACCTAGGGCCGCCTCTGACTTCCACAATTCGGAATTGTGGGAGTTGAAGTCCAAATCACCTGGAGGGCCAAAGTTTGCCCATGCCTGATCTACACTGAAGAATTAATGCAGCTTGGCACGTCTTTAACTTCTGCAGCTCAATGCTATGGAATCCTGGGAGTTGTAGTTGGACAAGGTCTTCTACTGCTTTCATCAGGTGCCTCACCAAACTGCAGCTCCCATGGTTCAATAGCATTGGGGCTCAATAGATAAAGTGGTGTCAAACTAATCTATCCAAAATGCAGATGTGTGCTTTTCACCTTAAGAACAGATAAGCACCTCGAGGACTGAGGATGACCTGGGATGACCTGGAAGGAATCCCACCGGAGCATTGCAGCACACCTAAATACCTGGAAGCTACTCTGGACCGTGCTCTGACTTACAAGAAGCACTGCTTGACTATCAAGCAAAAAGTGGGTGCCAGAAATAATGTTGTACAAAAGCTGACTGGCACAACCTGGGGATCACAACCAGACACAATGAAGACGCAGAGTAACGGTGCAGGTTGATGCGAGTCCAAACTCTCTCCAAATTTATTTATCGTGTCAGGCAACTGAACAGTTGTATTACATTTTTGACAGAACAAACAAACAAACATACAAAAGATACAGAGTTTGCAACTTGGTAATTGATTAGATGTCCTTTGACCAGTATCTGGCCACTTGGAGTGCCTCTGGTGTTGCCGCAAGGAGGTCCTCCATTGTGCATGTGGCAGGGCTCAGGTTGCATTGCAGCAGGTTGTCTGTAGTTTGCTCTTCTCCACACTCGCATGTTGTGGATTTCACTTTGTAGCCCCATTTCTGAAGGTTGGCTCTGCATCTCGTGGTGCCAGAGCGCGGTCTGTTCAGCGCCTTCCAAGTCACCCAGTCTTCTGTGTGCCCAGGGGGGAGTCTCTCATTTGGTATCAGCCATTGATTGAGGTTCTGGGTTTGAGCCTGCCACTTTTGGACTCTCGCTTGCTGGGGTGTTCCAGCGAGTGTCTCTGTAGATCTTAGAAAACTATGTCTTGATTTAAGTCGTTGACGTGCTGGCTGATGCCCAAACAAGGGATGAGCTGGAGATGTCTCTGCCTTGGTCCTTTCACTATTGATTGCTACTTCCCGGCGGATGTCAGGTGGTATAATACCAGCTAAGCAGTGTAGTTTCTTCAGTGGTGTAGGGCGCAGACACCCCGTGATAATGCAGCATGTCTCATTAAGAGCCACATCCACTGTTTTAGTGTGGTGAGATGTGTTCCACACTGGGCATGCATACTCAGCAGCAGAGGAGCACAGCGCAAGGGTGGATGTCTTCACTGTGTCTGGTTGTGATCCCCAGGTTGTGCCAGTAAGCTCTCCAAAAGGTTTCCTTAATACTAATGATTCTGCCAATTAATGGGTTCCTCTATTCCAAATACCCTTCCCTTCCTCTATGGAAGAGGGTTGGACTAGATGATATCTTGGGTACCTTAACTCTATGATGTAGTGATAGGACCCCCAAAAGGGTGGAGATCTACTCCTCTAAATGGTGGTTTTGAATGGGAAGCTTTAATATACAACTCATTGACTTTTTCTTTTTATTTGCATGCAACATTTTCCCTTCCTTCCAATGGCCTCCTTATCTTTTCGGCGACGGAAGCCAATCTGTTGTTATTACCAGCTTTCCAATCTCTTCTTCCTTTCTCACAAGATCAAGCTCCGTCTGGTGCCAAGAAATGGAATCGCTTTGCCTTCCATTTCCTCTGTCACTCTCCCCCGGTTTCCTGATTTTTCAATGTGTTTTATTATATAAGAATGTGCATTGATTTCCTAGGGGACAAAATGCGTTCCCTTGGCTGCAGATTAGGCTTGGATTTGCCAAAGGTTTGGGGCCATTAAAAGTCTTGGCTGTTGGTTGTCCTTGAAGGCAGGCGGAGGAGGAATCTGGAGCTGTCGTCTGACAATTTATCCATGCAGAATGGATTTTTGGAGACATCCAACATTATAAAGCATCAGTCCTTTGTTTGGGAAATACTGGAATCTTTTTGTATTTGGATAGAGACTGGAAGACGAAGCTCTTATTCCCACATTGCATCTAAACCAAAACAGGTGACAGCTATTAAACGTATAGATAGTTGGGTCCAGTATATCTGAAATAGGCTATTATACAGGCTGTCTGTGCAAAATATAGATTATCTGTCCAAGTTTTGGGAACATGGAGCAGGGCCTTTTTGGAGACCTGTCTCTCTAGAACAGTGTTTCTCAACCTTCCTAATGCTGTGACCCCTTAATGCAGTTCTTCATGTTGTGTTGACCCCAAACCATAACATTATTTTTGTTGCTACTTCATCACTGTAAATTTGCTACTGTTATGAATAGTCATGTAAATATCCGATATGCAGGCTGGATTTTAATTCACTGGACCAAATTTGGCACAAATGCCCAATATGCCCACATTTGAATACTGGTGGGGTTGGGGGCGGATTTATTTTGTCATTTGAGAGTTGTAGTTGCTGGGATTTAGAGTTAACCTATAATCAAAGAGCATTCTGAACTCCACCAACAATGGAATTGAACCACACTTGGCACACAGAACTCCCACGGCCAACAGAAAATACTGGAAGGGTTTGGTGGGCATTGACCTTGAATTTTGGAGTTGTAGTTAACCTACATCCAGAGAACACTGTGGATTCAAACAATGTTGGATCTGGACCAAACTTGGCATGAATACTCAATATGCCCACATATGATGTTTGTCTTTACTATTGTAATGTAGCACAAATCCTATGTAAACTCATACTATGTATTTTTAACATCAACATTGAAATCTGAAGTATATACAGAAAGTCTTTACTTTACTGGTGGTGTTTGGGGAATAGACCTTGACATTTGGGAGTTGTAATTGCTGGGATTTATAGTTCACCTACAACCAAAGAGCATTCTGAACCTCACCAACGATAGAATTGGGCCAAACTTCCCACATAGAACCCCCTTGCCTTGAAGGGACTGCTAGTGTGAGCCTTCTTCCAGCCTTGCACACTCTCCATTGCCTACACATGCTCATTACGCTGGCATGTGCCAAACACACCTGCTCTCTACCGGCTGTTAGAGATTGTGGGGGTTGAAGTCCAAAACACCCAGAAGGCCGAAGTTTTCCCATGCCTGATATACACTGTAGAAGTAATTCAGTTTGACAATCCTAATGGTAAGAACTGTTCAACAGTGGAACATTCTGCTGCTTGGAATCCAATGGGGATTCCTTCTCCGGAGGTTTTTAAACAGAGCCTAGTTGACCCTCTGTCGGGAGTGCTTTGATTGTGTTTTTCTGTATGGCCGAAGGGGGTTGGACCGGATGGCCTTTGGGGTCTCTTCCAACTCTTGGATTCTGTAATTCCAGCACCTTGTAGCCATTGGTGGACTAGGAGCCCCTGGTGGCGCAGTGGGTTAAACCCCTGTGCCGGCAGGACAGAAGACCGAAAGGTCGCAGGTTCGAATCCGGGAAGAGGCGGATGAGCTCTCTCTATCAGCTCCAGCTCCTCATGCGGGGACATGAGAGAAGCCTCCCACAAGGATGATAAAACATCAAATCATCCAGGCGTCCCCTGGGCAACGTCCTTGCAGATGGCCAATTCTCTCACACCAGAAGCAACTTGCAGTTTCTCAGGTTGCTCTTGACACGACCAAAAATAAATAAATATTGGTGGACTTCCATCCAAATTGGTGGACTCCCATCTACACTATTCTACAGTGTAGATGCATCCTGGAGATGAATTCCTGACATGAACCCTTGTTCCCATTTTGCAGATGGATAGACTGAGGATGTAGCAGAGTTTTCGATACCCAGTTTACCAATCTGTCTCCTCCCCAAATCATAGAACCATAGAGTTGGATGAGACCCCAAAGGCCATCTAGTCCAACCCTCTGCCATTTAAGAAAAGCACCATCAAAATATTCAGACAGATGGCCATCCAGCCTCAGTTTCAAAGCCTCCAAGGAAGGAGCATCCACTACACTTTGAGGCAGAGGGTTCCTCTGCTGAACATCTCTTACTGTCAAGAAGTTCTTCCTAGTGTTCAAATGGAATATCCTTTGCTATAATTTGAACTTATGGCTCCACTATCTATCCCCTGCCATGCATTGCTGTGGCCCAGTCTGTGTATATGTGTTTTGTGTGTGTATATATGTGTATATGTGTATATTTGTGTATTATGTAGTTTTGAGTATGCGTTGTAATGGGGTTTTTTTCTTTGGGGCTTTTTAAGTCTCTTCTGCTGTGCTTTTTAGTGTTTTTATGAGTGATGGTCACTTGTTGGCCTGATAGGTGTATTGTGTCCAAATTTGTTGTCAATTCATCCAGTGGTTTTTGAGTTATGTTAATCCCACAAACGAATATTACATTTTTATTTATATAGATTGAGTCCTAATCTCCAGGGCCAGAAGGGAGTTGGTATTTCTATCCGAATGCTGAAAATGTCAGTTTCAGCAAAGTCCAATCTGGGCGTTGAATTTGCACCCAGGGATACAGAAATGGCATATCTCTCGGCATCAATCTCCATCCCTCACCGTCTGTCCCATTCATTCTTGCGTTTGGATGAAAGGGCATAACCCGAAAATATATAATGTTTTGGGGGCCTTGCGGCTCGTCCTTCTCCAAGCGCTAAGCCTAAATGTAAGCAGATGCCGGGTATGATATATGCACAGGGTGGAATAACAACTCTGCGGTAATGGTTTTCAAGCGCAGGCCAGGGAGATATGAATCTTCCGGCGAAGGGGGGGAAACGCAGCTCAGGAATCCTGCTTGGAAAGGAACGCAACATCCATAGGGCCGCTTAAGGACAACCGGATCTCATGGCGGTGCTTTATTGACATGCAAGCAGGCTTCAAATGGAGCCAGAACATGGTATGCTGTTAGGAATTGTTGGAGTTGAAGTCCAAAACACCTGGAGGGCCAAAGTTTGCCAAAGCCTGCTCTAGAGGATACTAAGTCAATAATGCATTCCCAATTGAGATTTGGAAGGCAACAACACATGAAACAGGTTGCACCTCGATTGTAGAATTGGGGGCAGTTTGAAGTGGCACGGCACAATGCAATTGAATCCCGGAAGTTGTAGCCTTCTCTGCCAAATAGTACAAACTACAACTCCCATCATTCCATAGCGTAGAGCCGGGGCAGTTAAAGCGGTGTCAGTCTGCATCCATTCCAGATGTAATTGCACAGTTCCAGTGCTTTTTGTACGCACCTCTTTAACTGCCACAAGTCAGTCGTGGAGATTTGGGTACAGAATGAGATGCATAACAAATCACAGGAATACATACATATTTTTGCAAGCTTGAAATGTGTTTGCAAGAATGCAGATTAGATATCGCAGTGTTTCTCAACTTGGGGGTCAGGAGTCCTGGGGGGTGTCAGAGGGTTGCCAAAGACCATCAGAATTTACTGTTGGTCATGGGGTTTCTGTGTGGGAAGTTTGGCCCAATTCTATCATTGGTGGGGTTCAAAATGCTCTTTGATTGTAAGTGAACTATAAATCCCAGCAAGTACTACAACTCCCAAATGTCAAGGTCTATTTTCCCCAAACTCCACCAGTGTTCACATTTGGGCAAATTGAGTATCTGTGCCAAATTTGGTCCAGATTCATCATTGTTTGAGTCCACAGTGTCCTCTGGATATAGGTGAACTGCAACTCTCAAACTTAATGTCAATGCTCACCAAACCCTTCCAGTATTTTTTGTTGGTCATGGAAGTTGTGTGCCAGGTTTGGTTCAACTCCACTGTTGGTGTTCAGAATGCTCTTTCATTGTAGGTGAACTATAAATCCCAACAACTGCAACTCCCAAATGACAAAATCAATCCCCTCCCCAACCCCACCAGTATTCAGATTTGTGTGTATTGGTCCAGTGAATGAAAATACATTCTGCAACCCAGATATTTCCATTACGATTCATAATAGAAGCAAAATTCCCATTATGAAGTAGTAACGAATATAATGTAATGGTTGGGGGTCACCACAACATGAGGAACTGGATTAAGGGGTCGCGGCATTAGGAGGGTAGATTTTATTTATCGTGTCAGGAGCAACCAGACATTTGTATTACGTTGGAGAAATACTGAGATATCCCTTATCTGTAATACTTGGGATAACATGTGTTTTAGAATTTTCTCAGATTTGCATCTACAGCATGAGATATTTTGGAGATGGGACCGAAATCCAAACCCAGAATTCATGTGTGTTTCATATCCCAAGGAAGTGTCCCATATTTGGGGACTTTCCCCCCAGATTTTGGACCATTTACATATGCATCATGAGATATCTTGGTTTAAATACTTTCATGTATGATTCCTACCCATCTTGGAGACATAACCAAAAGTCTTTTTATATACAATATTTTTCATAGTGTATTTTCGAACGATGCGTGCAGATCCAAGTAAGGTGGCCTTTTGCGGTTGACAGATTGTGATTTTTGTCGATGTTTATTGTTTCCAAATGGTGGCTGAGATCTTTTGGCACGGCACCCAGTCCACCAATGACCACTGGGACCACCTGTACTGGTTTATGCCAGAGCCTTTGCAGTCCAATTTTGAGGTCTTGATAGCGGCTGAGTTTTTCCTGTTGTTTTTCCTCAATGCGACTGTCACCTGGTATGGCGACATCAATCATCCAGACTTTTTTCTTTTCCACAATCGTGATGTCTGGCGTGTTGTGTTCCAAAACTTTGTCAGCCTGGATTCGAAAGTCCCACAGTATTTTTGCATGTTCATTTCCCACAACTTTTGCGGGTTTATGATCCCACCAATTCTTTGCTGCTGGCAGGTGGTACTTGTGACATAAGTTCCAGTGAATCATTTGGGCCACAGAGTTGTGTCTTTGTGTGTAGTCCGTCTGTGCCATTTTCTTGCAACAGCTGAGGAGATGATCCATGGTTTCATCAGCTTCCTTGCACAGTCTGCATTTTGGGTCATCCGCTGATTTTTCGATCCTGGCCTTAATTGCATTGGTTCTGATGGCTTGTTCCTGGGCTGCAAGAATCAATAATCCATTATTATTATTGTTGTTGTTGTTGTTGTTGTTGTTGTTGTTGTTGTTGTTGTTGTTGTTGTTATTATTATTATTATTATTATTATTATTAAAATGTTCTGATCCTTTCCTGCTTCTAATATTGTGACTGACTTTATTTCCAAACATGTGCACCGTTGAATTGATGTTCAATGCCATTGACTGACAAGCTGGCACGCTCTTGCAGTGCAGCAATGCGTCTTCTCTTCTTTAAAACTCATCCAACGAGAGGAATTTCAAAGCGAATGAATGCAACATTCAAGAGGGAGCGTGCAGCCTTTTGCAACGGTTGGCCACTATCTTGGAAGGGTATGGAAGTTTGTTTTAAAATATGGGAGAAATGTCCCCGTTTCCACTTGCAACTTCTCACGGACCGTCCGTTTCCTCTTCCTGACCTCTTCCAAGGATCGCGTTGCTCCTCTTAATACAGCAAAACAAAAAACCCGTCCAAACCCACAAAATATCAAATAATGCAGGCATGCCACTGAGTTGTTTTAATTTCTCAAGAGGGGGGAAAATGTACAAGGAGCGCATTGACAGCATTCATTTGGGCCGTCGAAGGCAGAGGGCCTCAGTCCAAAGCGAGGAAGGAAGCTTAGACAGTCATGCAAATATTTTTATGTGATGTGTTCCTAATTTCCGAGCGGCCGCAAAATGTCAGCCGAGGACAACTCCAGAAAAGGAGGAGGAGGCACCTGTTTTTCAACACTATTCCCTCTTTCCTGCCATGCTGTCGCCTCCGGCATTTCGTCCTTTGCATCAATCTTGAGCCGGACCCAAAACTGTTTGGTCGAGGTTCAAATGAGATGTTGCCAAAATGTGGAGGAATCTTGTAAACTTGTCTTCTTCCAAATATGTTTTTCAGCGGTCCCTTCGGCACTTGGATGCTCCAGCAATGCATTGCAATCTGGTACAGATCCAACTCGTAGATAGAGTCAAGTATGTAATACCAAAACTAAAGATACATCTACACTGTAGGATTAATGCAGTTTGACTCCACTTGAATAACCATGTCACAATGCTAAGGAATCCCAGGAGTTTGGCGGAATACCAGCATTCTTTGGCACAGCAGGCTCAAGAACAGGTTTGGGCAAACTTCAGCCCTCCAGGTGTTTTGGACTGCAACTCCCACAATTCCAATGTTGACCCAACTAAGGCAGCTCTTTCCTATGAATCAATATAAAGCTTTCCCAGATCCCAAAACCTAAAGAAAATAATTTCTCTTGACCTTACCACCAAATAAAAGGTTTCTTATCTTTCTTTTCCTGCAAATGAACTGATCTTCTTCGCGCCTGAGCACTCTGTCTCTGTTTACAAATGCCTTGCTTCCTATCTACACTCTCATTTACTTGACTGTCATTAACTTCTGCATCTGACAAATTATCTTCAGACAGTTGCTCTGAGAAAGACTGTGATGGGTCTCACCCAGGAATGTGACCTTGTGAATCTTCAGCTGAGCTTAACTCAGGCCCAGGCGAACCCTCATCCCCATTGCCAATAGACCCAGGCCCACCATCAGGAACATCATCTCCAATCCCATCAAGAACATTAGACACAATCAGAGGCTAAATAGGCTGACATACAACACAAATAATCATTCAATTATGTGCAATTACAATAACGAATTAGTAACGAAATTTTCACTAAGTATACTTTAGAAACATTTTAGAAACAAAGCACCAATGCCGCCGCCCCCCTCCCCAAGTTTTGTAATAACTTCTGAACCATTTTAATGGACCTCACATCCCCAATAGATAGGAAGGACACTTCTGGTGCCAAACATTTTGGATGAGGAAAGCTCAAGCTTTAGTTGATGCCTACAAGTTATCGTACGGCAGGGTTGTATGCTCTCACCCAACCTATTCAACTTGTATGCAGAACAAATCATGCAACGTGCAGGGCTTGACAAATGCAAGGCTGGAGTTAAAATTTCTAGAAGAAACATTAACAACCTTAGATATGCAGATGACACCACTTTGGTGGCTGAAAGCGAGGAGGAGCTGAGGAGCCTTCTAATCACGGTGAAAGAAGAAAGCGCAAAAGTTGGGTTGCAGTTAAACATCAAAAAAACCAAGATTATGGCAACAAAAATG
This sequence comes from Anolis sagrei, assembly GCF_037176765.1. Taxonomy (NCBI): domain Eukaryota; kingdom Metazoa; phylum Chordata; class Lepidosauria; order Squamata; family Anolidae; genus Anolis; species Anolis sagrei. The sequence goes on from NC_090028.1 coordinate 26,066,207, forward strand.
ATTGACAACTGGGAAATAGAGGGAGAAAACGTGTAGGCAGTGACAGACTTTGTATTTCTAGGTGCAAAGATGACTGCAGACGCAGACTGCAGCCAGGAAATCAGGAGACGCTTACTTTTTGGGAGGAGAGCAATGTCCAATCTCGATAAAATAGTGAAGAGTAGAGACATCACACTGGCAACGTTGAGCTTGGAACCCCAGGTTTCAGCGGTGACCAGGGGAGCATTCACACAGTTAAAACTCGTGCGCCAACTGCGCCCGTACCTTGGGAAGTCTGACTTGGCCACGGTAGTCCACGCTCTGGTTACATCCCGTTTAGACCACTGCAACGCTCTCTATGTGGGGTTGCCTTTGAAGACGGCCCGGAAGCTCCAATTAGTCCAACGCTCGGCAGCCATGATACTAACTGGAGCAGAGCGCAGGGAGCATACAACTCCTCTGCTGCACCAGCTCCACTGGCTGCCGATCTGCTACCGGGCTCAATTCAAAGTGCTGTCGCTGGCCTTTAAAGCCCTAAATGGTTCTGGCCCAACTTACCTATCCGAACGTATCTCAGCCTATCAGCCCACCAGGACCCTAAGATCTTCTGGGGGGGCCCTGCTCTCTATCCCGCCTGCTTCACAGGTGCGGCTGGTGGGGACGAGAGACAGGGCCTTTTCTGTGGTGGCCCCGCGGCTATGGAACGCCCTCCCCATGGAGGTAAGATCAGCCCCCTCATTGATGGTTTTCCGGAAAAGACTAAAAACCTGGATGTTCGAGCAGGCGTTCGATTAACTCAGTGCAATAAGTGTAATGATTGAAGGACTGGCAATTTGGACGACGAAACTGGATCGCGATTTTAGTCAAGAGATGAATTGGATTGTTTATTGATATATGTATTGTGGATCGTGTTTTTATGCTTTTAAACTGTATACTGTTGTTTGTTATAAGTTGTTGAAAACCGCGTTGAGTCGCCGGCTAGGCTGAGAAACGGCGGTATACAAGTTTAGCAAATAAATAAATAAATAAACAAAGATCCGCATAGTCAAAGCCATGGTATTCCCTGTAGTCACCTACGGATGTGAGAGCTGGACCATAAGGAAGGCTGAGCAAAGGAAGAGAGATGCTTTTGAACTGTGGTGCTGGAGGAAAGTGCTGAGAGTGCCTTGGACCGCCAGAAGGTCCAACCAGTCCATACTTGGAAATAAAGCCTGACTGCTCATTGGAAGGAAGGATAGTTGAGGCAAAGATGAAGTACTTTGGTCATATCATGAGAAGAAAGGAAAGCTTAGAGAAGACAATGATGCTGGGGAAAATGGAAGGAAAAAGGAAGAGGGGCCTACCAAGGGCAAGAAGGATGGATGGGATCCTTGAAGTGACTGGCTTGACCTTGAAGGAGCTGGGGGTGGTGAGGCAGACAGGGAGCTCTGGCGTGGGCTGGTCCATGAGGTCACAAAGAGTCGGAAACAACTGAACAAATGAACAACAACAACAAACAAGTTATCTGTTGATTTCTGGGGACCATACATTTTGCATGTTTTAATAGGGCGAGAATACATATTCTCCAAATAGCCACATTTATTTCTAATGCTCTTTCCAGTAAAATCTAGTCTGGGATTCTTTGGTGGTCTCCAATCCAAATAATAACTGCACTGCTAAGATTCCAAGATCAAATGGGCTCTGGTTGCCATGAGGTTCTTTAGAGAATAGTATCTATTGATATTATTTTTAAAAAATATCAGTCCAGTTCAATCATGTAGAACCAACGAAAGTTCTTGAGAACTTCCAATGGTATGTCCTGTTGTTTCTAGGCACAGATGCAGAGTAACCCTTTCCAAATTCCCAGCAAATACTGATTTACAACTGAGGACAAATAAACGTACAGAATGGTTGAACTTTTCCGGACCCTCAGAAATGCAGACGTCGTAATTTTTAAATTTTCTATTCTGGAAGGAATGTTGAATAATGTGTGGCTCAGTAATATCATAGCGGACTTTGACCGTTCCGGATGTGGACATTTGGACTGTTCCATCTTGGCCAGATAGAGCTTTCTGCAAAGACGTTGGGTGGGCTCTTCTTCAGCGTTGAAAATAAGAATCAGAGGAAGTCAAGTTAGAAACTGCATGAGAATATCTCTGTGTTTGGACAAAACCAAAGCCAACATTTGCTCATTCGAAAGGAGAGATAGACAAGCCCTTTTGCTTCTGGAAATTGACATTTTTGGGTGGCTTTTTTTGGAATGGATTCCATATTAAACCGGCTAGACGGATGTCTCTCCCATGATATTTGAATGCTCAAGTCAACATGGTGTTGAGGCGTTGTTTCTTTGGGAAAGAAAGCAAAGATGCCAGATTGGTATTTCAACCATCAACGCAAACAACATTGGAGTTGACGGCAGTTCCGGCTGAGATTGAACTCTGGAGAGTTACGTGTCTTGGATTCAAAGTCCGGCTCTTTTTGTACAGAAAGACTTGGCACCGGCATCCGACCCACAAGGTCAGCATTCCAAAGCCTGAACTCGAGATAATATTGAAACAGTGTGGATTTCCCCAACCGTCGGTCTTTGGGTTTCTTTTCCTTTGGGTTTCTCCGCTTCTTCCAAATCTCAGTGGTGTGCTTCCAAGTTGAGACCCTAAACTGAACCTATATGGCTTTGCAGAGAAAGTTGGCCACTGTCTTCCTCTGAGGCTGAGAGAGTGGGACTTGCTCAGAGTCACCCAATGGGTTTTCATGGATGAGCAGGGATTCGAAGCCAGGTCTTCCAAAATACTCAAATCAATTCACAAGGCTGGCTCTATTTCTGGATCTATGGTTTCCCAAAATATTTCTATTCCCATATCATACTGGTTTTTTTTTCTTCCTTGCTTCCTCCCTAACCCTTCCTTCCTTCCCAGTTTTTTTCCTTCCTTCCCTCCCCCCTTCCTCCTTTCTTCTCTTCTCCAATCTCTTCTTCATCTCCCTTGCCTTTCTTTGCTTCCTTCCTTCCCTTCCTCATCCTTTCCCTGTCTCCCCTCATCCTTTCCTTTCCTCTTCTTCCTTAATCCTCTTCTTCTATTCCTCCCTTTTCATTTCTTTCTTCACTCCCTCCTTCTCTTCTTCCATCTTTCCTTCATCTCCCTTTTCTCCCTTCCCTAATCATTTCCTTAATTCTCTTCCGTTCTTCTATTCCTCCCTTTTCCATTTTCCCTCTTTCTTTATGTCCTTCTTTCCCCTCCTCTTCCATTCTGTCATCTCTCCTTCATCTCCCCTTCCTTCCTTCCTTCCTTCCTTCCTTCCTTCCTTCCTTCCTTCCTTCCCTAATCATTTCCCTAATCCTCTTCCTTTCTTCTATTCCCCCCTTTTCAATTTCCCCTCTTTCTTTACTTCCTTCCCTCCCTCTTCTGTTCTTTCATCTCTCCTTCATCTCCCCTTCCTTCCTTCCTTCCTTCCTTCTCTCCCTATCCTTCCCCTTCCTTCCCTAATCATTTCTCCAATCCTCTTCCTTTCTTCTATTCCTCCCTTTCCCATTTCCCCTCTTTCTTAAATTCTTTCCCTCCCTCCTTCTCTTCTTCCATCTCTTCTTTGTCTCCCCCTTTCTTCCTCCCATCTTCTTTCTTTTCTCCCTCCCTCCCTACCCTTCCTCCCTAATAATTTCCTTCCTTTTCCCCTAATTCTTTTCCTTCCTTCTCTAATTCCCTCCCTCCCTTCCAGCCTTGTACTCTCTTCTCTTCCTCCCTACCTCTTTCCTTTCCTTTCCTTTCCTTTCCTTTCCTTCAGTTCTGTATTCATATACAGCCAGCATTCCACATTTCCAGGTTTAACCCTTTCAGATTTGATGATCACTGGATTTATTAAAAATAAAGGCAATGTTGCATTTGTTGCTTTCCCACTTTTGCGGTGTTCCGGCTCCCTAAATCCTTGCAAAAGTGGAAGACCTACTGCTTTTTGCATGTTTATAGGATGCAGTATAGATTTATGTTTGTATGCATTCAATACCATGAAACAAGTCTAATTTGTTTGTTCTTCTATTTGCGGCCTTCTTTCCACTCCCTTTTTAGGGTTGCTCAGGGAATAAACCATTGCAGTTGCTTTATTCTTCTCAAGCAAATTTTGCCAAAATGGAATCATGGCCATCTCAAGAAATGTAGGGGCCTTACCAAAACCCCAAGGCAGAGGCAGGCTTGCATGGGAAATCCCTTCTCCTTTGGAAAGCAACCGAGTCAGAAGGTTTTGCCTTGATCCCGCTTGAGTGCAGCCACGGATCCTTCAGCTCAGATTAAAATCTCCTTCACAAATGGGTTTGGAAGGAAGAGGCGACTGTTACCAAAACTTCCAAGCTGCTCCCGTCCAAGAGAAAATAAACACCTTTCCTTTTGCCCTTCTTTTCTTATTTCGCAAATTGAATTTTGTTGCAGTTCATGTGAGGACTTATTGAATCCCAAATTGCATTAGGCACAAACGAAACCTCTTTCTTGCCCCTTATTGGAGGCCTATTGGATTACCGTTAGGAAAATGAGCTGCAAATTGGATGCAGGGGACGGACGCGTCCAAACGGTGGTTTGCAAACACGGTTTAGATTTAGCCGCGGTTCGTTCCAGGCTGTATACATTTCCAACATCTGGGCAATTGGAAACAGATGGGTGGGACTTCGTAATAGATATCTATAGGGATGGCTTTCTGTAGCATTCCAATCTATTGCTTATTTGGTATTGTTCACATCTGGGGCCTCTTTGGCTGCATCTACATGAGAGAATTGATGCAGTTTGAGCTTGAACTGCCCTGGATCAATGCGTTGAGCAGTGTTCCTCAACCTTCCTAATGCCACGACCCCTTAATACAGTTCCTCATTTGGTGGTGACCCCAAACTAAAAAAATATTTTGTTGCTACTTCATAACTGTCATTTTGCTACTGTTTTTGAATCGCAGTATAAATATCTGATTTTTTTTTGCCGTGTCAGGAGAGACTTGAGAAACTGCAAGTTGCTTCTGGTGTGAGAGAATTGGCCGTCTGCAAGGACGTTGCCCAGGGAACGCCCAGATGATATGATGTTTTATCATCCTTGTGGGAGGCTTCTCTCATGTCCCCGCATGAGGAGCTGGAGCTGGTAGAGGGAGCTCATCCGCCTCTCTTTGGATTCGAACCTGCGACCTGTCAGTCTTCAGTCCTGCCGGCACAGGGGTTTAACCCACTGCGCCACTGGGGGGTTATAGGAAATATCTGATATGCAGGATGTATTTTCATTCACTGGACCTAACTTGGCACAAATACCCAATACGACAAAATTGGAATACTGGGCGGGAGGTTTGGAGGGATTAATTTTGTCATGTGGGAGTTGTAGTTGCTGGGATTGATTGTTCTCCTACAATCAAAGAGCATTCTGAAATCCACCAACGATGGAATTGAGCCAAATTTGGCACACCGATTTCTCATGACTAACAGAAAATACTGGAAGGGTTTGTTGGGCATTGACCTTGAGTTTTGGAGTTGTAGTTCACCTATTATCCAGAGATCACTGTGAACTCAAACAATGATGAATATGGACCAAACTTGGCACCAATTGTGCTGGTACAGCACATTTTCCTTCTATTAAATGTTTTCTATTAAATGTCTGTGTGCATTCCAAGGTTTCAGGCATTCTGCAAAGGTGACTTCCCTTGGTTTGCAATTATATGGCCAATGACCCATCAATCATTGTTAAGTTTTGGTTCCGCCCCTTTCCCCAGGGCCCTGGGAGGAGAGGGAGCCATTTTTATTTCAGTCTTGAAGAAGGAAATTAAGCTACAGGACGTGGACCAGCTCCACCTGCAGAAAAGCTTCATTTCCTACAACTTCGGGGGAAACAGCTTCCGGGGAGAAATAGTCCCAAAGCTCTGGCTGGGAACCTATAGCCTCTCAGCCTTACAGCGTTCGGGGGAAACAGTTTTGCAGACCCAAAGAACTCCAGCTGGAGAATCTACAAAGCCTTGACTGGTATGTCTACTCGGGATCCAAGAAGTAGTTTGGAACCGGTAGTAGGACCCACATCAGCAAAGCCTAGATAGAAGATTGCCTGGGAGAGGTTAAAAAAGGGTTTTCCTTTTAAAAGAAAAGAAATCATTCTCAAAGCCCTTGTGGACAAGATTAAGAAAGCCACCAGTCATTTGTATGATTGTCATTGAAGATTGAAGAAGTATTTGCTTAATTTGTTCAATAATAAAGGACTTTGTTAAACCTTTCAAGCCTCTAAAGACTCTTCCAGAGGAAAATCCGCAGGGCCTCTCTATCAAGGCACCCTGGCTTCCCGCTGGGCACGAAGTGCATGTCCTGTTCAAAAGACAATTATTACAGGCCCAGCGCATGACAGCACACCAATACTCCATATGCCCAAAAACTGTAACTCCCGGTTTTACAACTCTCAGCTGTGAGGAAGACACAGATAGAGCTCCATCATGTCTAGATCTAGAAGTGGACTTCCCTTTATGCCAACTGTCACTGCCCTGGCTTCGAACAGAAAGAAGAAGAGGTAGGCAGAGCTCCAAGGCCCAGAAGCATCTCCTTCCTTCCCAACTGCCACTGCCCTGGTCTTAGAGGAAGAGACGATAAAGGGCCCTCCCTCCATCCCAATTCCCGTCTCCTTTTCTTAAATTATACCGTAAACCTGAAAGACCAAGAAGTGTTTGGTTGTACTTGCCCAACTGTACCTGCCCATTGCATGGCTCACTGGAAAGACAGTGGAAGCGGAGAGCCACGATCTCAGCATGTCCACAACCTTGGCAAGTGGAAGTCTATGGCATCCCAAATAGACCCTATGGCATATCTAGTTCATTGATGTTCTCTCATCCAAGTCCTAACTGATTCTGACCCTGCTTAGCATCCAATATCAACTGTGGTGCTTTTTGGGTCTTCTAGCCTTGTAGATGATTCCTCCAAGTCACTTGTCAACCCCGTGAATTTCAGCAACCCTGGTAAATGGGAAGTTGGAGCTACAAAAATGTGTTGGTTTTCCTGGCTCACCTTCTGCGGTTGGTACAACCTAGGTGGAGTAGACTAGAACAAACCTGGCCTTTCTTGCTCCCAAACCGAACAGCTTCTGCAGGTTCTCAGAGCCACTCCAGAAAGTTGGATCCGCGCAACATTGGAAATGTTTGTGTGGAGAGGCATTTTTTTGCTCCATCCGTTCATGGAGTTTCCACTTTCAGGACTGGCAAGCGACCGGCTGAGAATCCCAGGACCTGGATTTTGCAACCGCTGCCCTTTCCAAAGTAACCTCGGTGCCTGCCAGTTCTTGTTATTTATAATGTTCAAAGTGTCCCGAGTTCTTTAAAAGGCATCACGGAGAGAGGAATAGATCATTTTCATGGGATTAAGGTTTGCTGGGAGCAAAGTGGTCCATTTGCAAAGAGGGAATGTGCCTCCTTTGCCCGGATTACAGGCTGAAATTTACTGGAAACCTCCTGGCTGAAAAAGGGAGACGGGGAGAAGGGGGATCCAAAGGAACGCACAACGTGAAAGGCTAAATCTGACCACAAAACCTCAATGGAGAGGGAGAAAGATCTGACTCAACTCTTTGATTCGTCACCTGATTGTATTTGGTTTGCGTTTGGTGTTTCATCAGAGCTTTGCTTGGTTTGCCCGTCTTGCCATAAATTAGGAAGAACGCCTTAAGTTTTATGTGCTTAGAGCTCAATCCCATAGATTTGCCAGTGACGTCAGGTAGGATTGCAATGTGTGATACATATATGTGCATTTATATGCAGCCAAGAGACCCCCAAAGACACCAAGTCTTGGAAGGTAAGCAGGGTCAGCCCTGGTCAGGACTTGGATGGGAGACCGCCAATGGATATCAGCTGCTGTAGGCTTTATTTCAAAGCAAGGAACTGACAAAGCCACCTTGGGGATTCCTTGCCTAAGACATCAAATGGATTTCATGTGGTTGTCATAAGTCAATGGGAAAGTTGAAGGGATCGTGGGTCTCTGCCTCCACTGTTTCCAGTGAGCCATGTAAGGAGTTGGGCAAGTACAGTTGGGTAAGAACAACAAAACACTTCCTGGCTTTTCAGGTTTATGGTATAATTAAGGAAAAGGAGACGAGAGTTGGGATGGAGGGAGAGCCCTTTATCTTCTCTCCCTCCAAGGCCAGGGCAGTGGCAGTTGGGAAGTAAGGAGGTGCTTCTTAGAGCTCTGTCTACCTCTTCTTTCTGTTCAAAGCCGGGGCAGTGGCAATTGGCATAAAGGGAAGTCTGTTTGTAGGTCTAGACATGGTGGAGCTCTGCCTGCCTCTTCTTCTCTGCCTCTGAAGCCAGGGCAGTGGCAGTTGGCACAGAGGGAAGGCTGCTCCTTGGTCTTCTGTCCTCAGTCTTTGGCCAGGGCAATGGCAGTTGGGATGGATGGAGGGCCTCTTGTCTACTTCTGAACCTAGTTATGGTGGCCCCACCCCGTTCTTCTATTCTTTTGGCCAGTGCAGTGGCAGTTGGGATGGAGCACCTAGGCATGATGGAGATGTATCAGTGGGGTCAAGGCAGTGGCAGTCGGGATGCTTCTGGATGAGGTGTGCTTGCTTTTGGGGTGGAACAGTGGTCTTGCCTCTGCTTCTGGACCTTGGAGCTCTGACTACCTCCTCTTGTTTCCATTTGAATCCATGGCAGTGGCAGTTGGCATAAATGGAAGTCTGCTTCTAGATCTTGACATGATGGAGCTCTTCCTGCCTCTTCTTCTCTCCCTCCAAAGTCACGACAGTGGCAGTTGACACAGAGGGAAGGCTGCTTCTTGGTTATCTATCCTCTCTATGTGACCAGGGCAGTGGCAGTTGGGATGAATGGAGGGTGTCTTATCTGCTTCTGGATCTAATCATGGTGCCCTCTCTCCTCCTCTAGTGGCAATTGGGATGCTTCTGGATCCAGTATGATGAGTTGTGCTTGCTTTTTCTTCTCTGTCTCCCTCTGATGCCAGGGCTGTGGCAGTTGGGATAGAACAGGAGTCTTGCCTCTGCTTCTGGACCTTGAATCTCTGCCTACCTCTTCTTTTTGTTTGAAGCCAGGGCAGTGGCAGTTGGCTGAAAGGGAAGTCTGTTTGTAGGTCTAGACATGATGGAGCTCTGCCTGCTTCTTCTTCTCTACCTCCGAAGCCAGGGCAGTGGCAGTTGGCACAGAGGGAAGACTTCTCCTTGGTCTTCTATACTCAGTCTTTGGCAAGGGCAGTGCAGTTGGTGGTCCCACCTTCTTTGTTTCCTCCAGCCAGGGCAGTGACAGTCAAGATGCTTCTGGATCTAGTAGGATGAGCTGTGCTTGCTTTTTCTTCTCTGTCTCCTTCTGATGCCTGAGCAGTGGCAGTTGTGGTAGAAGGGGATCTTGCTTCTGATTCTGAGCCTTGGAGCTTTGCCTGCCTCTTCTTCTCTATCTCCGAAGCCAGGGCAGTGGCAGTTGGCACAAAGAGAAGGCTGCTCCTTGGTCTATTTTCCTCCGTCTTTGGCCAGGGCAATGGCAGTTGGGATGGATGGAAGGCCTCTTGTCTGCTTCTGGATCTAGTTACGGTGGTCCCACCTTCTTCTTTTTCACTTCTTCCAACCAGGGCAGTGGCAGTCGGGATGCTTCTGGATCTAGAAGGATGAGCTGTGCTTGCTTTTTCTTCTCTGTCTCCCTCTGATGCCCAATCAGTGGCAGTTGGGGTGGAATGGGGATCTTGCTTCTGCTTCTGGGCCTTGGAGCTCTGCCTACTTCTTCTTATTTCCATTCAAAGACAAGGCAGTTGCAGTTGGCATAAGTAAGGACATAGCATAACAACATCTGAGCGTTCCTTGCCTAAGAAAACCCTATGAAAATCATGAGTTCCCCATACACCAGTGGTTCTCAACCTGGGGTCCCCGGATGTTTTTGGCCTACAACTCCCAGAAATCCCAGCTAGTTTACCAGCTGTTAGGATTTCTGGGAGTTGTAGGCCAAAAACATCCGGGGACCCCAGTTTGAGAACCACTGCCATACATCAATATAACATATTTGAACAGAGTTGCATAGAATTGGGATCAGAGAGCGATGGATCCGGAAAATATGAAATGATGGCAAGGATCACAACTTGCTTCTATATGGGGGGAGGGGGTAAAAAACTCCTTTGACTTTGTGGTTTTCATGAGAAACAAACAACCCCCAAAACGCTCTTCATCTTTGTTTTGCATTTCTCCACATTCTTCTCCGGAGGAAGCAATCCTCTCTCCATTAAAAGCGGATTATTATGGAGGGAGAAACCGAAATGTTTCCAGAAACGATCCTGAGTCCTCACTCATCTCTTGCCAGTTGGCATCCAAAAAGGCCTTCCATTGCTGCTGCAAATATATAGATCTTTTTCTCTTTTTTGGGGGGAGGGGGTGTCCATATTCATTGTATACTTCTCTTTCTTTGCAGCTGGCTGTTACGAGTTTGCAACTCTGCTCCTTTGATAAGACGGGGTGATGTTTTGTCTCTTCCCTGCTACGTTTTTGTCCCGTTGCCCTCGCTTTCATCTCTGTACCAGAGAGAAGAAATGCTTGCGAAAGGCACACCAAGCTCCCAACGTGGTATTAATAGTCTGCGTATTCTTCTTTCCTTTCTTTCTTTCTCCCTTCGCTATTCATTTCCTGTGGTTTTGCTCCAGATGTGTCCAGAAGTGAAGTGTCAGCTGAATTAAACTGCAAAAAAAAGTGCACACTTTAGGCTGGTTTCACAATCATTAGTTTGGGAAATCCCTTTCTGAATGAGGAATGAGCTTGAAAATAATTGAGTGCATCTATCCATTTTCTCTCTTTTCCTTCTGCCTTCCACTTTCCCCATTATTCTTATCTTTTCATGATATGAGAAGTATATCATCTTCAGCTTGGAAAATCCCCCCTTTAAAAGAAAAGGAATGTGTTGAAAAGTACTTGGACCCAAAGCTTCCTTGATGAAGTCAATCCACCTTTAACGCAGTCTTCCTCTTTCCCTCCTGCATTCTACCTTTTCCCCATTATTACTGTCTTTTCACTATATGCCTAAAAATATATGGAATCGTCTTCAGAATCAGGTGACAAACTGGGATGTCTTATTGCCCCAACCTTATTTTCCATCTTCATCGCTATGATACTTCAGGGGAGTGTCCAGAGGAGGGCGACTAAAATGATCAAGGGTCTGGAGAACAAGCCCTACGAGGAGCGGCTTAAGGAGCTGGGCATGTTTAGCCTGAAGAAGAGAAGGCTGAGAGAAGATATGATAGCCATGTATAAATATGTGAGAAGAAGCCACAGGGAGGAGGGAGCAAGCTTGTTTTCTGCTTCTTTGGAGACTAGGATGCGGAACAATGGCGTCAAACTACAAGAGGAGATTCCATCTGAACATGAGGAAGAACTTCCTGACTGTGAGAACCGTTCAGCAGTGGAACTCTCTGCCCCGGAGTGTGGTGGAGGCTCCTTCTTTGGAAGCTTTTAAACAGAGTCTGGATGGCCATCTGTCAGGGTGATTTGAATGCAATATTCCTGCCTCTTGGCAGGGGGTTGGACTGGATGGCCCATGAGGTCTCTTCCAACTCTTTGATTCTTTGATTCTATAATTCATCTTGTTGATGGGAAGCCCACCGGAGAGGAAATCATCTATTGGACAGATGGCAAGCTGTTTAACCTCAGCAGACTGAAAGCCAAAGCCAAGGTCACAACAACATCTGTTATAGAATATACTGATGACAACATCTGTGTGCATTCAGAAGAAGACCTACAAGCCACTCTATATACCTTCGCAGAAGCATACGAGAAGCTCGGCCTGTCATTGGACATCGAGAAAACCAAAGTGCTCTTCCAGCGGTAACAAGCCAATCCCTCTCCAATGCCAGAGATACAGCTTAATGGTGTAACATTAGAAAATGTTGACCATTTCCGCTCCCTTGGCAGCCACCTCTCCACAAAAGTCAACATTGATACTGAAATACAACACCGCCTGAACTCTGCAAGTGCAGCATTTTTCCGAATGAAGCAGAGAGTGTTTGAGGATTGCGACATCCGTAGGGAGACCAAGGGGCTTGTTGATAAAATGATTGTCCTCCCAACCCTGCTTTACGCCTGCGAAATGTGGACTGTCTACAGATGTCAAATGCAACTCATGGAATGAGTCCATCAGCGCTGCATCTGAAAAATCCTGCAAATCTCTTGGGAAGATAGCCAGACTAATGTCAGCGTGCTGGAAAAAGCAAAGACCACCAGCATTGAAGTGATGCTCTGAAAGCCCTGCTCTGCTGGGATTGGTCGGCAACTCAGCAAGGAGAGGGCTGTTTCTGATACTCCAATCGGGGGATGGGAAAGCAGGTGTGCTCGGCACATGGCAGCATGGTGTGTCTGTGCAGGAGAGAGAGAGCATGTGAAATTGGAGGGAAACTTGCGGCAGCGAATCCCTTCAAGACATGGGGATTCTGTGTGGGAATTTTGGGCCAATTGTCTTGTTGGTGGGGTTCAGAATGCTCTTTGATTGGAGGTGAACTATAAATCCCAGCAACTACAACTCCCAAATGTCAAGGTCTATTTTCCCCAAACTCCACCAGTGTTCACATTTGGGCATATTGATTATTGGTGCCAAATTTGGTCCATATATATCATTGTTTGGCCCAATTCTATCATTGGTGGGGTTCAGAATGCTCTTTGATTGGAGGTGAACTATAAATCCCAGCAACTACAACTCCCAAATGTCAAGGTCTATTTTCCCCAAACTCCACCAGTGTTCACATTTGGGCATATTGATTATTGGTGCCAAATTTGGTCCATATATATCATTGTTTGGCCCAATTCTATCATTGGTGGGGTTCAGAATGCTCTTTGATTGGAGGTGAACTATAAATCCCAGCAACTACAACTCCCAAATGTCAAGGTCTATTTTCCCCAAACTCCACCAGTGTTCACATTTGGGCATATTGATTATTGGTGCCAAATTTGGTCCATATATATCATTGTTTGGCCCAATTCTATCATTGGTGGGGTTCAGAATGCTCTTTGATTGGAGGTGAACTATAAATCCCAGCAACTACAACTCCCAAATGTCAAGGTCTATTTTCCCCAAACTCCACCAGTGTTCACATTTGGGCATATTGATTATTGGTGCCAAATTTGGTCCATATATATCATTGTTTGGCCCAATTCTATCATTGGTGGGGTTCAGAATGCTCTTTGATTGGAGGTGAACTATAAATCCCAGCAACTACAACTCCCAAATGTCAAGGTCTATTTTCCCCAAACTCCACCAGTGTTCACATTTGGGCATATTGATTATTGGTGCCAAATTTGGTCCATATATATCATTGTTTGGCCCAATTCTATCATTGGTGGGGTTCAGAATGCTCTTTGATTGGAGGTGAACTATAAATCCCAGCAACTACAACTCCCAAATGTCAAGGTCTATTTTCCCCAAACTCCACCAGTGTTCACATTTGGGCATATTGATTATTGGTGCCAAATTTGGTCCATATATATCATTGTTTGGCCCAATTCTATCATTGGTGGGGTTCAGAATGCTCTTTGATTGGAGGTGAACTATAAATCCCAGCAACTACAACTCCCAAATGTTAAGGTCTATTTTCCCCAAACTCCACCAGTGTTCACATTTGGGCATATTGAATATTCGTGCCAAGTTTGGTCTAGATCAATCATTGTTTTGAGTCCATAGTGCTCTCTGGATGTAGGTGAACTAAATTTCCCAATGCCCACCAAACCCTTTCAGTATTTTCTGTTGTTCATGGGAGTTCTGTGTGCCAAGTTTGGTTCAATTCCATTGTTGGTAGAGTTCAGAGTGCTCTTTGATTGTAGGTGAACTATAAATTCCAGCAACTACAACTCCCAAATGACAAAACCAATCCCCCCCAACCCCACCAGTATTCAAATTTGGGCATGTCGGGTATTTGTGCCCAATTTGGTCCAGTGAATGAAAACACTTCCTGCATATCGGATCTTCTCATTACTATTCATAACAGTAGCAAAATGACAGTTACGAAGTAGCAATGAAAATAATATTATGGTTGGGGGTCAGCACAACATGAGGAACTGCATTAAGGGGTCACGGCATTAGGAAGGTGGAGAAAGACTGCTATAGATGAAGAGCAGACTGCCTTAAAGCACACAAACACACACATCTGTGTATGCGTATCGCTTTCCTTGCAAGGTGCCCAAATTAATATCACGCCTATTCACAACATAGCGATCGCATGGCTGTAATTGTTTTCGGTGTAATGGAGAAACCCAAAACCTCTCTGAAAACGCTGCCAACATTCTATGGCTTTTGAAAAACATATGATATGTGTTTACCCCACATATGCTATAGATCCCTTTTTTATGAGGCAGCGGCATTCACTTTGGGTATCTCCTCTTGGCAAAGAAGACATTGCCTTAGATCCGTCTCCAAATGGGACTCTGAAAGGATCCCAACCCTTTCTATACACTGCAGAATGAAGGCAGTTTGGCACCACTTTAACTACCCTGCCCCATGTACTATGGATTCCTGGGAGCTGTAGTTTTACAAAGCTTTCCCCTGCCAAATAGCACTGGTGCCTCCCCAAACTACAAATCCATGGCACCTTGGGAAGGAACTGGGCTCCGACTTGGCACATTTCAGAGGTGTTTGAGTTGGAGGGTTTGGAAGACAAACAGCACAGATATTCCTGGAAAAACATTAGAATTTCCCCAGCAAGAAGGAGACGTTCCCGTTTGGGGATGTTTGCCATAGATGCAGGCGAAACGTCAGGAGAAATGCCTCTAGAACATGGCTGTATTGCCCGAAAAAACCCACAAGAACCTTGTTGTTGCTGTTCTTCATTTTCTTTTTCTTGTTCTCTTCCTACTCCTCTTCTTTCTTCTCTTCTTCATCTTCTTTATATTTTCTTCCTTCTCCTTTTTCCTCTTCTTTTTCCTCCTCCACTGCTTCTTTTCTTCTTCCTCCTCCTCTTCTTCCTCGTCCTTACACTTCTTCTTCCTTCTTCTTCTCTTTCTTCCCTCTCCTTCTCTTCTACCCCTTCCTCCTCCTCCTCCTCCTCCTCCTCCTCCTCCACTGTTTCTTCCTCTTTTTCCTCCTCCTCTTCCTTCTTCTTCCTCTTCTTTTTTTTCTCCTCCACTTCTTTTCTTTCTCCTCCTCTTCCTATTCTTCCTTTTCTTCCTCTTCCTCCTCCTTCACTGCTTCTTTTCTTCCTTCTCCTCTTCTTCTTCCTCATCCTTGCACCTCTTCTTCCTTTTTCTCCTCTTTCTTCCCCCTCCTTCTCTTGCTCTTCCTCCACTGTTTCTTCCTCTTCTTCTTTTTTCTCCTCCACTTCTTTTCTTTTTCCTCCTCTTCCTCTTCTTCCTTTTCTTCCTCCTCCTTCTCCACTTCTTCTTCCTCCTTTTTTCCTCTTTCTCCTCCATTTCTTCTTCCTTTTCTTCCTCCCCCTCATCCTCTTCTTCCTCCTCCTTCTTTCTCCTCCACTTCTTTTCTTTTCACACCTCTTCCTCCTCTTCTTCCTTTTCTTCCTTCTCCTCCTCCTCCTCCTCCTCACTTATTCCTTCCCCACCTCCTTTTTTTCTCCTCCTTTTCTTATTTATATTTTATTTTTCCTTCTTCATTGAGACTAAACTTCTGCAACTGAACCTAGTCACCCAACATAGGCATTGGCAGCTTCTATTGGTGAATCTACACTGTAGAATTAATGCAGTTTGAACTTGCTTTAACTGCAATGGTTCTTTACTATGGAATCACGAGACTTGCACTTTTACAAAGCTGTTAGCCTTCTCTATCGCAGTGTGCTGTTACCTGTCCAAACTATGTCATTCGTGACTCCTGTAGCCTCGAGCCATGGCAGTCCAAGTGGCGTCAAACTGCATTAATTCCACCATGCATATGCCCCTTTGGGTGCAAGCAAAAAAGGATCCTGGGGGCAAAGTTTTCCTTCTTTCTTTCTGGTTTCCTCTGCTAGCATCCCCCTCTCTCCTCCGAAACCATGGGAGATGCATCCTGGCCAAAAAGGGTCAGTCATGGCTTCCTCTCTTTGAGCGCAATCTTCACGCTTGGTCTGGAGGGAGAGGAACATGAGTGGGAGACAAAAAAAATATTGGCCACTTCCAGGGGTTGTTTTTCCTTTGTTTCCCTCCCTCTTAATTGTTTTTCAAGTCTGCGTTGGGAACTGGGGCTTCGCCTATAAAGTTCTGGTGGTCTGTGCTTGCTTCCTTCCCTCTTTGCTTCCCTTCCCAAGGAATCAAAACGCTTCCTTTGCTCATGATGTGCTGCAAACGTGAACAAAGCTTAGGTTAAGGCCTTGCCAATGATTCCACACCAGAAAGCGGTTAGCCCCAGCTTCTGCCAACCTAGCAGTTCGAAAACATGCAAATGTGAGTAGAGCAATAGATACCGCTCTGGTGGGAAGGTAACGGCACTCCATGCAGTCATGCCATCCATATGACCTTGGAGGTATTTATGGACAACGCCACCTCTTCAGCTTAGAAGTGGAGATGAGCACCAACCCCCAGAGTCAGACACGACTGGCCGTAATGCCAGGGGAAAACCATTATCTATCTATCTATCTATCTATCTATCTATCTATCTATCTATCTATCTATCTACACACACACACACATCGATATAAATAAAAATGTAATGTTTGTTTGTGGTATTAACAGAACTCAAAAACCACTGGTCGAATTGACCCAAAATTTGGACATAATACACATAACAGTCCAACGAGTGACCATCTCTCATAAAAACACTGAAAAACACAGTGGAAGAGACTTAAAAAGCCCAAAACCACATATATACACATATACACACACAAAACACATATATACAGACTGGGCCACAGCAACATGTGGCAAGAGATGGCTAGTATACAAATAAAATTGTAATGTTCATTTGTGGGATTAACAGAACTCAAAAGCCACTGGACGAATTGACACAAAATTTAGACACAATACATCTAACAGCCCAATGAATGTCCATCACCCATAAACACACGCGCACACACAAAACTTTAGCGGAACAGACTTAAAACCCCAAAAAATACACCATATATATATATACACTCATATACATGCACACATTCATACTCACACATGTATACATATGCACAAACACAAAGAAATATACACATATACACACATACATATACATACACACATATATACATATACACATGGACACACATATACATATCCACATAGTAAAGGTAAAGGTAGTCCCCTGACATTAAGTCCAGTCATGTCTGACTCTGGGGTGTGGTGCTCATCTCCATTTCTAAGCCGAAGAGCCAGCATTGTCCGTAGACACCTCCAAGGTCATGTGGCCGGCATGACTGCATGGAGCGCCATTACCTTCCCGCCGGAGCGGTACCTATTGATCTACTCACATTTGCATGTTTTCGAACTGCTAGGTTGGCAGAAGCTAGGGCTGACAGCGGAAGCTCACGCCGCTCCCCAGAATCGAACCTGCGACCTTTTGATCAACAAGCTCAGCAGCTCAGTGCTTTAACCCACTACGCCACCGGGGGCTCCTGCATATCCACATACATACATATATATACACACAAATATGTATATAGACAAGCACACACATATACACAATGTACATGTACACATATAAACACACAAATGCACAAATATATACACCTATATACACACATATATACACACACAAAACACAGACTGGGCCACAGCAACATGTGGCAGGGGACTGCTAGTATATACATACATAGATACACACACATACACACATTCCTATAAAAGTGTACTTTGGAGGGTTTTATGTATTCTGTTGCATTCAGCAGCAGGGATTTGGTGCATTGGTTTTGCTTGCAAGATGAACTTCTCCCCTGGAGATCTGGTTTCTAAGATCAACATGGCATTCATTTGGGAAAAGATCTAAAATCATAATTTGAACTTTTTCCCCCTTTTATAGTCTGGACCATTTTATATAGTGCAGGAATCGTAAGAATTTTGTCCTTCTTACTTTGCTCCCTGAGCTGTGAATAATGGTCTCCAACCCACCACCTTTGGGACTTTCCGATGAATCCAAGCACCAGGAATGACTAAAACCCATTGAATAAAATGGACTTTTTGTTTCCGGTCTTCCATGAGTCACTCCAGCCTCGGTCGCTGAGTTCATGGTCTCATTGTCTTATTACACGAAGGAAAACCCAGTGAGTTCTCACAAGATAAAAGGGCCCAAGACCCATTGGATGTAACCACAGGGTGACTAAACCCAGCTGGCCGTCATGCGGATCCGACCCACTTAAAAACTTCTTAAGAGTAACTTATTTCTGATTGTTCTAAACACAGACGGACTCTCCTAATCCAAACCGACGTCTTTGTCTTCCTAAGTAATTGTTGCCATTTGTGTTTTGACTTACATGCCATTCCCTTATTCCCCATGGCTTAGAAATCCCATTCATGAAACAGGGTCCTGTTTGGGGATGATGGGGACTGTATTACCAAACATCCACATGATCCAGGGAGGCTGGTCTTGGTCATTTCTAGTGAGTGAAACATGAAGCGCATTGGAGGCCATTGTCATTCTGGTCTGGGGACGATGGGAACTGCACTGATCAATTTGTGAACATTCTGCAGCTCTTCCACGATGACATGATGGCAACAGTCTTGGACAGCAATGGCTCCCAAAGTGATCCATTTAAGGTGGAATCCGGTGTCAAACAGGGATGTGTTATTACCCCAACCTTATTTCCCATCTTCATTGCTATGATACTTCATCTTGTTGATGGGAAACTTCCCACTGACATGGAAATCATCTGTCAGACAGATGGCAGACTATTTAACCTTAGCAGACTGAAAGCCAAAACCAAGGTCACAACAACAGCTGTTATAGAATCCCAATATGCTGATGATAACGTAGTCTGTGCTTAATCTCATTCAGAAGAAGATCTACAAGTCACTCTAAACACCTTAGCAGAAGCATACGAGAAGCTCGGCCTCTCATTGAACATTGAGAAAACCAAAGTGCTCTTCCAGTAGTCACCAGCCAATCCCTCTGCAATGCCAGAAATATAGCTCAATGGTGTAACGTTAGAAGATGTTGACCATTTCCGCTCCCTTGGCAGCCACCTCTCATAGAATTATAGAATCAAAGAATCAAAGTGTTGGAAGAGACCTCATGGGCCATCCAGTCCAACCCCCTGCCAAGAAGCAGGAATATTGCATTCAAATCACCCCTGACAGATGTCCATCAAGCCTCTGTTTAAAAGCTTCCAAAGAAGGAGCCTCCACCACACTCCGAGAGTTCCACTGCTGAACGGCTCTTACAGTCAGGAAGTTCTTCCTCGTGTTCAGATGGAATCTCCTCTCTTGTAGTTTGAAATCTCCTCTCTTGTAGTTTGTGGACAGTGGGACAGTCAGAGTGGAAGAGCAAAACATTCTTCCATTGTCATGGTCTGACCATCATCTGATCAGTTTAAGAGCACAAAAGTCAACATTGACACTGACATACAAAACTGCCTGAGCTCTGCGAGTGCAGTATTTTTCCGAATTAAGCAGGGAGTGTTTCAGGACTGGGACATCCATAGGGAGACCAAGGGACTTGTTTATAAAGCATTGTCCTCCCAACCCTTCTGTACTCCTGCGAAACGTGGACTGTTTATAGATGTCACACTCAACTCCTGGAACGATTCCATCAGCGTTGCCTCTGAAAAACTTGCAAATATCTTGGAAAGACAGGCGGGCAAGTGTCAGCGTGCTGGAAGAAGCAAAGACCACCAGCATTGAAGCGATGGACTTCCATCATCAACTTCGCTGGACCGGCCATGTTGTCCGGATGCCCAGTCACTGTCTCCTAAAGCAGTTGCTCTACTCCGAACTCAAGAACAGGAAACAATACATTGGTAGACAGGAAAAGAGATTTAAAGATGGGCTTAAAGCCAACCTTTAAAACTGTGGCATAGACATCGAGAACTGGTAATGGAGGTGTGCAAATGTTTGTTTTTAATTCGTTTTTCGGATCAAATTTCTTAAATCCGTGCATACAAATTGATATTAGAAACATGGGAATGGAATTTAGAAATCAAAACACTTACCATTCATTTTCGTTAAGATTCTGTAACATTCGGATGCCTCCCAAGGCTAGTTTAATTTTCAGTATATAAGCATTAAGCAACTTTGATAAAGCCAAGAGAACATCAAGTGCTTTAAAAAAACAAATATTGTTTCTTTGGCTTGATCATCATAAGCAAAGGCACTGGGGGCGGCACTGGCAAAGTTAATAGGTGGAAGACTGAGAACACAGCCTTCTGAGAAATGTAGTTTGGGAAGGGAAGGCCGCCTGTGGCAGAGAACGCAAAAGGCCCTGCCCTAAACTACATTTCCCAAAAAGCAATGCACCAGAAAGCCCCAATGAGGCCTGAAACAGTCAGCTATTTATAGTCAGTCTAATAATAATAAATAAAATTATTGAATCTGCAAAGAGGACTAGAGTAAGTAAGTAATAGTAAAAATATGTGCTAAGTTGAAATTATGTGGTTAATTATGTGTCATAAAGACAGGCATTCAAGGGGATTGCTGTTATCATTTTTTTTTTGGGGGGGGGGGGGGATACATTGTTTTTGTCTAAACTTTTAAAAATCCCCTAAATCAGTCGATGTGTGAATCTTTCTGAAACTTATGGGGATTCATGCCTTGGTTATCTTGTGCATTGTAGATGAAATTCAAGGAGATCACTCTTGTAGTTTTTTAAAAAAATGTTTATAAAAACTTTGAAACTTCCTCAAAAATCCATGGATAAGGGAAACATTCTGAGATTTGCTGGACTAGCAGTGGTCAATGTGGTCTCCCATTGTAGCAAGTTTCATTTCAATAGGTTTAAAAATGAGGGAGATAGGAGCTCTTGAAGTTTCCCCAATTATAGTAATTATGCGCAAATACTATAATGAAATAGTAATGAGATTTCATAACTATCGTTATAGTAACAATTTTTTCACTAGCTATACTTATTGTATGTCAGCCTGTTCAACACATGATTGTGTCTGATGTTCATGATGGGAATGAGGATGATGTTCCTGATGGTGGGCCTGGGTCTGTTGGCAATGGAAATGAGGGTTTGCCTGGTCCTGAGTTAAGATTATACGAGCTATCTCTGGTAGATTCACAAGGTCACATTCCTGGGAGAGGCCCTTCACAGTCTTTGTCAGAGCAACTGTCTGAAGATGATTTCGCAGATGCAGAAGTTAATGAGTCAAGTTAATGAGAGTGTAGATAGAAAGCAAGGTTTTTGTAAACAGTGACAGAGTGCTCAGGAACTAAGATAAATAATAATAATAATAATAACTTTATTTGTACCCTGCTGCCATCTCCCCAAGGGACTCGGTGTGGCTTACATGAGGCCAAACCCAAAGCACATCAATAAACAGAAACAATAACAAATATTCAATACAAAACAGTTAAAATAAACAAAAAAATACACAATAAGCAATATCAATAACATACAGCATTTAAAAACCTAGGATTAGTTTGTTTATAGGAAAAGAGAAATAAGAAACCTTTATCTGGTGGTAAGGTCAAGAGAAATGCTTTCCTTTCAGTTCTGGGATCTGGAAAAGCCTTATATTGATTCATGGGAAAGAGCTGCCTCAGTTAGGTCAACGCTGGAATTTCATGATGGTTTTGCTCTCAAGTGCTCTTAGTTTCATGTACCAAGTTTTTGCCAAAGTCCTGATTTGTGTATTGGATTTTTCATGCCTTGTTTTATGGATTCTTATGCTTGTTTCATGAATTTTTATACCTATGGATCTTGTTTTGCCTCGAAGCTCATGGACTAACCTTTGTCTGCTTTGCCTACTTATATTCTTTAATAAACTGCTTGCTGGTTTTACCAAGCTGGTTAGTGTTTAAAGTCAGAGGTGTTTCTGCTCTGGTGTAAGACAGTACTTTAGAAATGAAATGTAAGCATCCCCCAGTTTTGTAATGACTTTCGAACTTTTTTGTGTGTGTGGATCGCACATTCCTTACTGGGAAGCCTCCAAAGGATGGACAAATCATGTTCTTGGCTTTTCAAATTTGGTGATAATCTGAATTTTAGAAATATATTTTTTCAGAATGAAAACTGAGTGATGCTAATGATTCTTATGAGGTTGAATGTAAAGGACCCGTTAATGGCAAGTGCGTCTTTTCTTTCTTTTTCTTCTCCCCATTTGGATTAGATTCAGGTGCAGCCACACTGTAGAATTAATGCAGTTTAACCCTGCTTGCAATTAATGCAGTTTGACTCCAGCCATGGCTTGATGTTGTGGAATCCTGGGAGTTGTAGTTCAGCACTCTTTGGTAGAGAAGGCTAAAGGCATTGAGAAACTACAACTCCCAGGACTGCATAGCATTGAGCCATGGCAGTTAAAAATGGTGCCAAACTGCATTCGCTTCCAGTGTAGACACACACAAAGACTCCAAATGTTTCAATTTGGAGGGATATGGGATTCTGCATTCGGCCGCTTTCAATAAAAGGGGGCCTTTGGCTCATCTTGCAATATTGCTTTTCAAAATGCAAGGAGGAAAGGGGTCATTGGCGTTCTAGAATATATCATTGTTGTGATCCTACGCATTTCTGTGAACTTGTGTCCTCAGAAATGTGGTTGAACTCGGACAAAAATGGGAAAAAAGGCTGTAAATCAGAAGCCGCCAACACACAGCGGGTTACCTGGCTGCAGGCTGCCAATTCCCAGCTATAAAAACACCAAACGATTGCTCCGTTCACACAAAACGCACAGATGGATGGATGGCGTCTGCCAATGGGAGAAAATATGAAAAAAATTGGATACTGAAAGAAAGAGAAGAACTGGTCACCTTGTCCTGCAAAAAGGGAGGAACAAATAGTACAACTTTTGCAACGCTGCTGGCAAAAACAGGCCAAGAGGATGGGAAGCGCATTAAGATATTCTTTCTTTGGCCTGGATGGATGTTATTGTGTTTGCTGACTCCTCTGGCAAAGCCGTGGTGCCATAACTCAAAGTGAATTTTATGGGAACCCAATTCTGGATTGGGCATGAAATGGCGTTTCCACTGATTTCCCAAAGATGGGACTGGGCGCATCCGCTGAAACGTGGAAGGGAACCAAGAGCCTGGATCTGTCGCTCAGTGGAAGGAAGCTCGGGACCAGATGGAAGAAGCTCCCCGTTGCGAGGCCCGCTGCTCCAAAACCCATGACACGCTTCGGTGACCTGTCCTCATTGACGTCCAAACCGGCTTCACATGCCGAGATTTACACGTTGTGTAAAGTTTACAACTTCCCCAATGGAGACAGGGAAGAGCATAACTCATGTCTGCGGTCATTTGGAAGAGAACAGCCGCATTTCGGAGACAAAAGTTCGGACGGCGAACACTGGAGAGCAGACAGATTAGGATACATCTACACTGTAGAATTGGTGCAGTTTGGCACTATTTTCACTGCCCTGGCTCAATGCTATGGAAATCTGCGAGCTGTAGTTTAATAAAGGGTGCACCTACACTGTAGAATTAATGCAGTTTGGTACCACTTTTGATGGAGCCCCCGGTGGCGCCGTTGGTTAAAGCACTGAGCTGCTGAGCTTGTTGACCGAAATGTCGCAGGTTCGAATCTGGGGAGCGGTGTGAGCTTCCGCTGTCAGCCCCAGCTTCTGCCAACCTAGCAATTCGAAAACATGCAAATGTGAGTAGATCAATAGGTACTGCTCCAGCAGGAAGGTAACGGCGCTCCATGCAGTCATGCCGGCCACATGAACTTGGAGGTGTCTGTGGAGAATGCCGACTCTTTGGCTTAGAAATGGAGGTGAGCACCATACCCCAGAGTCAGACACGACTGGACTTCATGTCAGGGGAAAAACTTTACCTTTACCTACCACTTTGCTTGCTCTGGCTGAATGCTATGGAACCCCAGGAGTTGTAGTTTGACTGAGGGTGCATCTACACTGGAATCATAGCACCCTAGAGTTGGAAGAGACCTCATGGACCATCCAGTCCAACCCCATTTTGCCATGAAGCAGAAAAATTGCATTCAAAGCACCCCTGACAGATGGCCATCCAGCCTCAGTTTAAAAGCTTCCAAAGAAGGAGACTCTACCACATTCTGGAGCAGAGAGTTCCACTGCTGAACAGTTGTCACAGTCAGGAAGTTCTTCCTCATGTTCAGATGGAATCTCCTTTCTTGTAGTTTGAAGCCATTGTTCCACATCCTAATCTGCAGTGCAGCAGAAAACAAGCTTGCTCCCTCCTCCCTATGATTTCCCCTAACATATTTACACATGGCTATCATATCTCCTCTCAGCCTTCTCTTCTTCATGCCCAGCTCTTTAAGCCACTCCTCATAGGGCTTGTTCTCCAGACCCGTGATCAATTTAGTCCCCCTCCTCTGGACACATTCCAGCTTGTCAATGTCTCTCTTGAATTGTGGTGCCCAGAATTGGACACAATATTCCAGGTGTGGTCTAACCAAGGCGGAATAGAGCATGGTGAGCATGACTTCCCTAGATCTAGACACTAGACTCCTATTGATGCAGGCCAAAATCCCATTGGCTTTTTTTGCCGCTGCATCACATTGTTGGCTCATGTTTACCTTGTTGTCCACAAGGACTCCAAAATCTTTTTAACAACTTCATTGTATTCATTTTGGCCCATCATCTCTCTCATCTGTGAAGATCGTTTTGAATTCTGCTCCTGTCTTCTGGAGAATTAATGCAGTTTGGCACCACTTTGATCGCCCTGACTCAATGCTGTGGAACCCTGGGAGTTGTAGTTTAACTAAGGGTTTGTCTACACTGTAGAATTAAAAGTGTAGTGAAGGTCTCACTTTCACTAGAAATGAGGAAAATGCCATTGGAAAAAGATGAAGAAAGAAATGTGAATGCTTCAATGCTCTGCAGGGAAAGACCGCGGAATGAGTTGATTAATGTCCGGCGTTTTTGCAAAACGATGGAAACGCTATGAGCCAAATCTTTGACCTGCTCTGAGTTGCATTGCATTCAAACCCCATCCGTCATGCAAGGTCATGCAGGGTGCCATCCAAAAAGCTCTCTTGGTCCAGACACAACATGTTCTTCTATTTGCCCATCCCGACTTCCCTTGAAAATCATCAGGAAATACTCAGTGCGGGATTGAGTTGTGTTTGTCTTGGATTTTCCATCTTTGACAGCAAGCAGTTCTGGTTTATAAAGTGAAATAAACCAGGGTTAAGGGGAAATTCATATACCGTTACATGAAGCAAAGACTTAAATCCATAAATATATTGTTCTTTGAATCTTTTCGCTTGGAATATGGTTTTAATCAGTTTTTTTATGGATTTAAACCAGGCGTGGGCCAACTTGGGCCCTCCAGGTGTTTTGGACTTCAACTCCCACAATTCCTAACAGCCGGTAGGCTGTTAGGAATTGTGGGAATTGAAGTCCAAAACACCTGGAGGGCCCAAGTTGGCCCACGCCTGGTTTAAACCATTCAAATCAATCATCCAAAGAAAACAACGGGGAGGCTCCTGCAGCTTGTTGATCTAATGAAACCACCATCGTTATCTATTACCTTTTTAATACATTTGTATTTATTAATTGTGTTTCAAAATGCGTATATGTGTAGGTTGTAAATTGTGTTGAAATGCTTTTAATGGCAGCTGCTTTGAGTCTCCTTTGCGGAGACAAAAAGCAGGGTAGTAATAATAATAATAATAATAATAATAATAATAATAATATGAAAGGCAGCCAAGAACCAACCATGAGGGAAGTCAAGAGTAGAAAACTGCTTAAAGTGCAAAGGACAGAGTGAATACCATAAAATGCAGAGCAGAAGAGAAAACTGGCCAAATAAAGCTCTCCATGGACAGTTCCTGGCAAACATTGAGAGCAAAATTGACAAGGAAAAACATGGATAAGGCTCACAAATTGAACTTGGAAAAAGGAGACGGAGGGCCTGATTCTTGCAGCCCAAGAACAAGCCATTACAACCATTGCCATCCAAGCCGGAATTGAAAAGTTGACAACAGCTTCCAAGTGTAGACTCTGAAAGGAAGCAGATGAAACAATAGGTCATATCCTTAGCTGCTGCAAGATGAGCGTGCAAATGGACTACAAGCAGAGGCACAACATCATTGCTCAGATGATCCATTGGAACTTGTGCCACAAATACTCTCTGCCTGCAACAAAGAACGGGTGGGATCACAAGCTGGAAAAAGTTACAGAAAATGTACACGTCAAACTACTCTGGGGCTTCCAAATTCAGACTGACAGAGTTTTGGAGCACAAGACTCCTGACCTCATGATTGTGGGGAAAAACAAAGTATGGATTGTTGATGTTGCAATTTCAGGTGACAGCAGAATTGATGAGAAGCAACTAGAAAAGCTGACACGATACGAGGATTTAAAGATCAAAAGACTGGCACAAGCCAGTAAAGGTGGTCTCAGTGGTGATCGGCACACTGGGTGCACTGCTTAAAGACCTTGGCCTGCACTTAAACACAATCAGCACTGACAAAATTACCATCTGTCAGCTGCAAAAGGCCACCCTACTTAGAGCTGCACACATTATTCGTTGATACATCACAGTCAAGCTACTTCATCACATTAGAGAATGGATTCACTTTAAATCTGGTTTCTGTGTCTTGCAGAATTCTGGGGTTTGTACTTTAGTGAGGCTGTTAAAGGCTCCTCCCTCAACTACAAACCCCAGAATTCTTCAGGAGGCATCAACCAGATTTAAAGTGGATTCATTCTCTAGTGTGACGAAGTAATAGACACTTGGGAAGTGTTTGACGTGTGATCAAATAGAAAAGCCAATATAGTGATCTTGTTTGCTGTGGACTAATCTTGTGTGAATAATAATAATAATAATAATAATAAGAAGAAGAAGAAGAAGAAGAAGTCAAGATGGTCCCAGTGGTGATTGGCACACTGGGTGCAGTGCCTAAAGACCTTGGCATGCACTTAAACACAATGAGCACTGACAAAATTACCATCTGCCAGCTGCAGAAGGCCACCTTACTGGGATCTGCACGTATTATTCGCCAATACATCACACAGTCCTAGACACTTAGGAAGTGTCCAACGTGTGATCCAATACAACAGCCAGCAAAGTGATCTTGTCTGCTGTGGACTCATCTTGTTGCATTTCAAATAATAATAATAATAATAATAATAATAATAATAATAATACACTGCAGAATGGATGCAGTTTGACCCCACTGAATAATAATAATAATAATAATAATAATAATAATAATAATAATAATAAAGGCCACCTTATTTGGATCTGCACACATCATTTGAAAATACATCACACAGCCCTAGACGCTTGGGAAGTGTTCAACTTGTGATTTTGTGATATGAAATCCAGCACATAGATCTCGTTTGCTGTGACATATTGTGTTTTTGTGTAAGTAAAATATTATTATTATTATTATTATTATTATTATTATTATTTCATTTCTTACCCACCTCTCTTGTGACTTGAGGCGGGTTACAGCATAATTAATTACTTTACCTGCTATGGTTCAATGCTACAAAATCCTGGGAGTTGTAGTTTTACAAAGCGCCTGGCTCTCCTTGGCAAAGGGGCCTAAAGACCTTGCAAAACTACAACTCCCTTGGCTGTTAAAGTTGGGTCAAACGGCATTCATTTCCCAGTGTGGATGCATCCTTACTGTTTGCAAAATTCACACGTGTTTTTGGACAGAAAGGCAGCAATTCCTGCACAGAAATATCATTTTCTGTTCTTTTTGTGTGCGTGCAGAAAATGCCATCTGCAACAAATGTATGCAAATGTTTAAACAGACCTAAAGTCTGAAGATTTTCCCATCTTTTCAATCATTTTTGGACTATTTGGGGGATATTCGTTCCATCTTTCCATGCAGGATCCCTTGGTGAGTTTGAAACCTCTGTGGGGAGATTCGAACTCGGACCTCTCCTTCCGACGTACAGCCATTCAACCGCAAGGCCATCGAGGTAAACATTGGCTAACCACCACTGAAGACAGATGGCCGGACCTTCAATGCGATCCAGCAAAGACATTCCTTCATTATTACTTTTTGGGTTGGAAAACCTACCCGATGATGAGCAACCTCTCTCCTAAATTGCAAATTCCTTCTTTTCTCTTCTTGTAAAACATCAAGATGGGGAAACGTCTGGTTTTGGCATGCCAACTCGTTTTTGTTTTGGGTCTGAGAATAATCTCTCTCTCTCTTTTGGACATTTGTCTCCTTTCCGCAAGAGCTCTCAGCACCTCTCACTCAAGGGAGGAACGGGTTCCTGAGATGGCGTCATGTTTGCATTGCAAATCTGGAAACGTTTGTCCAATCCTTCCTGGAGCGAACTGATGTTTTCAGGTGCCAAGGACAGATTCCATAACTTGGATCTTTGGGTGCATCTACAATGTAGAACGAATGCAGTTTGGCGCCACCTGAAACTGCCAAGGCTCAAGCAAGGAGTGCAGGAGGCTCACCAAACTACAACTCCTTGGATTCCATAGCATTGAGCCACGGAAGATAAAGTGGTGTCAAATTGCATTCATTCGACAGTGTAGATCAATATTTCTCAACCTTCCTAATCCCACAACCCTTTAATCCAGGTCCTCATGTTGTGGTGACCCCCAACCATAACATTATTTTTGTTGCTACTTCACAACTGTAATTTTGCTACTGTCATGAATCGCAATGTAAATATCTGATATGCAGGATGTATTTTCATACACTGGACTACATTTGGCACAAATACCCAATACGCCCAAATTTGAATACTGGTGGGGTTTGATTTTTGTCATTTGGGAGATGTAGTTTCTGGGATTTATAGTTCACCTACAATCAAAGAGCATTCTGAATTCCACCAACAATGGAATTGAACCAAACTTGGCACATAGAACTCCCATGATCAACAGAAGATACTGGAAGGGTTTAGTGGGCATTGACCTTGGGTTTTGGAGTTGTAGTTCACCTACATCCAGAAAGCACTATGGACTCAAACAATGATGGCTCTGGACCAAATTTGGCACCGATACTCAGTATGCCCAAATGTGAACACTGGTGGAGCTTGGGAAAAATAGACATTGACATTTGGGAGTTGTAGTTGCTGGGATTTATAGTTCACTTACAATCAAAGACCATTCTGAACCCCACCAATGATAGAATTGGGCCAAACAATTATGGATCTGGACCAAATTTGGCACCGATACTCAGTATGCCCAAATGTAAACACTGGTGGAGCTTGGGGAAAATAGACCTTGACATTTGGGAGTTGTAGTTGCTGGGATTTATAGTTCACTTACAATCAGAGACCATTATGAATGCAACCAATGATAGAATTGAGTCAAACAATGATGGATCTGGACCAAATTTGGCACCAGTACTCAGTATGCCCAAATGTGAACACTGATGGAGCTTGGGGAAAATAGACATTGACATTTGGGAGTTGTAGTTTCTGGGATTTATAGTTCACCTACAATCAGAGACCATTCTGAACACCACTAATGATAGAATTGGGCCAAACAATGATGGATCTGGACCAAATTTGGCCCAAATGTGAACACTGATGGAGCTTGGGGAAAATAGACATTGACATTTGGGAGTTGTCGTTGCTGGGATTTATAGTTCACCTCCAAATCAAAAAGCATTCTGAACCACACCACCAATAGAATTGGGTCAAACTTGCCACACAGAAGCCGCTGCTATGAAGGGACTTGCTCCTGTGGTCCTCCCTCCAGTCTCACACACGCTCCGTTGCATGCACATGCGCACCATGCTGCCATGCCCCGAGCACGCGTGCTCTCCCCTCCCTGCTTAAAGTCTCAGAGACAGCCCTCCCCTTAGCTGAAAGACAGTGGAGGAGGACTTTCAGTGGGAGGATTCACTGTCCATTTCCGAAAAAGGAAGAGAAGGACAGGTGGAGAGATCTTCAGCCTTCTCTGCCAAAGGGGTTCTTAGACCATCAGAAATATATGTTTCCTGATGGTCTTTGGTGACCCCTCTGAAACTCCCTTGCAACCTCCCCGCCAGGGGTCCCGACCCCCAGGTTGAGAAACGCTGATGTAGATGTTTCACTTATAAAGAAAAATTATGGCATTCAGGAATGCTGGGAGCTCTCTTTCTTTTCCAGTCTGGTCACCATGGTTGGTAAGGAAGGACCTTCTAAGACACATATGTCAAACTCAAGGCCCGTGGGGTGAACCCATCCCTCCATGTCCTTTTATATGGCCCTCCTCCAGATGCAGGAGCCGTGGTGTTATTGCAATGATCAATCTTATCTGTAAAGTTGAGCCAAAACTTTCTCTTCCCTTTAAGCAATCTTCAGAAAGATACCAAACTATATGAGAGATCAATTACCAGCCAAAGCAAACAAAGGGGAGGCACCTGCGGCTTGCCGATCGCATGAAACCATCATCATATCTATTACTTTTCCTCATTTGCTCAGCAAGGCCCAACTTGCTTTTCTTTATTAAAAAGAACTGTACGAAATTGTTTAATTTCTCCCCCCTTTTTCTTGATGACATGAAAGATTCCTGCCCACCCTCCGGTTGTTAAACTTGACAAATGAGTCACAATCACCCCATTTGTTCGTTAATTTGCAGCTTCAGCAACATTTGCTGAAATGGAAGGGAGTTTTCCACCGGGGTCCATCTTTCATGTTTGGAACAGTATTCATTTGCTTGAATTTTCTCTGGATTTGGAGGGGAAATGGAAACTTAAAGTAACACTTACATTGACAAGTTATCATTCCTAGATGAGATTATTGGAAGATTTCTGCATTTGCCTCCAATGCAACTGAAAAAAAAATTCTTTAGGGATTTCTAGGTCCTTCAGTGCAATTCCATGACCGACTTCTGCCCAAATTTACCCAAACCAGCAATATTTACAGTAGCTGTAATGTAAGTAACGCAATGCAAATCAGTGCATTGCAAATCAATGCAATGCTGTGCCAATCAATGCAATGCTATGGAAATCAATGCAATGCAAGTCAACACAATGCAGTGCAAATCAATGCAAGTCAATGCAATGCAAATAAATGCCATGCAGTGCAATGCAATATAATACAAATCATTGCAATAGTTACAGTAGCAATAGTGTAATGCAAGTCAACACAATGCAAATCAATGCACTGCAAATCAATGCAATGCTATGGAAATCAATGCAATGCAAGTCAACACAATGCAATGCAAATCAATGCATGTCAATGCAATGCAAATAAATGCCATGCAGTGCAATTCAATGCAATGCTATGCAAATTAATGCAATACAAGTCAACACAATGCCGTGCAAATCAATGCAAGTCAATGCAATGCAAATAAATGCAACGCAATGCAATTAAATGCAATGCAATATAATACAAATCATTGCAATAGTTACGGTAGCAATAATGCAATGCAAGTCAATGCAATGCAATGCAAGTTAATGCAATGCAAATCAATGCAATGCAATATAATGCGAATCAATGTAATGCTTTGCAATACATAATGAATATACTATGCATCCTTTTGGGCCCTTCTTGGGACACATTCATGCTGCCTTTTGGAGCTGTCCAGGGTCTGGCAAAATTTCTGTTGGTCTCTACAGTTTTCTCTTTTTCTGCTACCTTTCCCCGCATTGCTCTTTCTCTAGGTGTGCACCTATACTATGGAAATAATGCAGTTTGACACCATTTTAACTGCCATAACTCAATGCCATGGAAATCCCAGGAGGTATAGTTTTGCAAGCTGTTTTGCCTTCTCTGCCCAAACAGCAGCTCTTATGATTCCATGGCATTGGGACAAAGCAGTGAAAAGTGGTCTCAAACTGCATTACTTCCTCAGTGTTGATGCACCCTGAGTCCGGAAAAGGTGTGACACCATTTGCCCCTTTTTTTGCTCACTTTGCAAACTTTTTCTCAACCTTTTCAGGACATTTATTTTGAGAACAACATCATAAAAACCCTTCGGTTGTGCATAATTAACTCACAGAGGAAAGCAATGATTTTGTTTTTGTTGCGCCGCTCATAAAAATGGAATGGGAGCAGCCAAGAGAAAAGAGCGAGAAAACAAAGCAAAACATCAGCAGCATTGTAGGTTTCAGCATTGGTCACGGATGGGATGCCAAGAGCCATTCGCGTCACAAAAGCCCCTCTCTTGCTGGAAATGGGGCCTTGTTTTAGGGATTTAGAGCCATGCAACATCATCTGCCCTGATGACATGTGGGATTTTCCTTCTGAGCGCGCTTCTCTCTGGCCCTGCATTGCAAACAGCATTATGTAACCTGCCATGTTTATGAAAGAGGCCATTTGGTAACATGGGTGACTAATGAGATTAGGGAGTTTGGCACCCTGCTTCCTTGTTTTTATTTTATTTTATTTTATTTTATTTGGAACCATTTATCACAAAACTCATCCAACAAGGGAAAGGAAGAAAGTGAAAACAAAGCAGCACCAACAAAAGCAACGTCCCAAGCTTTCCAGGGTTGCTGCTGCATATAGTGGTACATCTCCGCTGCAGAATTAATGCAGTTCAGCCCCACTTTAAGGATTTGGGGAGGCAATAGAACAGGCAAACTTGGGCCCTCCAGGTGCTTTGGTCTTCAACTCCAAGAGTTCCTAACAGCCTAATCATCTCCTTTTTGCTTTCCTTCTCGCCTTTCTTCTTTTCCTTCTTCTCCTTCCTCTTTTTCATGGATGTGCTTCAGAACCATAAAAGCGTGATGGATGGCCATGCTCTGCAAGCAGCTGAGATTTTTATGGATCTGTTGGGATTCTGAAGCTGCCAATGAACAGGCCTCTTTGGCCGGAGGTTAGAGGAAAGGGGAAAGGGCTGGGAAGGGGAAAGAATCATACCATCATAGAGTTGGATGAGACCTCGTGGGCCATCCAATCCAACTCCCTACCAAGAAGCAGGAAAATCGCATTCAAACCACCCCCGACAGATGGCCATCCAACCTCTGTTTAAAAACCTCCAAAGAAGGAGGCTCCATTTTAGAAGTCACTGTGCGTGTGTTTGGGGTTGTTGTTGGTGGTGGTGAACAACTGATTTTGTCATTTGGGAGTTGTAGTTGCTGGGATTTCTAGTTTACCTACAATCAAAGAGCATTCTGAACTCCACCAACAATTGAACTGAACCACACTTGGCACACAGAACACCCATGGCCAACAGAAAATACTGGAAGCGTTTGGTGGGCATTGATCTTGAGTTCTGGAGTTGTAGTTCACCTATATCCAGAGAGCACTGTGGACTCAAACATTGATGGATCTGGACCAAACTTGGCACAAATACTCAATATACCCAAATGTGAACTCTTTTGAAGTTTGGGGAAAATAGACCTTGATATTTGGGAGTTTTAGTTGCTGGGATTTATAGTTCACCTCCAATCAAAGAGCCACCAAACCCTTCCAGTATTTTCTGTTGGTCATGGAAGTTCTGTGTGCCAAGTTTGGTTCACGTCCATTGTTGGTGGGGTTCAGAATGCTCTTTGATTGTAGGTGAACTTTAAATCCCAGCAACTACAACTCTCAAATGGTAAAATCAACCCCACCAGTATTCAAATTTCGTTGTATCAGGTATTTATACCAAATTTGGCCCAGTGAATGAAAATATATCCTGCATATCAGATATTTACATTATGATTCATAGCAGTAGCAAAATGAAAGTTACGAAGTAGCAATGAAAATAATTTTATGATTGGGGGTCACCACAACATGAGTAACTGCATTAAAGGGTTGCAGCTTTAGGAAGTCTGAGACTTTCCTAATAGGTGGATATTAGAAAGGTTGAGATTGGTTTAAACTTTCAACTGATATGCAATGTACCTGCATGCTAAATATACACAAAGTTTGTGAGAGTAACTATAACTAACTAGGTTACTTTTAACAAAGACTACTTATTTTGTCTCTTGAGAGCATGGTTTAAAAGCAACGATATTTTATGGGAGAGTAGATGTTTTTGGGCAACTGAAATAACATTTCAGAAGATCTGCTATATACTTGTACATTGGCATATCTTTGTTCCAAACAATTCAAAGTGATAATCAGTGTAACAACTGAGAAACCTAGTTTGCCTTGCAGAAATACCACTAAAGAGAAGATTCACTCAAATAAGTTTTTAGCTCTTATCAGGAAGATCATAATTTACAAATTATGATCTTCCTGACTGTGAGAGCTGTTCAGCAGTGGAACTCTCTGCCCCGGAGTGTGGTGGAGGCTCCTTCTTTGGAGGCTTTTAAACAGAGGCTGGATGGCCATCTGTCAGGGGTGCTTTGAATGCAATATTCCTGCTTCTTGGCAGGGGGTTGGACTGGATGGCCCATGAGGTCTCTTCCAACTCTTTGATTCTATAATTCTATGATTCTATAAAAAGGGTTATGATTATTCCAAGTGATGTGAATGCCAATTAATCTCCAAAAAGGTCACGCTTCCAAAAGGCTTTGCAGATTCTGGTTTTCCAAAAGGTTATGATGTCATAGGTCACCCTTTCCCCAAAAAATGGCATTCAACTCTATCTAACAATATGATCCAGGCACTTCACTGTATTTAATTCCATCACCAAATAGTCAAACACTTCCTTCTGTCGTTGCATCAGTTCCAGGCAGAAATATATTCATCCCTTCCAGGCCTTTTTCATTCTCTCTCTTTTCCCCCCTGTTTGGTGCATTAATATCAGGAACTTCTGCAGCTAATTTGGACTTTTTGTTCCAATCAAAGGTAGACACAACAACGAGGAGATTTCCCTTGAAGCATGAAAGAGGCAGGCAACAATTAGAGGCTCAAAAGGAAGCATTTTTGTGTCCTGGTTTATATTCAGGGGCAGGAGGAATATTGAATGCACAAGCGGCCCATTGCAGAATGCTAAGATGGTCAGAGAAAGATAATAAACAGTGATTTCCCACTGTGCATTTATTTTCTAGCTGTATGGTTCAGAAGAGGTGGATAAGAAACATAATAATAATAATAATAATAATAATAATAATGGAAGTAAACAGATGATGATGATGATGATGATGATGATGATGATGGAGGTAAATAGGTGACTATTTTGTCCTTGCACCTAAGGACAAATGGTTTCTGACATTTGTTCCCTATTTTGGGAGAAAATGATTATTTTAATATATGGGACTAGTATCTATAGTTAAATTTATGCACATCTGATATAATATACCCACTTTAGGTATTTTCTAGGTCCTCCAAAGTGATTCTAAAGCACCTCTGACAGCCTCTGTTTAAAAGCCTCCAAAGAAGAAGCCTCCACCACATTCTGGGGCAGAGAGTTCCACTGCTGAACGGCTCTCACAGTCAGGAAGTTCTTCCTAATGTTCAGATGCAATCTCCTTTCTTGTAGCTTGAGCCCATTGTTCTGCATCCTAGTCTCCAGGGCAGCAGAAAACAAGCTTGCTCCCTCCTCCCTATGAGTTCCTCTCACATATTTATACATGGATATCATGTCTCCTCTCAGCTTTCTCTTATTCAGGCTAAACATGCCCAGCTCTTTAAGCCGCTCCTCATAAGGCTTGTTTTCCAAATCCTTGATCATTTTAGAGTATTTGTGTCATTAAAATACAATTAACATTGCATTTAAACATCAAATATTCCTGCAAAATCCCACTTCACCTTGCACTTGGATTTTTAGTAGGAAATCCTACAAAACATCTGTTTCCAGATACTGTATTTTCTGAAACTGAAACAAAGTATGCACCAGTATCGTACCTTGGTTCCTTACTACTTGCAAAGGTAAGGTAGGTTTGTGGTGATGGCAATGAGGCCATGATTGCAAATGCATCCCATTCCTGAACATTGAGCATTTACGGATCTGTAACTCTAGGTTTATGGATCTGCAGCTGCAAAAAAAGAAAAAGAAAAAAGTATTGGCAGTATTGGATCAAGACCTTGCAAAATTCCAATGAATCCATATCATCGAGTCATGGCTGTTAAAGTGGGATCAAAGTGTGTAAAGTTCACAGTGTAGATGCATCTGGCATTGGGTCCATTGCGAAATAGACTGTGGCATAGCATTGACTCATTGCTTATTTGCAGTTGGAAGATGCAAAGGGACCCTTGAATCCCCCCCTTGCAGCCAGGGCTGATTGATGTTGTCATTGTTGTTGTTGCTATTCCTATTCTACCAAATGCAATTCCCGAATCTTAGTTTATTTCTGGAGCTGGCTCTGGTTGCTTTCCAACAAAACAAAACCTAGTTGCTTCGCATGGGATTCTGTCTGTCTTTTGTCAAGGGAAGGTCTTTGGCATCATCTTGCTTCTCTTTGGGAAATTGCAATCTTTTTGCAATTTCCTTTTGACCAAAGCTTCCTTTTTAAAAGCAAAGATGGCCTTCATTGGCTGAACATTGGATAGCAAAAGAGAGCTACTAAATATGCAATATGATATTGTCTTGCTTGATAGAAAGTACACTGGATTCAGATTGCATTGATTCCACCCCAATTTTCCAATTTCTATTTCTCTTTAGAGTCAGCATCCCAGAAAGCTTATTTAAAGGTAGTCAAAACCCAGACTGGATTCACCATTCCATTGACATGGAAGCCCTCCAAAGTTTGCACCAATATTTACAAATCACTATTTTATAATTAGCTTTCTAGTTTATTGCAGCTTTTGCCTTCCCCAGAGGCGGAGTGTAACTATATTTGTAATAATTAATTATTAAGAAATAACAATACTAATAATATGGCTGCTTTGCATTTCTTTCTTAGATATAAATTGATATAGAACTAATGATGATGATGATGATGATGATGATGATGATACAGCTGCTTTCTCTGGGTCTCTTTCTGGGAGAAATTTATTTATCGTATCAGAAGCGAACCGAGGATGCAGTTGTAATGTATTTAAAAAACACAAAGTTTTTTTTAAAGTGGCATTATACTAAATATTCTTTGACCAGAAGCTGGCCACTTGGAGTGCCTCTGGTCTTGCTATAAGAAGGTCCTCCATTATGCATGTGGCAGGGCTCAGACTCCATTGTAATAAGTGGTCTGTAGTTTGCCCTTCTTCACACTTGCATGTCGTGGACTCCACTTTCTTAATATTGGCTCTGCATTTCGTGGTGCCAGAGCACAGCCTGTTCAGCACCTTCCAAGTCGCCCAGTCTTCTGTGAATAGGGGGAGTTTCTCATCCGGTCTCAGCCACGGCTTGAGATTCCAGGTTTTAGCCTGCCACTTTTGGACTCTTGCTTACTGAGGTGTTCCTGGGAGTATCTCTGTAGATCTTAGAACACTATTTATTGATTTAAGGCATTGGCTTGCTGGCTGATATCTGAACAGGGGATGGGCCGGAGATGTCACTGCCTTGGTCCTATAAAGCCTTAAACGGTTCCGGCCCAAGCTACCTATCTGACCGCATCTCTGCCTATGAACCCACCAGGACTTTGAGATCTTCCGGGGAGGCCCTGCTCTCGATCCCGCCTGCTTCTCAAGCACGGCTGGCGGGGACGAGAGATAGGGCCTTCTCGGTGGTGGCCCCTCGGCTGTGGAACACCCTTCCCACGGACATTAGACTAGCACCATCTCTAATGGTATTCCGCAAAAAGGTGAAGACCTGGCTATTTGAGCAGGCGTTCGAATAATTAGTGCAATGATTGGTAATGAACATAGGAATGTGATAATGGACGACGATTCTGGACTATGCTTTTGTTGATGAGATGATAGTGAATGGTTATTGTAGTAATTGTTTATTAATTGTGCATAGTGTTAGGTTATTAACTGTTTTTATATTGTACTATTGAATTTTTGCTGTCTTGTTTGTTGTACACCACTGTGAGTCGCCTTCGGGCTGAGAACAGCGGTATATAAATAAACTAAATAAATAAATAAATAAATAAATAATTGTTGGTTGATACTTCCCGGCAGATGTCAGGTGGTGCAATACCAGCTAAAGAGTATAATTTCTCCAGTGTTGTGAGGTGTAGACATCCTGTGATAATGCGGCATGTCTCATTGAGAGCCACATCCACTGTTTTAACATGGTGAGATGTATTCCACACTGGACATGCATACTCAGCAGCGGAGTAGCAAAGTGCAAGGGCAGATGCCTTCATTGTCTGTGGTTGTGATCCCCAGGTTGTGCCAGTCAGCTTTCATATGATACTATTTGTAGTGACCACTTTTTTCTTGATACTCAAGCAGTGTTTCTTATAAGTCAGAGCACGATCCAGAGTGTCTCCCAGGTATTGTCGAAGGCTTTCATGGCTGGAATCACTGGGTTGTTGTAGGTTTTTTCGGGCTATATGGCACCTGATGAACCAACCTGGACACAGCATTTTGTTTGAGAACACAGAAATGGTGGACCACTCTCACAACCACCATGTCAGACTACACAGAGAAGCCACTGAAATCCACAAGCATGTGGACAATTTCAACAGAAAGGAGGAAACCATGAAAATGAACAAAATCTGGCTAGCAGTATTAAAAAACGCTAAAATTACAACAGCAAAACAACAGAGAGGAAACAAACAAGGACATTTAATCACCTCTCAACAAAAGTTTGCTCCAGGCACAGTCAGGCCATTGTATGCTAATCAAGGTGATCAGTTGAAACATTCACACCTAGCTCCAGCAGACAAGAGTCCTTTGTCTCACCCTAGTCATGCCACAGAGATATAAACCCTTTTTCCTAGTTCCAACAGACCTCACTACCTCTGAGGATGCTTGCCATAGATGCAGGCAAAACGTCAGGAGAGAAGGCCTCTAGACCATGGTCATACAGCCCGAAAAAACCTACTGTCTCCTAGGTGTTTTGGTGTGCTGCAATGCTTCAGTGGGATTCTTTCCTAGGTCATGCTCAAGAGTTTGAGATGATTATTTGTTCTTAAGATGAAAAGCACATGCCTGTGTTTTAGATGGATTAGAAATCAGTTGTTTTCCCTGTAATAGGCAGTAAGAGCACCTAAAAATTCAGAGAGCTTCTGTTCAACCATTTCAAAGCTCCCTGCTTGAGCAGTGATGGCACGATCATCATCATAGATGAAACTCTCTGTCCCTTCTGGGACAGCTGCAGGAATGATTGTAGTAGTAGAAAGACCACATGCACAGTATGGAAGTGCTGTCTTTGTAAAACTCTTCTCCGAGCCTCCACACCTTATTTGCTGTGTATGTCGTTCAGATTGTTTAATGTATTATGTATGTGTGCATGTGGTTGGCAGTTTTCCTTAAGTCTTTTGTTGTGGGAGGAGCTGTAGACCATGTGATTAGATCTGGGCTTGTTCAGGACTCAGACTCCATTTTAGAACTGTATGCTTTAGACTTCAGTAGGAACAGTATGCTTAGAGACTCCATTGGACTTTTGGACTAGACAGAGACTCTATTAGACGGAGAGCAAAGAGATGCTTTAGATTTTGGAATGCTGATTCTAAGAAAGATGCCCTGTGTTATGTACACAGAGAAACTACTTCAAATCATATTAGTAGCTGGACTGATAAGCAAGGTACCTATATGCTGAATTCATGAAGTTTGTGAGTAAACCAACTATGTTATTTTAAAGAAGTCTGCTTATTTTTGTCTCTTGAGGGCATGGTTTAAAGGGAAACATATTTTAAGGGAGAGTAGATGTTTTGGGGCAACTAAAAAAGAACAATGTATTGTCGAAGGCTTTCATGGCCGGAATCACTCAGTTCTTGTGGGTTTTTTCGGGCTATATGGCCATGTTCTAGAGGCATTTCTCCTGACGTTTCGCCTGCATCTATGGCAAGCATCCTCAGAGGTAAGGTCTGCTGGAGCTGGGAAAAAGGGGGTTTATATATCTGTGGAAAGACCAGGGTGAGACAAAAGGCTTTTGTAAGTTGGGCTAGGTGTGAATCTTTTCAATTGACCACCTTGATTAGCATACACTGGGCTGACTGTGCCTGGAGCAAACTCTTCTTGAAAGGTGATTAGATGTCCCTGCCTGTTTTTCTCTCTGCTGTTTTAATTTTAGAATTTTTTAATACTGGTAGCCAGATTTTGTTCATTTTCATGGTTTCTTCCTTTCTGTTGAAATTGTCCACATATTTGTGGATTTCAATGGCATCTCTGTGTAGATGCTGAAAATATATACTGTATATGTTTTGTGCATTGGCATACCTTTGTCCCTAACAGTTCAAAGTGATATTTAGGATATCAACTCAACAGTTGAGAAACCTAATTGTCTTGCATGAATGCCATTTCCCAAAAAGGTTAACATGCTTTTTTTACCAAGAGGTTATGACATCATTTTTTAAAAGGTTATGACTTCTAACAAGGTCATGCCTTTCTAAAGATCATAAAATCTCCAATAGGTTCTGGAGATTTCCATTTTCCAATAACAAGAATAATATTTGTTTATTTATTTATTTATTGCATTTGTATGCTGCCTTTCTCAGCCAGAGTCGATAATGCTAATAATAATGCTTTGGATCTCTTTCTGAGAGAGATAAAACAGGATTGAAATATTATTAATATTAATAATAATAATACAGCTTTCTTTGTGTCTTTCTGAGAGAGATAAAGTGGAATTAATAATAATAATAATATATCTGCTTTGAGTTTTTTCTGAGAGATAAAGTGACATAGAACTAATAATAATAATAACCATAATAATAATACAGCAGCTTTCTTTGAGTCTCTTTCCGGGTGGGATAATAATAATAATAACAACAATAATATCTGTTTTGAGTTTCTTTCTGAGAGATAAAGTGACATAGAAATAATACTAATACTAATACTAATACTACTACTACTAATAATAATAATAATAAATCTGCTTTCTTTGGGTCTCTTTCTGGGAGAGATAAAGTGGAATTAATAATAATAATAATAATAATAATATATCTGCTTTGAGTTTTTTTCTGAGAGATAAAGTGACATAGAACTAATAATAATAATAATAACCATAATAATAATAATACATCTACTTTCTTTGAGTCTCTTTCTGGGTGGGATAATAATAATAATAATAATAATAATAATAATAATAATAACAATATCTGTTTTGAGTTTCTTTCTGAGAGATAAAGTGACATAGAAATAATAATAATAATAATAATAATAATAATAATAATAAAGCTGCTTTCTTTGGGTCTCTTTCTGGGAGAGATGAAGTGGGATAAAAATAAAAAATGCTCCTTTTTTTGGGTCTTTCTGGGTGAGATAAGTGAGATAGAAATAATAATAATAATAATAATAATAATAATAATAATACAGCTTTCTTTGTGTCTTTCTGGGTGAGATAAAGTGGGATAATAATAATAATAATAATAATAACTGTTTTGAGTTTCTTTCTGAGAGATAAAGTGACATAGAAATAATAATAATAATAATAATAATAATAATAATAAAGCTGCTTTCTTTGGATCACTTTCTGGGAGAGATGAAGTGGAATAAAAATAAAAAATGCTCCTTTTTTGGGTCTTTCTGGGTGAGATAAGTGAGATAGAAATAATAATAATAATAATAATAATAATAATAATCAAACTATTCTGGGACTTCCAAATTCAGACTGACAGAGTTTTGGAGCATGGATGTTGCCATCCCAGGTGACAGCAGGACTGACAAGAAGCAACTGGAAAAGCCTGCACAATTCGAGGATTTAAAGATTGAACTGCAAAGACTCTGGCACAAACCAGTCAAGGTGGTCCCAGTGGTGACCGGCACAATGGGTGCAGCGCCTAAAGATCTTGGCCTGCACTTAAACACAATCAGCGCTGACAAAATTACCATCTGTCAGCTGCTACTTAGATCTGCACACATTATTCGCTGATACATCACACAGTTCTAGACACTTGGGAAGTGTTCAATATGTGATCCAATACAAAACCCAGCAGAGTGATCTTGTTTGCTATGGACTCATCTTGTTGTGTTTCAAATAATAATAATAATAATAATAATAATAATAATAATAATAATAAAATCACACAGTCCTAGATGCTTGGGAAGTGTTCGACTTGTGATTTTGTGATACAAAATCCAGCATATAGATCTCGCTTGCTGTGACATACTGTGTTTTTGTGTCAGAATAATAATAATAATAATAATAATAATAGCAACAACCAGGTCTCCAGAACCATCTCTCCAACACTCACATCATTAAATCACATTAGCTCTGAGACGCCAAAAATGAGGGAGAAAAGACGCATAATTTCAGAGGAAAGAAATCAATGCTTGGTTCTAATTCAAAGCAGAAACCGTAAGCTCCATTTTATGGCATGCAAAGCAAACCTATTAGCATCCGTGTTAGCTTTGTGACAATTACAATCCTGTCGGTTCTGCAGCCTGGATTTGTTGATGGTTTACTTTGGCTGCCGACGATGTCTGCCTTGATGAAGACGAAATGCCAAACACAATCTCCTTGATTTGGAGTCATATTTAGCTACTGCAACCACTTCAACCATTGTGTGATTATTGGGTTCGCTGAAAGAGCAGGGCCTTCGTTCTCAAGACCCACACAGGACTCATTAATTCCTGCATTTTCTTAATCCCTGCCATGCATCGCTCCCAATGTGGAACCCAAACCGGTTTGCAATGCACATTAAAAGAAAATAGCAAAAATGTATGTGTCTACATTGTAGAGTTAATGTAGTTTGACACTACTTTAATGGCTCTCGCTCAGTACTGTGAAATTCTGGGAGTTGTACTTTGGTGAGGCAGCAGCACCCTCCAGCAGAAACAGTGAAAGACCCTATGGAACTACAAATCCCAAGATTCCAGACTATTGAGCCACGGCCATTAAAGTGGTGTCAAACTGCATTAATTCAGCAGTGTAGACACACCCCAATTGTAGTAAGTCAGAAATGAAGGCACTCAACAACAGCAACTGGGTTGGGAATCTTGACTTGTAGATGGCCAGAATAATTTATCTCTCTCCCCTATCTATCTATCTATCTATCTATCTATCTATCTATCTATCATGAACAACACACACACACACAATATTGCTAGTGACTGACACTTTCTCTTTTTAAACTCTTCTATTTCTTTGCAATGTCTGAAACTTTTCGATTCAATTTGAGCCATTTATTTGCTTTTCATTCTTCATCTCAGTATGGTTTCATAGGAACGAAGGAGCCTATTCCAAACTACATAGTGTAAATGAATCTGTATTGCTTTAGTAATGATTCTTCCATTTTCTGTCCATCTATCTGTTGTTCTCCTCCTCCTAGATTTTTGCCTTCTCCTTCTCCCTCTTCTTCTCCTCCCTTTTCTTCTTCTCCCTCTCCTCCACCTTTTTCTTCTTCTTCTCCTTCTCCTCCTTCTCCCTCCATCTTTTTTCTTCCTCTTCCTCTTCTCCTTTTTCCTCCTCCTCCTCCTTCTTCTCCCTCTTCTTCCTCTTCCTATTCTCCCCCTCCCACTCCTTTTTCTTTTCCTTCTTTTTCTCCTCCTCTCTCTTCTCCCTCTTCTTTTTCTTCTCCCTCTTCTTCCCCTTCTTCTCCAACTCTTCATCTTTTTTGCCTTCTTCTCCTTCTCCCTCTTCTTCACCTTCTTCTCCCTCTCCTTCTCCTCATCTTCCTTCTCCCTCTTTGTCTTCCTCTTCTCCTTCTTTGTTTTCTCCCCTTTCTTCCTCCTCCCCCTCTTCCCCTCCTCCTCCTCCTTCCCCTCCTTCCTCTTTCCCTTCTCAATCCTCTCCTTCTTCTTCTCCCTCTTCTTTTTCCTCTCCCTCTTCTTTCTCTCCTCCTCCTCTTCTTCCTCCTCTCCTTCTTCG
The DNA here is from genome assembly GCF_037176765.1 of Anolis sagrei. Lineage (NCBI taxonomy): Eukaryota > Metazoa > Chordata > Lepidosauria > Squamata > Anolidae > Anolis > Anolis sagrei. The sequence goes on from NC_090028.1 coordinate 26,109,673, forward strand.
TTTCCTCCTCCTCTTTTATACCATGCTTTTCTCTCCACAAACAAGACTCGAAGTGACTTACATTGAAAGCATTCTAATGCAATGTTGTTGCAAACCAGGAAAACAATTTGCTAAGCTGGTTTGGAAACACTAGCAAGGGTCCGCTATTCAATGGATGCTGGGTCTTTTTGGGGCCAAAACTCTAGCAACCGGAATATTTGGAGTTGTAGACCCCAATCTTGGAAAAAGTATTTTGGGGAACTCTGACTCCAATCATCCCGCACTGAGCAGAGGTGCAGCTCCCCCAAATAATAATATGTCCAAAGTGGGGCCTAGTGCTATACAAGTGTTTTTTGGACATGGATGGTTGCTGAACGTTGACACTGAGCAGGCATCTTGGGGTGTTGATGTGTGAGTCTTGTCGGGGGAATTGGAAACGACACATCTCCGTTGGTGCAATTCAGATTTTCGACAGCTGTTCCGAACTTCCATTCCGGTTGCTCCCCTTTGGAGAAATGAATGGCTTCATGTTCAACGAGGCAACCATTTGAAAGAGAAAGCGAGCGCGAAAGAGACATCTCACTCTTTTGCTCAGACTTGCCTGATTATTACGCACATTTCTGCAGAGAGGGAAACGAATTAAGGCGCAATGGGGGAGGCGAGAGAGACCCACACCTTGCATTCTTTGGATGCACTCCAAAGCGGAGCTGTACCTCCTTGAAGCCAGGTAGCAATGTCAAGCAACTGGGGCCTGGGTTTGGAAAGGTACATTGTATAGATTCGAGTCTCATGTGGCATCGACTCTAATGTGCACCACCATTTTCAAAATCTTGAAACTAAAAGAAGCATTTGCTAGTGAATGTAATGAGCAGTGGCCAAAAATGGACTCTTTGTAAAAAAATATTTTTCATGTCAGGAGTGACTTGAGAAACTGCAAGTTGCTTCTGGTGTGAGAGAATTGGCCATCTGCAATGGATGTTGCCCAGGGGATGCCCAGATGTTTTTTGATGTTTTTATAATCTTGAGAGAGTCTTCTCATGTCCTTGCATGGGGAGCTGGAACTGGCAGAGGGAGCTCAACCACACTCCCTGTTGTGGCTCAGCTGGAGCCTCAGGAAGAGCAGGAAGAGGATGATGGGTTTCATATTCCTGAACATGTTCCTATTGTTGATACAGACGATGTTGATGCTGAGGACGAGGAGTTCCAGTTTCCCATGGGAAGGGATGTTGTCTTAGAAGATGTTTCTGATCTTAGTGAAACTTCACAGGTGCAGGTGGAGGAGTTGAGCCAGCCTGTGAGCGCTCTGCCTGCCGATTCTCAGGGTGCCGATTCCTAGCTCCAGGATAATGAGGTATTCGACCTTGAAGGTTCTGCAGACTTAGATAGGGCGGATCGCTTGCAATTCAGGGTTCGCCGTAGTACAAGGCTTGCAAACAAGAGAGAGGTTAGAGGTCAAAGGAATGCTTTCATGCTGGGAAAATATATTTAGTGAGCTGATTGCAGGCAACCTTTTGTCAGTGCAACTTCAGCGAACACCCTGATAACTTCTTTGGATTGCCTGGGCTTTTGGGCAATGCTTTTGGCTTCTTGGGACTTTGATTTGGATCTTGGCTTTTTGGGACTTTGTCATGCTGCCATGGAATCTTGTTTGATCAATGCTTCTGGATTATGCTTCATGTTATTTGCCTTTGGACTTTGGAAACTCTGCCTTTGCATTTAAGACTCTGTTTGGCTATTGAACCTTTGCAACTTTCCTTTTGTGTTCAAGACTTTGCCTTTTCTTTAATAAACTACAAAACCTACAGCCTTGGTGTGTGTAGTGTTCTGAGCAAGGGGAATCTATCCTGAGGTGCGACACTCTCCCCAGATTCGAACCTCCAACCTGTTGGTCTTCAGTCCTCCCGGCACAATTACTCTTTGTAATTTAGCCATTACAATTGCTTAGGATTCCTTCTTTAAAAACAAAAGTGTTAGGACATCAAAGTTTCCATTTTGGCTTTGAACTGCTTCAAAATCCAGATAACCTGGATTTTATATAGCAGTGTAGAAGGGGCTTTAGATCTGAGTACTTACTTACTCATAGGCCGAAGATGATGGTCCTCCAAGTGCAGTGTCTTGGTGATGGATGCACCCGAAGCGGGCAAGAAAACTACAAGAAAGTTGTATTAGGGAGGAATAGAGACAAGAACTGTATGTTGTTGCATGTCTTCAAGTTGTTCCCAATTTACAAACCCTAAATGGGACCAATTATGGCATGATTTGCCCACAAGGTGTTTCAAATAATAATAATAACAACACTTCATTTATATTCCATCCTATCACCCCAAGGGGACTCAGGGTGGATAACAGTACACATACATGGCAAACATTCAATACCGTGGGTTGTAGGTTTTTTTTTTCGGGCTATATGGCCATGTTCTAGAGGCATTCTCTCCTAACATTTCGCCTGCATCTATGGCAAACATCCCCAGAAGTAGTGAGGATGCTTGCCATAGTTGCAGGCAAAACGTCAGGAGAGAATGCCTCTAGAACATGGCCATATAGCCCGAAAAATCCTACAACAACCCAGTGATTCCGGCCATGAAAGCCTTCAACAATACATTCAATACCAATTTTGGATAGACAATACAGAGACAGACAGAAGAGAAGAAGGTATGTTGTGTCAGCGTCAACATCCAGCTTTTTGGCGCCTTGGTAGGTTGTAGTTGAAATCCAGCCACCGGGGGGGGGGGGGGGGAGAGTGCTGTTGCTCCATCCTCTAAGGCTGAGAGAGTGTGACTCAGCGATGGATGCTCAGGGGTGAATCCCATCTCTGAGTTGGGATGCCAACTCAGGTCTCCAGCGTTGTCATCCAATGCTCAAACTAGTGAAACCGGTCCTACAGGCTTCAGCAACACAGTCACCTGAAATATCTCTTCATTTAAGATGTATATGGCAGGTGCATAACAAACTATGATTCTGCTCTCAGATTGCCTCAATGGAAAAATAGTTTGCCAACTATTACAAATTTGATGAATCATTACTACTAATAATAGTAATGCAGGTCACATATCCTTCATCCCATTGCTCAGGGTTAGGAATTTTCGTTGGAGCATGCAAGGAATCAATTAATGTGTAAGTGTCAACTGTAAAATAAGATGCTTGAAGCTGATTGGCCAGGCAATGCCAGGGGAGCAGGATGAGCCTGGGACGTTTGGATACTATTACATTTTTGTTCAGGCTTGAGCTATGCAAGAGCAGAAGAGGGAAGCAGAGAGAGACAGAATTTGGAGTGTGCTCTCGCTTCATGAGTTGCTGAAGGAGTTTGTCCACATGGGCAAATAAAGACTATTTTAAATCTCTCATAAAATGACCTTATGTGAGCTGATGCAACTGATCACATTGTACATATGTTGTTCTTAACTAGAGTAAAACTACTTGTTCTTTACTGTTCACCTGTGTGGCGTATTTTCTTTCTCCGGCAAGGCAGCGTATGGGCTGATCAAATGTGAACTACACATGGTTTATTTTACATTACGTCACATGTTATTTATTTATACCCCACCACCATCTCCCCACGGGGACTAGGGGCGGCTAGATATACCAAATACTCAAATAGGAAATGTATGACTTTCTCAGCCACCCAGGTGAACCATTTTGGAGTATTACTTATGTGGATAAGGGATGCTCAGGCTATAATTTCTTTTGCAGATGCTTCCGAGCTGATGAAAATCTGGAATAAGAAATCTTGCAAACCATGGACTCCTCTAATGGTAAGCTTTTAAAAATATATGCAATGCTTTAAATAATGCCAATCTATCCATTTGTTCCATGTCTCTAAAGATGCATTTAAACGAGTCATGAGCAAACTTTGGCCCTCCAGGTGTTTTGGACTCCAACTCCCACAATTCCTAACAGCCTCAGGCCCCTTCCTTTTCCCCCTCAGCCGCTTAAAATATCTTAAGCTTCTCTGAGTTTTATTTTATTTTGTATCGAAAGCATTACATAAATTAGTATTAAAACTTATATAAATCAAAGGAGCTTAAGCGGCTCAGTATCTTTTTGATCAAAAACAGGCAACAGCAACGGCATTGTCGGTAGCCTCCAACAATTCTTCCTCTGTGCATGAGGCAGGGCATAGTGGACAAGCATACAGATGCAGAGTTGTCCGTTCTGCTCCACAGTCGCACAAGGTGGAGGATTCTTTTAGGTCGTGCCAATTTGCCAGGTTGTCTTTTGATCTGCCCACTCCACTTCTGAGTCTGTTCAGGGACTTCCAAGTTGCCCATTCCTGGTTTCGTCGAGTTGAAAACTGCATTAATTCTGCAGTGTAGGTGCACCCTTTGTTTTGCAGGCGCCGCCTTGCAGTGCGTGGCACGCGCATTTCCTTGTAGCAACCCTTGGGAAGTGTGAAAATGCTATTTCTGTCCAGACGGTCCAAATCCAAAGCAATTTCTTTCCATCCTCATCCCATTGCTTTGCAGGGAAGCCAAGGAGCCCCGGGGTTCATTCTTGAGCCAAAACAGTCTCCAAACGCCTCCCTCCTTCCTTCCTTCCATAAGAAGTGTATATATATATGTGTGTGTGTGTGTAGAGAGAAAGAAAGTCGGTTGCCTGGAAATTTAGTGTTTGCGGATTGCTGTTTTTCGGGACAAAATGCCAGCCAGGAAATTCCACAAAACTGAAGATGGGACCCTATACAAACACCCTAACCATCCTCAGATGTCTCTTTTTAATATCGGAAAACGGAGCCTAATATGCAGCACATGGGCCCTGTAAATAATGAGATTATTAATGAAAAGCTGCGAAACGAAGATATTTTGGGCGGACGAATCCAACGCACTCTCATTGGCGATGACACCGGCGCTCCATATTGTTCCCTGGGTGCATTGATTTTGTCAATTGGGAGTTGTAATTGCTGGGATTTATAGCTCACTTAAAATCAAAGAGCATTCTGAACCCCACCAATGATGGAACTGAACTTTTTACTGTTATGAATCGCCATGTAAATATCTGATATGCAGGATGTATTTCCATTCCCTGGATCAAATTTGGCACAAATACTTGATATGCCCAAATTTCAATAATGGTGGAATTGGGAGGGATTGATTTTGTCATTTGGGAGTTGTAGTTGCTGGGATTTATAGTTTGCCTACAATTAAAGAGCATTCTGAACTCCACCAACAATAGCATTGGACCAAGCTTCCCACACAGAACCCCCATGCCTCAAAGGGACTCCCTGGCGTGAGCCATCCTTCAGCCTCACACGCTCTCCCACGTTGGCACATGTGCCATGCACCGAGCACACCTGCTCTCCCCCCTTCCCCACTTGGAGTCTCATAAACAGCCCTCCACTTGGCTGAGCGATCTGTCAATCACAGCAGAGGAGGGCTTTGGGTGGGAGGATTCGCCGCCTGTTTCCAAAAAGGAAGAGAAGAACAGACAGAGGAATCTTCCTTCTTCTCTGCCAAAGGAGTTCCTAAGACCACCAGAAATATTTGTTTTCTGATGGTCTTTGATGACCCCTCTGAAACCCCCTTGTGACCCCCCCCAGGGGTCCCTCCCCCAGGTTGAGAAACGCTGCTGTAGACACATTTAAACGCCACTTTTAATGCTATGGAATCCTGGGAGCTAGAGATGACTAAAGATCTTGCAAAACTACAAATCTCAGGATGCCACAACATTGAGCCAAGTGGTGTCAAATGCATCAACTCTACAATGCCAATGCCTTCTAAGATTCGAAGAGCACCTTAAAGTTGGAGGTTCTATCAGGCTGTTAATGATTTTCGTTGGTGACTTAATCGGCCCTTTGCTGCCTGCATGTTTTTCCAATAATATATTTTTTAAAAAGCAAGACTTTGGAAATTGTCTCACCGCCTCGGCCCCATATGAGGCCGATTTATGATCCCGAGGCACAAATGTATGCGAAAGATCTTCTGGAGAGCAAAGGGATTAGGCTGCGGTTTGCGAGCTTTGTGAGTCATGCATCCAGGGATGGTAATAGGGCTGTTTACATGATTACGGATTAACTTTAATGATACTGGAATCAAACCGTTCTCGTCTGAGATGAACTTGATTACAGAGGCTTTGATTCCCTCGTTCGTAAACACACGCACGCACACACATTTCGATACAGCTCAGAGTTAACAAACGAAGGCTTTGCTTGCAATGCTTTGGTCAGAGAGAGATTTGTTGGCTCTTCTCACATTCTGACCTCGAAGAAGTTACTTTGCTGGACTCAGATGCCCAGAATCCCCTAAACTAAAATGCTGGAGTTTGAGATTGTGCACTTCTTCAGGCTGAGAAATGAACTGCTCATCTCAAAAAAATTGTTATGATTTGTTTGTCGGTTTTTACAAAATTCAGTATTTTGGAATCATTAGCAAACCATTGCAATGAATGAATGATTTATTTATTTGTTGTGTCAGAAGCGAACCATGGGTACTGTCGCAATGTATTCAAAAACACAAACAAAGTTAAAACTTGGTGTTATACTAAATGTCTTTTGACCAGAAGCTGGCCACTTGGAGTGCCTCTGGTGTTGCTATAAGGAGGTCCTCCGTTGTGCATGTGGCAGGGCTCAAGTTGCATTGTAATAAGTGATCTGTTGTTTGCTCTTCTCCACACCGGCATGTTGTGGACTCCACTTTGTAGCCCCATTTGTCTCTGCACCTCATGGTGCCAGAGCGCAGCCAGTTCAGGCCTTCCAAGTCACCCTGTCTTCTGTGTGCTCTCATTTGGTATCAGATAGTGAAAGGACCAAGGCAGAGAAATCTCCAGCTCACCCCCTGTTTGGGTATCAGCCAGTACATCAATGACTTAAATCAAGACATAGTTTTCTTAGATCAACAGAGACACTCACTGGAACACCTCAGCAAGTGAGAGTCCAAAAGTGGCAGGCCCAAACCCAGCACCTCAATCCATGGGTGATACCAGATGAGAGACTCCCCCCTGGGCACACAGAAAACTGGGCGACTTGGAAGGCGCTGAACAGACTGCGCTCTGGCACCACGAGATGCAGAGCCAATCTAAAGAAATGGGGCTACAGGGTGGAATCCTCGGCATGCAAGTGCGGAGAAGAACAAACCACTGACCACCTGCTGCAATGCACCCTGAGCCCTGCCACATGCACCATGGAGGACCTTCTTGCAGCAACCCCAGAGGCACTCCAAGTGGCCAGATACTGGTCAAAGGACATTTAACCAACTACCAAGTTTGCAAAATCTGTGTGTGTTTTTTTTTCTTTTTAATCTGTGTGTATGTTTTGTTCTGTTAGAATTGTAATACAATGGTATGGTTGCTGATGACACGATAAATAAATAAATAAAGCCATGGGTGGAGTTTCTGGGTTTTAGCCTGCCACTTTTGGATTCTCACTTGCTGAGCTGTTCCTGCAAGAATCTCTGTAGATCTTATGAAGCTCTTTCTTGATTTAAGACATTGGCGTGCTGGCTGATATCCAAACAGGGTGGGCTGGAGATGTCAATGCCTTGGTCCTTTCCTTATTGCCTGGTACTTCCTGGCGGATGCCAGGTGCTACAATACTGGCTAAATACTATAATTTCTCCAGCAGTGTGGGACATAGACATCCTGTGATAATGTGGCATGTCTTATTAAGAGCCACATCCAGTTTTAACGTGGTACAATGTGTTCCACACTGGGCATTCGTATTCAGCAGTAGAGTAGCAAAACGCAAGGGCAGGTGTCTTCACTGTGTCTGTCCGTGATCCCCAGGTTGTGCCAGTCAGCTTTTGTATGATATTCTTTCTAGCACCCACTTTTTGCTTGATATTCAGGCAGTGCTTGTAGGTAAGAGCACGGTCCAGAGTGACTCCCAGGTATTTGGGTGTGCTGGAATGCTTTAGTGGGATACCATCCAAGGTCATCCTCAGCTCAAGATGCTTGTCTTTTCTTAAGATTAAAGGCACATGTCTGCATTTTATTTGGCTTAGGAATCAGCTGGTTTTCCCTCTAATAGGGATTAAGGTTTGGGGAGCTTCTGTTCAATTTCAAAGCTCCCTGCTTGGGTGGTGATGGCACGATCGTCAGCATAGATGAAACTCTCTGTCCCTTCTGGCAGTGGCTGATCATTTGTGTAAATATTAAACATTAATAGAGCAAGCACACTCCCCTGAAGCAGACCATTCTTCTGTTTTCGCCATTTGCTTCTCTGGCCCAGGAATTAAACAAATACACTCCTGTTTTGTAGCAGATTTCCTATGAAATGGATAATTAATAGACCTTGTAAAGCAGAGATTTTAGATACTAATTGCTACTTAGGCCTAAATATCCTTAATGTCTTCTCCAGAATATGACAGACACAATTTAGGGAGAATTTGGGCTTGATTTGCTCTTGGATACATTTATATATCTTTTTAACCTTCCACAGAACTCTTTGCCAGATCTCAAATGCGTTAATTTTTCTATTAGAATGAGTCAAACCCATTGATTGATTACACTATGTAATACCATTTTTGTTCCTGCTTTATAAATGTCATTTCCTAATTGGTTCTATCATAAAAACCATGGGAAAGTTTATTAAACTGCAAAAACTTTGTTCTTTTGGGACATCCTTGCAGCACATTTTAATATAGTTTCTCAAAGAATACCTTATAATACGAGTCTCCACCAATTCAATATAGTTTGCGGCACAAAAACCAAGTTTCTGGAGTAGAATAACTTTATTCTTGTTAGAATTAGCCAAAGCAATAGACAATAAGGATGGGATACATAATTCCCAACTGCACCATCATCGTAGTTGATGGGTCCATTGACCTGAAGTTTGAACTGGCTTGCAGGGACTTGAGCATTCCTGGAATCCCAAAACTCCCTTTTGAGTTGGGGAGCCTCGGTCCTTTTTGGGGGCCTGACATGGACTCCCCTCCCTCCCCTTCCTTCGCTTTCTCTGCCTCGAGGGCCATTATTTAATTGAAAAGTCTTCACGAATCACCTGTGGCTCCAATGGAGGAACAATCTCCGGTTGACTGGAGATGCAATTCCTGTTGGCAGTGACAGAACGGGTGTCCAACGGTCTGGAAACGAACCTTGGGCTGTCAAAAGCATTGAGGCTTCTGTATTTCAGCTTCCATCTTTTTTTTCACCCTTCCTGAGCGAAAACCCAGTCTGTCTGGGGGAAATGAGCCTTTGGTGGAAACTGTGCCAAGTTTCGACGAAGCCAGATACCTTTTCACAACGTGTGCTGTCCTCCGAGGAGCAAACTGATGAAATTGTTAATGGCTCGCTCCCCGCCAGTTATCCTTGGGTTGCAACCCTGAACTCGGCGTAACCTCTGTATTAATTGACTACATTCATGGAGCGAATTGGACATGGAAGCGGTGGGATCAAAGCCTCCCAAGTGTTGGTTGGACTTGTTTTTATGACTAAGGAGGAACAGGAGAGGAGTCTGGTCCAAGTGGAGCAAAACGCTCAGGTTGGAACCATGTTATTGCTTTGCATTGAGGTGGGGAAGCATGGCTCATAAGCTTTATGAAGTCTTCGTTGTCCCAAAGTATGGTCCTTGAGGTTCTCCAAACATTCCAGAGACCTAATCAATAAATACTAAAAAATCTTGGATAAATATTGTAATACTACTACTACTACTACTAATAATAATAATAATAATGAAACTAATACTAATAATGAAAATAATAATAATAATAATAATAATAATAGTGCGGTTTTCTGGAATTGTATATTTCTGCCGCTTCTGTGATGGTTCATTTGCATTTTGATTTTGTAGCCCACTTGTCGATGGATGTCCAAAATCAGCAGCATCCACCACAGTCCTTTTTATCCTGGGCGTCGACCAAGCCAGTATAGACTTCGTTTTGGTTTGTTTCTCCATAATGCGAATGGGTAAGGCGCTCTTGGTTCCCCTTCTCAACTGAGACCTCTCTGTCTTGGTTGGACCTGCTGGTAGTTACACTACCGCCAGCACAGCTCTCAGCATCCTTGGAGCAGTTAAGCCCCCCACCATGAGAAGGCCACCTTACTTGGATCTGCGCGCATCATTCAAAAATACATCACACAGTCATAGACGCTTGGGAATTATTATTATTATTATTATTATTATTATTATTATTATCATCTTTATTTATACCCTGCAAAATGTCCCGAAGGACTCGATGTGGCTTACAAAGGCCAAGGCCGCAACAAACAGTAACATACAAATATAACAGTAAAACTCATAAGCAAATAATAAAATATCAAGCAAAGACAATAAAACACTAAAACAATGACACATGATGCATTTAAAATCTAAAAGGCTGGGCCAAATGTAATGGACAACGTTTAAAAGTGCTGAACTTGACAGGAGGTATGTAGAGGTTTTTTGGAGGTAGGTGCAATGTGCAGACAATCCTGAATCTCTAACAAAGTGCATTTGGGACATGATGCCAGGAGTTTCCTAATCTGGAAAGGCACACTGGAACAGCCAGGGCTTCAGGCTCTTCCTAAAGATTGCCAACGTTGGGGCTTGTCTGATGTCCTTGGGGAGAGAGTTCCAGAGTTGGGGGGGCCACCACAGAAAAGGCCCTGTCCCTCATCCCCACCAAATGCGCTTGTGATGCAGGTGGGATTGTGAGCAGGGCCTCTCCAGATGATCGAAGGGAAGGGTTCGACTTGTGATTTTGTGATATGAAATCCAGCATATAGATCTTGTTTGCTATGACATACTGTGCTTTTGTGTCAATAATAATAATCATAATAATAAACTTTATTTATACCCCACCACCATCTCCCCAAAGGGACTCGGAGTGGCTAACAAGAGGCCAAGACTGAAGATACAATACAGCAAAATAAAATACAAAGTAACAAAAAATTACATCACGATAAAATACATAAAGTAACAAGATAAAATAAACAATGCAAAATAACATAATAGAAAGTCAAACACAATGGGCGGGCCAAATACACAAGATAAAATGATAAAACCCTGGATGAGAAAGGAGTAGAAAAAGTGTATTTGTGAGGGAGGAGCCCAAAAAGGACCATCGGTGGGGTTAGGCCTTCATTAAGGACGGGGGAAAGTACATCATGAGGACAACACTGAAGATGGAACAATGTGGATGATGATGAGAATGATTGTCGTCGTTGTTTCCATCACCACCACCACTACCACCACAGCCATCATCATCTAAAGCTCCCTTCCCCAAAAACTGGCCAAAACTAAAACTAGAAGTCTACACTGACGTGCAAATGCTTCAAATAGTTGCATTTTCTTTAGTGTTGCACAAGACATGGATCCTACTCAGGGTTGGGCGACCCCTATGGCATCAATGTCAACTGTTGCAAAGCAATGGCATTGTGTGTTGTCGAAGGCAATGGCTTTGCCCTTCTTCTTCTCTATTTCTCCTTCTCCACTATTAATTCTCAACGACTGCTTCTCTTCCTACTGTTCTCCTCTGTCAACACTTCAACCTTCTCATGGGTGTCATTCAGTACTAATGGTGTAACCTCCATGCATCTCCTTCCATACCAAAGCAAGCCACAATATTATACCCAAAATTCCTCAAAATCTGGAAAAAAAACCCAAGACTATAGAAATCAATAAGGTCTGGAAGTCATGAATTCCTCTGAGGAGCAGCTTAGGGAGTTTGGAGTGTTTCACTTGGAGAAGAAAAGGTTAAGAGAAGACATGCTTAAATATTTGGAAGGATGAACGACTTCCTTCCTGCAAGAGCAATTTGAATGGGGCACCTCAAAGAGAAGAACTTCCAAATACTTACTTACTTAGGCGATCCCTCGTAGTCCGAGGATGATGGTCCTCCAAGTGTAGTGCCCTGGCGGTGGGTCCATAGGTGACTGTGGAGTCCTATTCTTGATCTGCATCTTCTCCCACAGTGAGGGCATTGGTTTCCAGGTGGAAGGCGGTCCCGGTCGGGGTTGGCTTGATGCGCCTTCCTCCTGGAATGTTTCTCTCTTTCTCCCTCCATTCATGCCTCTTCAAATTCTACAGCACTACTAGTCACAGCTGACCTCCAACTGGAGCGCTCAAGGGCCAGGGCTTCCCAGTTCTCTGAGTCTATGCCAGAGTTTTTAAAATTGGCTTTGAGCCCATCTTCAAATCTCTTTTCCTGTCCTTCAACATTCTGTTTTCCATTCTTGATTTTGGAATGGAGCAACTGCTTTGGGAGACAGTGGTTGGGCATCCGCACAACATGGCCGGTCTAGCAGAGTTGATGGCGGAGGACCATCGCTTCAGTGCTGGTGGCCTTTGCTTCCAAATAAGTATTGGAGGTTGGATGCCCAGATTCTATATAGTATAGGACAACTCCCTTATCAATGGATTCGGTATCTACTGTTTTACTCAACCAGTGCTCCGAAATGCATTTCCCCCAAGAAGTGTTTGTGGACCTCCTGAAGTCCACCAGTGCAATTCAATTGTGTGTTTCTGGTCCAAGTATCATCAAAATATGGGGTTTACCATATGTCCATAGTTCCAGACATACAGTATTCCTATATAGTAGAGGTTTGGACTAGATGGTCTTTGTGGTCCCTTCCAACCTTCTGTGTTGAACCCATAACATCTTGGAATTCAGCTGAACATTCATGGTGGCCGGCATGACAAAGAACCGCACTGCTGTCTTTCTACTTACGCCTTGAGCTGAGTTTTCACCCCGCTATGTGCCCTCTAGCCCAATGGAGTCCTTATCTGATTGACTCTCTGCTGTTGTTTGTTTTGGTAGCAAAACTTTCATTTCAATGCAAGGAAAGTTCATTTCCTCTACCAGACATTCTCACAGTGTGTTCCTGTAAGTGAGAAGGAGGGTCTTTGCTCCAAGAGTCCAGAAATGTATCCGCTTTTGGCTCCGGGGATGTTCAGCTTTCGATTTCTTTTCAAACTAACTCCGCGTCCTTTAATATCAGGATTTAACATTCCGTTTCTTGGGGAGCCGAAACCCTGTTTTAAATGGAGACGAGGGAGAATCAAAATCAGCCAGACCCATTTCAACAAGATCAGATGACAGAATTGGGGTCTTTGGGAAAATAAATGAAAAGCAGATCATGGCACGGTATGAATGGAAGCTGAAATATGGGGACTGGTGAGTTCTGGTCTTGTGTGGAAGAAATACAAAATACACTCTTGAGGCCATTGGCTTTAATTTGAGAAAAAAAGAATCAAGTTTCCAGTCCTTGTGAGGACAAAGTTCAAGTGGTTTCAAGCTGTGTTCATTCATGTATTCATGTAGAATGAATGTAGCTTGGAATCATATTAATCACCATGTGGGAGTTGTAGTTTGACAACATTAAGCGGTTTGGGACCATCCTACCTATGTGACTGCATCTCCATTTAGGAACCCACGCACTCACTTCGTTCATCCGGAGAGGCCCTGCTTGCGATTCCGCCTGTGTCGTAGCCGCGTCTGGTGGGGACGCAAGACAGAGCCTTTTCTGTGGTGGCCCCCCGACTCTGGAACACCCTCCCCAAAGATCTCAGACAGGCCTCTACGTTGGCAGTCTTTAGGAAGAATTTGAAGACCTGGCTGTTCCAATGTGCCTTTCCATAATAGGAAATCTCCAATAACAAGTCCCAAAAGCACTTTAGTAGAAATTAAGATTGTTGGCACACTGCACTTTCCCTATAATCCTACATATCACCTTCCACATCAGCACTTTTAATCTGTACCCATTACTCTGGCCCGGCCCAGTTTTATTGTGTCTTGGTGTATTGTTTTTATTGCTTGTTGTTTTAATATTGCTTTAACTGTTTTTGATTTGCTTTAGGTTGTGTATTGTTATGTTGTGTTTTGAGGCCTTGGCCTTTGTAAGCCGCATCGAGTCCTTCGGGAGATGCTAGCGGGGTACAAATAAAGATAATAATAATAATAATAATAATAATAATAATAATAATAAAACTAAGGAGTAGAGGTGCCTTACCAAATGACAACTCTCAGGATCCCATAGCATTGGCCCATGGGAGTTCAAGTGGTGTCCAACTTCATTAAACCTACAGTGTAGAACGAAAAGGAAATGGAAGTGACCACAAAAAAGGACACCATAGAACTGTGGTTCTCAATCACTGTTTTGGCCTTCAACTCCCAGAATTCCTAAAAGTTGGCAAATTGGCTGAGATTTCTGGGAGTTGTAGGCCAAAACACCTGGGGATGCACAGATTGAGAACCACTGTTCTATGGCTTTGCATCAAGCCATAGAAGGATCCCTGTGTTTTTCTTTGGGGTTTGTCCATGATGACCCCCGAAATCCAGAAGCTTGGGAGAAATCGGGATGAGGCGGAGGAGGATTGTTGACGTATCTGCGGCTTCCATCTGTCACATCCTTCCAAGATAAAGAGAGAAGCCTGGCCTCTTCCCATCACATCTTTTCTTGTCCCGCTGTCTATTTTTTCTACCCGTTAAGCCCCTTGTTGAAAAACAGCAAGGTTCGGGAGATTGACAGTTTTGCAAAGCAGTTAGGTGAAACCTGTCAAACGCTCCTTGCCGCTTGCTGTTTACGGTGATGACAGGTGAGATAGCAGCTATGTGGCTTTGTCTCCCCCCTTGAAAAAGTTCAGCAAGAGGTCAGCTTGAGTCCTTCTTCTGCCCTTGCCCTCTTCCAACCATCATCATCATCATCATCATCACCCTGCTTTAGGAGCCCCCGGTGGCACAGTGGGTTAACCCACTGAGCTGCTGAACTTGCTGACCAAAAGGTCGGCGGTTTGAATCCAGGGAGCAGTATGAGCTCCTGCTGCTAGCCCCAGCTTCTGCCAACTTAGCAGTTCAAAAATATGCAAATGTGAGTAGAACAATAGGTACCGCTTCTGCAGGAAGGGAACAGCACTCCATGCAGTCATGCTTGCTACATGACCTTGGAGGTGTCTACGGACAACACTGGCTCTTTGGCTTAGAAATGGAGATGAGCACCAGAGTCCCAGAGTCGGCCATGACTAGACTTAATGCCAAGGGGAAACCTTGACTTTCATCTACCCTGCTTTATCTCTCCTGAAGGAAGTGGAGTTAAAGTAGTACAATCCCCTTCTTTGTGGAATCCTTTTGGGTTGCTCCCTTTGCACCAAGCTATTTATTTTTCTAGGCATGTCACAGTGTCGTTGTGGCTGTGGATAATGTTGAACATGAGACGAGAATGTGATGCAGCAGCTAAATACGCCAATGGGATTTTGGGCTGCATCAAAAGGAGTCTAATGTCCAGATCAAGGGAAGTCATGGTGGCTCTGTATTAGGTTTTGGTTAGACCTCACCTGGAATAATGTGCCCAATTCCTCGCTCCACAGTTCAAAAGAGAGATTGACTCTAAGCTGGAAGCGGTTCATAGGAAGAGGGCAACTAAAAGGATCAAAGGTCTGGAGATCATGAATAATCCCTCTGAGGAGCATCTTAGAAGTGTGATTCTATGGTGATTCTATGGTCAACATCCAGCAGACTGTTTATCCTGCAGAAGAGAAGGTTGAGAGGAGATGTGAGAACCATGTTTAAATATGTTAAAGAGTGTCATAAGAAAGAGGGAGCAGGCTTGTTCTCCGATGCCCTTGAAACTAGGCGCAATGGGTTCAAATTACAGGAAAGGAGATTCTATTAAACATTAGGAATAACTTCCTGAGCGTACGAGCTGTTAAGCAGTGGAACTCTCTGCCTCGGAGTTAGGTGGAAGCTTCTTTCTTGGAAACTTTTAAACAGAGACTGGATTAATATTTGTCAAGGATACTTTGTGCTTTTCCTGTATGGCAGGGGGTTGGACTAGAAGGCCCATATGGTCTCTTCCGACTCTATGAAACTATGATTCTAGGTCAACGGGGGTCTTCATACATGGCTAAGGTGCATTCCTTCAGCAAAGGAATTCTTCATGAAAGGCAGGTCCAAGGCCAACAGGATCCATAGCTTCTTACTTGCAAATGAGCCAGAGCTGGAAAATAGATTTGTGTGGCCAAAACACTGATAACTCTTTAATTCATTGTCCCTGAGGGTTGGCGGCTTCCATGTTAGTAGCATGGTGAGCCTATTTGGGCTTTGAAATGAACTCTCCAAAGTGCTGAACATCACCCACAATTGTTTTAGCACCTTGGAAAGCTCCTCCAACTATGACCTGAGGTTCATCTATACCAGGCATGGACCAACTTCGGTCTTCCTCCAGGTCTTTTGGACTTCCACAATTCCAACTGGCTGTTAGGAATTATAAGAGTTGAAGTCCAAAAGACCTGGAGGGAGGGCCGAAGTTGGCCCATGCCTGATCTAGACTGTAGACTCAATCTGTTGTTGGGCTGTACATTGTGCAAAGAAGTAATGGATATCTATCTCCTTCCACATCATTCTCTGGGCATTTGTAGGTCCTCTCATGTGATTCTGTGGACAATGTTCAGTAGTAGTGAATCCCAAAGTTGTTATGGAGGATCTAGAGATTTTAAATAGGTCTTCCTTCAGATAAAAAAAACACAATTATCTTGACATTTGGAGGGACTCTGAGATGGTTCTATGTTCAACATCAAGAAGTTGGCCTTGGAGTTGCACTGAAGGACCTGGAGGATCTAGATAGGTGTTCTTTCAGATATAAAACAGCATACTCTTGGCATTTGTAGGTCCTCTGTTGTGGTTCTATGGTCAACATCCAGCAGAAAGTCCTCTGGCATGGCTCTGTGCTCAGTGTCCATTATTGTCTAGGCATTTGTTGGTCCTCTGGTGTGATTCTATGTTCAACATCCAGCAGAAAGTCCTCTTGTGTGATTCTGTGGTCAATGTCCACTATTGTATAGGCAATAGCAACTATCTTCTTTTATGTCAAACGGTTCTGGCCCAATTTACCTGTCCAAACGCATCTCCCCTTATGAACCATCTAGGACTTTAAGATCATCTGGGGAGGCCCTGCTCTCAATCCCGCCTTCATCACAAATATGGTTGGTGGGTATGAGGGACAGGACCTTCTCAGTGGTGGCCCCTCAGCTATGGAACGCCCTCCCTAGGGATATCAGATTGGCTCCCTCCCTTTTAACATTTTGGAAGAAAGTTAAGACATGGTTGTTTCTTCCTATGTCAGTTACTCTGCATTTGTAAAGTGTTTACAAATGCAGAGAAACTGACATAGGAAATGGAATGACTAGATGGAATTGGACAATGTTTTAACAAGGAGATGCTAATGATGTTGGTTTTTATTGTTTCTGTTGTGGTTTTATATTGTAATGTAATGTTTTTATTTGCATTTTGATATTATGTGTATGGACTTGTTGCCTGTAAACAGCCTTGAGTTGCCGAAATATATAGTAAATAAATATATAGTAAATAAATAAATACTTCCCAAGGTACCTTGGGAAGTCTGACTTGGCCACGGTAGTCCACGCTCTGGTTACATCCCGTATAGACTACTGCAACGCTCTCTACATGGGGTTGCCTCTGAAGACTGCTCGGAAGCTTCAAATGGTCCAATGATCGGCAGCCAGGATGCTAACAGGAGCGGCACTCAGGGAGCATACGACTCCTCTGTTGCACCAGCTCCACTGGCTGCCAGTTTGCTACCGGGCACAATTCAAAGTGCTGGCGTTAGCCTATAAAGCCCTAAACGGTTCTGGCCCTACTTACCTCTCCGAACGCATCTCCTCCTATGAACCGACTAGGACACTAAGATAATCTGGGGAGGCCCTGCTCTCTGTCCCGCCTGCATCACAGGCGCGCTTGGCGGGGACGAGAGACAGGGCCTTCTCAGTGTTGGCCCCTCGGCTGTGGAACGCCCTGCCTGCAGATATCAGATCGGCCCCCTCCCTGCTGGCGTTTCGGAGGAAAGTGAAGACCTGGCTGTTCGAACAAGCATTTGATTAAACAGTGTAATTGAACATAGGAATACGGAATAATGGATGATGAGATTGGATTCTGATTTACTGTTGAGGCGCTAATGATTGTTATATGGATGTTTAATGATTTATGTTACAGTTGTTTTTAATTGCCATATACTTGTCTCATGATGTTTTGTATCGATGTTATTCACCGCTTTGAGTCACCTGAGGGCTGAGAAAAGTGGTATATAACTAAAGTAAATAAATAAAAAATAATAAATAAATAAATACATACATACATACATACATACATAAATTGTAGGTCCTCTTGTGTGATTCTATGGTCAATGTCCAGCAGAAAGACCTCTGGTGTCATTCTATGGTCAATGTCAGGGAGAAGTCGACTATAAAGTTGTATTGGAAGATCCAGTACTCTTTCAGGTAAAAAAGTAAAGTCCTTTTGATGGGGTTTCTGCACCACTAACTTCAATGTATATATACTGAATACTGAATGAATACTATGTCGCCTACAGTATTCATTGGCAGTCTCCCATCCAATGACCGACAAGGACTGACCCTGCTTAGCTTTCACAATCATAGATGATTTGGTGCCTTTATGATCTTTGGGTGTTTTGGAATGAATTATACCAAGATTTACTGCCTTATGAGTTCCCCTTCAGGGAGAAAGAGCCACCGAGTGAATCAGGCCGGAACCTCACCTGGGCCCAGGTGTGCTGGGAGTCGATTGAAGGACATTTGGGCCGCAACACCTCCCAGTCACTCTTCCTGTGCTGTAGAAAATGAGGCTGTCAAGGGTGGGGAACGCTTTCGTGTCATCGCTCTGGTGATCGGGAAGGTGATTGACAGGCCTGCGCTTCCCTGTTGCACGACACCTGCGAGGAGCAGATGTTCCAGGAATGCGGGGAGGAAAGAGCACATGGCCCGAGGAAGGGCCGCCAAGCCTTTGGGCTCTGCAACTTCGCAGCCTCGAATCCTGAGGAATTGCAAGAAGGCAAGGACAGGAGCCATTGCAAAACCTACACAGTGCAAATATTAACATAGAATTAAATAAACCGCTCCGAGCCAAATTGGGAGTAGCGGTATACAAGTTAAATAAATAAATAAACAAATAAATAAAAATAGTGCAATTAGTAAAACAAGTAAAAAAACACTTAAATTAACTCCTGACTCCATGCAGAATTTTTCTGCATCCCCCCCCCCCCCGATTTATATTGTTTTGATTTTGGTGTGAGTGCCATTCATTTGTCTTTCCATACAGAGCTTGTGGAAGCTGGGCTTGAAATGCCACCACACTGTCTACCCACTAGAGGGAGCTGTAGGCTTGCTCTTGGCTTGCCCTAGGTCAGATGACCAAAAGGAGCCAATAGGATCCTATCTGGCCCTTTAAATATAACCTCCAGGTGGGCTCCAAATCTCAGTCTGAGCAAGTTGTTGCTGCATGAAGATGTAGCTATTGAGGTTCTCTGTGTCTCCTTTACTTCATTCTCGCTTTTGCAAAAAGTAATAATTCCAAACTTTTTTGTAGGTAGGTAGGTGGATATTTATTTTATTTATTTATTTATCGTGTCTGGAGCAACCAGACAGTTGTATTACATTTTTAACAAAACAAACAAACAGACAAAACACAAAGTTTGCCAGTTTGGTAGTTGATTAAATGTCCTTTGACCAGTAGCTGGCCACTTGGAGTGCCTCTGGTGTTGCCGCAAGGAGGTCCTCCACTGTGCATGTAGCAGAGCTCAGGTTGCATTGCAGCAGGTGTTCTGTGGTTTGCTCTTCTCCACACGCACATGTTGTGGATTCCACTTTGTAGCCCCATTTCTTAAGGTTGGCTCTGCATCTCGTGGTGCCAGAGTGCAGTCTGTTCAGTAGGTGGATAGATGGATGGATGGATGGATAGACGGATAGATAGATAGATGGATAGATAGATAGATGGATAGATAGATAGATGGATAGATAGATAGATGGGTAGATAGATAGATGGGTAGATAGGTAGATAGATATATGGGTAGATAGATATATGGGTAGATAGATGGATGGATAGATGGATGGATGGAAGCATGGATGGATGGATGCATAGATAGATAGATAGATGGATGGATTAGTTTACTACTATGTTGGTGGCATTACCCCTGGCAGTTAGTGGATTCTATACCAGTGGTTAGTTGATGTCAGTGGTGTTATCATTGGAATTTAGTGGATCCCATTTCAGTGGTAGATCCAATGTCTGTAGTCATTATCATTGGAATGTATTGGATCCCATGGAATATTTTGAATTTCAGGATAAGGCAGTATCTCTCAACCTTCCTAATGCCATGCCCCCTTAATACAGTTTCTCATTTTGTGTTGACCCCCCAACCATAGAATTATTTTCGTTGCTACTTCATAACTGTCTTTTTGCTAGTGTTATGAATTGTAATGTAAATATCTGATACTTAGGATGTGCTGGCCTCCCAACTCTGTAACTCACTTGCCAAGGACATCAGGCATGCCCCAACATTGGCAGTCTTTAGGAGGAGCCTGAAAACATGGTTGTTCCAGTGTGCCTTCCCAGAATAAGGAAAATTCCCAGTAATATGTCCTCACAATGCACTTACTATTGGTTTAGGATGGACTGCACTCCCTCATTTCTTTTAACACCCTATACCAAATATAAGTTCAGCAATTAGCTAATAACTACTTACCACACTGGCGGATTGAGATAAACATGATTTTATCTTGGCTTTTATGTATATATTCTGTTGCATCTAACTTTTTTTATTGCTTTTTGTTTTTATTGATGTGTTGTTGAGCTTGGCCTCATGTAAGCTGCTCCGAGTCCCTTGGGGAGATGGTGGCGGGGTATAAATAAAGTATTATTATTATTATTATTATTATTATTATTATTATGTATTTTCATTCACTAGACTCAATTTGGCACAAATACCCGACACGCCCACATTTGAATACTGGGTAGGTTGAGGGGTTTGATTTTGTCATTTGGGAGTTGTAGTTGCTGGGATTTATAGTTCGCCTGCAATCAAAGAGTATTCTGAACCCAATTGAACCCAATTTGCTTCACAGAACTCCCATGACCAAGAGAAAATACTGGAAGGGTTTTTGTGGACACTGACCTTGAGTTTTAGAGTTGGAGTTCACCTTCATCCAGAGAGCACTGTGGACTCAAACAACGATGGATCTGGACCAAACTTGGCATGAATACTCAATATGCCCAAATGTGAACACTGGTAGAGTTTGGGGGATATAGACCTTGACATTTGGGAGTTGTAATTGCTGGGATTTATAGCTCACCTACAATCAAAGAGCGTTCTGAACCCCACCAGTGATAGAATTGGGCCAAACTTCCCACAAAGAACCCCCATGACCAACTGAAAATACTGTGTTTTCTGATGGTCTTTGGCAACCCCTCTGACACCCCCTTGTGACCCCCCCCCCCCGAGGTCCCAACCCCCAGGTTGGGAAACACTGGGATAAAGGATTCTCAGTCTGTGCTGGGAAGATTGTTATAATTGACTTGCAATGTGGCCACCTGTGACACATCTGGCCCTGTCCTTTTGCTCGGCTATTGTGTTTTCTTTTGGCTCCTGCTCATGTTCTCCGTCAGAGATCACACACGTGGCCTTGTGTTGCAAACCTTCAAGAAAGAAAACCTCTAGAGAAGTAAAATCTATGGATTTCAGGTAGCCTTAAAGGTGCCAAAAATTCCTTCCCTTTTTTGGAATCAAACAATCCTGTCAGTTTTACTTAACTAATCTCCCGCAGCAGGGAGGCATCAGCCTTCAGGCTGACTTGGATGGCTTAATTCCCTCCTGCCAGTTATTTCAACAGCCTCCAGGAAAAGCACCCAAGATTTCTTGTCATTCTGTCACTCCAATCGCCTAAATTGGGAACCCAATGCTTTCACTGTTAGGCTCTCTTGACAGCTGTGCAGCGCAGGGAAAACTGCCTTCTCCTGTCTTCCTTCCTTGTTGCTTTCCCAAAGAACCAGGAAGTCCCCAAACCCAAGCTCCACCTGGTCCAATTCTCTGGTTCGAAGGCACGCTCAGCTGTGGAAACCCATTGGGAAAGGCATCCTCTTTCAGCCTCAAGGGAAGGCCAAACTTTCTGAAGAAATCTGGCCAAGAAAACCACGCAATAGGTGTCAGAAATATTAGAAATTAACTAGATATTTTTAATTACAAAAATGTGAGTCAAGCACCGAAAGGGTTACATTTATTAATTTACTAACTGTACCTGCTACGCGTTGCTGTGGCCAACCCTCCCTCCCTCTTTCTCTCCTCCCTTCCCTCTTTCCTCCCTTTCCTCTTTTTCTTTCCCTATCTCTCATCTTTCTTCCATCTCTACCTGTTTCTTTCCTCCCTTTCTTTGCTCTTTGGTTATATCTTTCCTTCCTTCCTTCCTTCCTTCCTTCCTTCCTTCCTTCCTTCCTTCCTTCCTTCCTTCCCTATCTTTCGTTCCTTCTCTCCTTCCTTCCCTCTCTTTTTCCTTTCACTTTTTTTATTTCCTTCTCTCCTTCCTTGCTTCTCTATCTTTCTTTCTTTCCTACTTTCCCTCCCTCCTTCTCTCCTTCCTTCCTTCCCTCTTTCCCTCCTTCTCTCGTTACTTCTTGACTGTCCCTTCCATTTAATATTGTATTTATATCTTACATAGAAAGAAGGAAAGGAAGAAGGAAGGAAGGAGGGACAGGAAGGAAGGAAGGAAAAAGGAAGGGAGGGAGGGAAGGAAGGGAAGGAAGGAAAAGAAAGAAGGAGGGATAGGAAGGGAGGGAGGGAGGAAGGAGAAGGAAGGAGGAAGGAAGGAAGGGAAGGAAGGAGGGGGATGAAAAAGGAGTGAGGGAAGGAAATGAAGGGGAAGGAAATGAAGAAAGGGAAAGAAGGAGGAAAGGGAGGGAGGGAGGAAGTAAAAGGAAAGGAAAAAGGAAGGAGGGACAGGAAGGAAGGGAAGGAGGAAAAGAAGGAAAGGAAGGAGAAGGAAAGAAGAAAAGGAAAGAAAGGAAAGGGAGGAAAGAAGGGAAGGGAGGGAGAGAAGGAAGGTCCTTCATTCAAGCACCGTGGACCTTCCTCGCCTCCTCCCCCTCCCCCTCTTTTCTCTTTTCAGCCTTTCCCTTTTTTCTTCTTCTTTCTCCTCCTCTGATGTTCTTCTTCTTTCTTCCTCTCTTAATCTTCTTTCTCCTCCTCTCATTTCTACCTTTTTCTCTCACATCTTCTCTTCTCCTCTCCTCTCCTTTCTCCTTTTTCTTTTCTCCTTCTCTCCTCTCCTTTTCTTTCTCCTTCCTTCTCTTCTCTCCTTCCTACCTCTTCTCTCCTTTCACCTTCTTTTTCTTTTCTCTTCCTCTCCTTCTCTCCTCCTATCTGCCTTTTGTCTTCTTTCTCTCCTCCTTTCTTCTATCCTTCTTTCTCCTCCACTTTCTCTCATCTCTTCTCTCCTTTCTCCTCCTTCTCCTCTCCCTCCTTCTCTCTGACTCTGCTTTTTATTTATTTTTTCTCCCAGTACTCTCTCCTCCTTTTCTTTTTCTTCTTCTCCCCTCCTCCTCCATCTTTCTGTGTCTTGGCCTCCTTCCTGCCAGTCACACAAACGCCTGCGCTCTTGACTCTAGAGTATTATTTGCCGACCACAAAGGAGTCTTCTTTTGGCGGGCTGACTTTGGCAAGTCAGGGATCACTTACCATTGGTTTACACTAGCAAAAGCGCGGCTCTCCCAGATGACTCTGGGCCCAAGCAAATGGCAAGAGGAGAAAGGCAGCGTAGCGTAAGAAGGCCTGACCCAAGACCTTGTGTTTACCAAAGTGTGACTGGAGCATCTCAGAAAGGATGGGATTGACAGGGCTGTCAAAAGGAGACATGGTCCTAAAGGATTACCGCTTGAAATGTGTTGATGGAATGACACATCAGCAAATGAGGTCTTTTCCTCTCTTCCAACTCTTTGGCAACAAAGCCACTGCTGGCAATGTATTGTTAAAGGCTTCCATGGCCGGAATCACTGTGTTGTTGTAGGTTTTTTGTGGTGTATGGTCATGTTCTAGAAGCATTCTTTCCTGACGTTTCACCTGCATCCGTGGCAAGCATCCTCAGAGGTTGTCACAACCTTTGAGGATGCTTGCCATAGATGCAGGCCAAACGTCAAGAGAGAATGCTTCTAAAACATGCCCATACATCCCAAAAAACCTACAACAACCCACTGCTGACAAGTTTCCATGTTTTTGTTTTTGTGTCAGGAGTGACTTGAGAAACTGTAAGTCGCTTCTTGTGTTAGAGAATTGTCCGTCTACAAGGATGTTGCCCGGGGGACGCCTGGATGTTTTGATGTTTTTACTATCCGTGTGGGAGGCTTCTCTCATATCCCAGCATAGAATCATAGAGTTGGAAGAGACCTCATGGGCCATCCAGTCCAACCCCATTCTGCCAAGAAGCAGAAATATTGCATTCAAAGCACCCCTGACAGATGTCCATCAAGCCTCTGTTTAAAAGCTTCCAAAGAAGGAGCCTCCACCACGCTCCGGGGCAGAGAGTTCCACTGCTGAACGGCTCTCACAGTTAGGAAGTTCTTCCTCATGTTCCGATGGAGCTGGAGCTGATAGAGGGAGCTGGAGCTGATAGAGGGAGCTCATCCGTGCTCTCCCCGGATTTGAACCTGCGACCTATCGGTCTTCAGTCGTGACAGCACAAGGTTAACCCACTGCGCCACTGGGGGCTCCAGCTTCCATGTTGAATTGTCCCATTGTTTCAAGTTTCCCAAAAAAAGGACAATTTCAGTGGCCTTGCAGTCTTCCCAGGGCTTTGAGTTTTTGGTCAAAATAAATGGCAGAAGAAACATCTTGTTCTTGGTGGTGGGACTTGGAGTGGATGCAAACTTGCAGAGCGCACTGTCAGCCAAAGACAGAATTGTTCAATAATAATAATAATAATAATAATAACAACAACAATGTTATTTTTATACCCCACCAACCATCTCCCCAAGGGGACTCGGGGCAGCTTACAAAGGACAAGCCCAAAAATTCCAAATAGAACACAAACAATTAAAACATCAGATAAAATATAAAAACAATCACAATTGTAAACATCAAAACAATATGGCTGAGAAAAGAACATAGCTGAGATTCAGGCTCCATGAGTGCAATACATCCTGAAGGGAGCGCAAGGAAAGTGCAACAATCAAGTAGACAGGGCTGGGAATAGTGCCATCAAAAGTGCTGAGGTGGACGATAAGAGGAAATATTCCTTTCTTTTGGACCTGTAACATCATAAGATCTCTGCCAAGCTACAAGTCCCAGGACTCCATAGCATTGACTATGGGGGAACACTTCTTTAAGGCAGAATGTATTTCGAAGAAGCACAGAAACAACGTGGCTCAAATGCTGGCGCTGAATGCCTTTCCATCTCCTTCTCATCACTCCCACTCCGAATAAGAAATCTGGATCCCGTGCCAGGAAGAGATCAGAAAATTCCACTCTTTCTTCATCTCCTTCTTTATGAACCATTGTGAACTTGCATAATCACAGAGTGTTGCTTTTTTTAATAACACCCTGGCGAAAGGCAGAGGCTGGACTTCAGTCAGGAAAATCATATATATACATATATATTCATCTATTTCCATTATTCTTGGAGAGAATGGGTGCGATGGGGATGAAAGGCTGGGAGAAGGTTGCTGGACGATGGGACTTATTTCGGAGCTGCCAATGCGGAATCCTTGCAACTGTGAAGCCAGGAAAACCGGAGCAACAGCCGTGATGTTTGCAAGCCTTATGAATGTGACCTTCGATATTCATTCAGTCGGGTTCACAGTGAGCCATGATTTTGACTAAGTCTGGTAATGTATCATCTGCCAGTACAGAGATCTTACTAAAATTAAAATAATATCAAAAAGTTCCACTAAAACCTGAACAGTTTTCAAAAGTAACTTCCCTAGTTCTCTTTCTTCCAGAAGTGAAATGGGCTGGCAATCAAGTTCCCGTTCAGCACTGCCATCCAAATGTCATAACAGGGGTGTGATTGGCATCTCCAAGGTCTTGGAACTAGAAGATGAGGGGAGGAATCTCAGGGCAAGAGCACTGCCTGGAAAGCAATCCCTCAATGGATTGTCACCTTGTCATGATGAGGATTTGCTTGTTCCACTGAACCTATGTGTTGGTGTTCAGCCTGTGATTGTGTTTCAGGATCAGGGTGCTTTGGATGACCCGGGAAGCACTTTGGATGACCTGGGGAATGATGTAAATGAGGTTCAAGATGGCAATGGTTTGGTCAGTGATATTGATGCAGAGAATGACATAGAGACACCTGTTCAAAATGTAATTTCCCATGAGAATGTTCCTACAGGGTATAGGGATGATGGTTTACTCCCTGAATTGCTCCCAGAGAGTTCCTAGGATTTGGGGCTTGAAAACAACTTGGCACCTGCAGAAACTAATAGGCGGGTGGAAATTAGTCAAAACAGACAGGTCAAGCAATGCCTTCGGCGTTCTGTCAGGCTCCGACAGAAAAAGATAAGGGTCGCTCAAGGAAAGCGAAACCAGTTCCTGAGTGCTTGGAAGGGCTTAAAAGTTCCAAGCATGGAAAATATAGCCAGATGAAGCATCATTTACAATGCTGCTAATTTCTTGTCCTCGTCTTATGGAAGTTTTGGTTGAAAGATTCATACTTAAGGATTTCTTGTTTCCTGGTTTGGCTTTTTGTCTCTTGTGATTACATGCTCATGCCTTGGATCAACGTTTCCTGGTTCTTCGGGATTTTGTTAGAGAAGTGTGGACTTTGTTTTTGGACATTACTGAACTCTACCTTGGACTAATTTGTTCCTGCTTATCTTCTTACCTAATTGGATTTACTTGGCTGCTTTTACTTATCTTCAATAAAAGGATTGTTTTCCCTACTCAACATGTGGTGTTTTAAAGTCAGAGGGTTATTCCTGTCCTGGAGTGCAACACTGTGGGAAAAAACATCGGAGTCATGTACTCCCAGGAAGGGCTGCAGGGGACATTCCAGATCGAGTACAATCTGAAGGCCTGAAGACTTCAGCAGCGGATCAGGCGGAACATAACATGGTACATGTTACAATGACTGTGAAGGCAGAAGAAAGCTGCAACAGATTAAGAAACACCATTGTGTTCACCATGCCATTGGTGGGGACCTTCAGACTGTGTGTGGATCGGCTGTGCATCAACCTCCACACATTAAAACAACTCAGACACAGGCATCTTCCAAGAAAAAAAAACCCAAACCTACAAAAGTTGATCAGAGAGTGGGAACAGAGGCAGGGCTGTGAAATCTGGAAGCTCCTAGTGTTGTAAAGAAAGAAAATAAAAATCCTGCAAATCTCTTGGGAAGACAGGCAGACAAATGTCAGCGTGCTGGAAGAAGCAGAGACCACCAGCATTGAAGCGATTCTCCTATGCCATCAACTCTACTGGACCGGCTATGTTGTCCGAATGCCCGATCACCGTCTCCCAAAGCGGGTACTATACTCCCAACTCAAGAACAGAAAACGGAATGTTGATGGACAGAAAAAGAGATTGAAAGATGGGCTTAAATCCAACCTTAAAAACTGTGGCAGAGACACCAAGAAAGAACTGGGAAGCCCTGGATCTTGAGCACTCTGACTGGAGGTCAGCTGTGACCAGCAGTACTGCTGAATTCGAAGAGGCACGAATGGAGGTTGAAGGGGAGAAAAGTGCCAAGAGGAAGGCATGTCAAGCCAACTCTGACCGGGACCGCCTTCCACCTGGAAACCGATGTCCTCACTGTGGAAGAACATATGGATCAAGAATAGGGGTCCACAATCACCTACGTATCCACCGCCAAGGCACAGCACTTGGAAGGCCATCATATGCAGACAACGAGGGATTGCCCCAGTAACAAGCTGGGCAAAGTTTTCTCTGTGTAGTACTAAGCCTGGAAAGCCTAGTTTCCAAGAAGAAGAACCCTAAATTATCAGCTCTCCTGAATGTTTTTAATACTTCCCTTCATTTATTCTGTGCATTGATTTTCTACCTACCCTTGATTTTTCTTGTGACTCAAAACCAATTGCTTCCCTTTTCTTGGGCTTGACTTTGGTGTTAATGTTGTCACAGCCATCTTTCCATAGTCTTGGCATGCAGTCTTTACAGCAGGCCCGGGCAGGAATTTCTCAGTCAGCAGGTGCTCCGGAGAGGTTCGAATGCAAAGCTATAGCCGAGGGCTCTTTGGAGACACTTTGCTGCAACGCAGGCTCAGAAAGGCAAGCGGTTGCAGTCGCAGCAGATGCAATCCCAACACATACATTCCGCCCTTTTGGAGCCAAAGGATTTGACTACATGCATGCATTAAAGAGGGGGGAAAAGGCTTTCCCCAAAAGGAGCCAGGCTGGAAGCAAAACCAATGTGCAAATATACCCAAAGGACTAAAGGGTGGATGAATTAACCCTAATCCTAAAGAGTGTAATTTCCTCCCTCCAAATATTTTCTTTGTCCCATTTGGGTGAAGAATTTCTTCTAATTCAGCCATGAAAACCCATTGGGTGACCATGGAGTAGTCACACTCTCTCAGCCCCTGGTGGCGCAGTGGGTTAAAGCACTGTGCTGACAGGACTGAAGACCGACAGGTCACAGGTTCGAATCTGGGGAGAGGCGGATGAGCTCCCTCTATTAGCTCCAGCTCCTCATGCGGGAACATGAGAGAAGCCCCCCACAAGGATGATAAAACATCAAAAATCATCCAGGCATCCCCTGGGCAACGTCCTTGCAGATGGCCAATTCTCTCACAACAGGAGCGGTTGCTCCTGACACGACAAAAAGAAAAAGAAAAAAAAAGCCCCAGAAGAACCCCTTTGATATAAATCCCAGAATGAGGCCATAGATACACTACTGTCATGTATCATGTCCCATAGTTGATGGTGGTTGGTGGTGGCAAACCTGATAGTTTGTGATGGAAGGGTTAGTGTAAATCTTGGTTCTAAAGGGTTGTGTAATCTGTAGGTAAGAGTTCATGGGTGAAAGCAATTAAGGGTAGAGGTATGCAAGAGATGGGTTGCAGCTGGGTGTTTCTGGATATAAGGAGCTAACCTTGGGACTGATCTTCAGGAGAAAAGTATTTGTCATATTTTGGTGGTGGATGCTGCTGGTTTTCCCCCAGGTCTGTTGGATTTTCGGTATCCTGACTTGTCTCCTGTAATCTTGGAACTCTGGAACCTTGAACCTTTGGACTGGCTTTTGACTATGGAATTGACTCTTGATCCCTGGACTTTGTTTATTGAACTCTCTGTGTTTGACCACTGGACTGGACCCTCTGACTACGGTGTAGCTTTTGCTATCAGTTTTTGTTTATTCTGTGGCTAAGCGCTATCTTTATGTTTTATATTTTGGTCTATTAAAACAGCCAGCAAGTACGTGCTGTTTTAATTAAACTGTTTGATAAAACCGGGAGTTTGGTTCATCTCTACCTAAATAGGGCAGAGCCCTGGCAACGTGACAGCTACACAGTTCAATGGATTTTATCCTCTTCTTGGGTTACTTTGACATTCTCTAAAGTCCCTTCTACACTGCTGTATAATCCAGATTATTATCAAAGCAGATAATCCACATTACCTGCTTTGACCTGGATTATATGGGTCAACACTGCCATATAATTCAGCTCAAAGAGATAATCTGGATTTTTATAGGGCAGCATAGATGGGACTAAGTGTGTGGACAATTTCAGCAGAAAGGAGGAAACCATGGAAATGAACAAAATCTGGCTACCAGTATTTAAAAAACTCTACAACAGGGGTTCTCAGCCTTCTGGGTCCCTCTTCCTCTGCTTTCTTCCTTCTCTACCTCTTTCTTTCATTCCTTTGCTCTTTGCTTCCATCCTTCCTTTTCTCTTTCCCTCTCTCTTTCCCTCTTTCTTTCTCTCCTTTCTTCCTTCTCTACCTCTTTTCTTCCTTCCTTTGCTCTTTGCTTCCATCCTTCCTTCTCTCTTTCCCTCTCTCTTTCCCTCTTTCTTTCTCTCCTTTCTTCCTTCTGTACCTCTTTTCTTCCTTCCTTTGCTCTTTGCTTCCTTCCTTCCTTCCTTCCTTCCTTCCTTCTTTCTTCTTTCTTTCTTTCTTTCTTTCTTTCTTTCTTTCTTTCTTTCTTTATCCCCTTCCTTCCCTCCCTCTTCCTTTCCTTTTTTCTGCATCGTCATTTAGCTTTTCAGCATCTAGCTTTTTTGGGGTTTTAAGTCCTTTTGGTCTGTTAGGGGTATAGTGTCCAAATTTCATGTCAATTCATCCAGTGGTTTTTGAGTTCTGTTAATCCCACGAACGAACATTATATTTTTATTTATATAGATTATTATAGAACAACACTCAGAAAACAGGAATTCCAGACAGGAAACTACACAGAGAGGCCATTGAAACTCACAAGCAATCAGGGCCAGCTAGCACCTCCCAACAAAAGATTCCCCCAGACAGGAAGCAGCCAGGCTTTGAAGCTGCAAGGCCATTCAGTTCTAATGAAGGTGGCCAATGGCAACATTCACATCTGCCTCAAACAGACAAGAGTTGTTTCTCTCACCCTGGACATCATCCACAGATATATCAACCGCACTTGCCTAGTTTCCAACAGACTCCTCAATGTTTGAGGATGCCTGCCATAGATGTGGGTGAAATGTCAGGAGAGAATGCTTCTGGAACATGGCTGGACAGCCCAGAAAGCTCGCAGCAACTCACGTTCAAAGAATGTCAGGCTGAATGCGTCAACCCCTACACATTTTCATCTCACCAAATTTGGCCCTTTTCACAAAAAGGTTTGGACAGTCATTCCACAAACGGCATATCTCAGAATGGGGCCGTGCCAAATCAAGGACTCGCAGCCACTCCCTTTCAGATGCCCGGCTGACACAGTCAGGCTTAATTCTGGATACAGACAGAACACATGGAACCGAGCTCGCAAAAATTTGAGGCCAGGCCAACTTTCTCAAAGGGATTGGGGAGTCCCTCCGTAATTGAATCATTTGCCTTTGTTTTGGGCCAGACCTTAGGGAGCTGTGGTTTTTTTCCATGCCATGTGGAGGAATGGCTAAATCAATTAGGGATATAATAAGCAGAGCGCATGAGAGTTGGCAAGGAGGAATCATGAGCTAAATTGAATTTGTACAGAGATCTTTGGTGGTGCTTAGCCTTGTTTTCATGCAACGTTATGGAATGACAAGTATCCTTTTTCCAAGGAATTAATGCCATTTGACACCACTTTTCCATGGCTCATTGCTACGGGATCCTGGGATTTGTAGTCTGCCCTCTTTGGCTTTGAAAAACCATAACTCTCTTGATGCCATAGCATTTCAAGTGATGTCAAACTTTAACAATTCTACAATGTGGATGCACCCAAAGTTTCTGTGAGTGCCCAAAAAGTAACCTTCTCGTACTCTGAAAGTTGCCGTAGCCATCCGTTTTTTTAAAATTTCCACCTTCCTAATAGATCTATAGAAACAAAAATGTAATGTTCGTTTGTGGGATTAACAGAACTCAAAAACCACTGGACGAATTGGCACCAAATTTGGACATAAGACACCAAACAACCCAATGTATGTCCTTCACTCAAAAAAAATGATTTTGTCATTTGGGAGTTGTAGTTGCTGGGATTTATAGTTCACCTACAATCAAAGAGCATTCTGAACCTCACCAACGATGGAATTGAACCAAACTTGGCACACAGTTCTCCCATGACTAACTGAAAATACTGGGCAGTGTCATTTGATTTTGGAGTTGTAGTTCACCTACATCCAGAAATCACTGTGGACTCAAACAATGACGGATCTGGACCAAACTCTACACAAATACTCAATATGCCCAAATATGAACACTGGTGGAGTTTGGTGGAAATAGAATCTTGACATTTGGGAGTTGTAGTTGCTGGGATTTATAGTTAACCTACAATCACAGAACATTCTGAACCCCACCAACGATAGAATTGGACCAAACCTCCCACACAGAACCCCCATGTGGGCCACAGCAATGTGTGGCAGGGGACGGCTAGTTATTTAATACGTTTGGAAGGCTTTCCCAACACTGCAATGGTAGCCAGCCTTAGGATGCTGGGAGAGCAACTTTTGCAAACTGGAAAAGCACCAGTTGGCTATTAGCTTGGTGGATGATTCACCCACTGGCAGTGCATCTATCCTCATTGTTTGGTAATGCTCTTTTAATGGTTGAGTGAAGGATTTGCAAGAAAATAAAATAAAATTATTTGCTTCTCTGTTTTTAACAGTAGTGTGCTTTTGAAAAAAAAAGGAAGAGAAATGCCCAGATTTGAAGGGAAATATGACAGTTTTCCAGGTAGGCTTCAAATGGCTCAGACTGATGCTTGAGATGTGTTTCTGGAAAAGAAAGAGAAGCAGAATTTTTTTAAAAATCCATCAGGAATGTGGTTTGCTTTCTATTCCATGAAGGACTAGTTCTATGCATTTACACTTCAAACATAATCTAGTTTGGCACCACTTCAACTGCCTTGTCTCAATGCAGTGGTACCTTGGGAGTTGTAGCTTTATTTATTTAGTTATCTGCAGTATTTATATTCTGCCCTTCTCACACCGCAGGGGACTCGGGTGGATTACAATATTCATATACATGGCAAACATTCAATGCCATAGACAGACAACATATATAGACAGACACATATTCCAGCTTTTCATGAGGGTATTCTGGCCACCTGGGGAGCTGTCGCTTCACTGTCCATTTGTGACACTGATGAAGTACTTCCTCATTCTTTGCAAGCTTGCTGGAGATTTTTATAGCCTTGTAAATTAGTTAAATTTGCCTCCCCGGATAAGCGGTACCTAAATTTCCTACTTGACAGATGCAACTGTCTTTCGGGCTGCAAAGGTCGACAGCAAGGTAGATAAATTGGTCATAAGCTCACTCTGACCTGGGCTGGCTTTGAACTCATGACGTTTTGGTTGTATATTTTTTATTGTCTATGTTTTTTATTTTTAATTGCTTGAATTGTTGTTTATTGCCTGTATTGTTGTATTTGAGCTCGGCCTCATGTAAGCCGCACTGAGTCCCTTGGGGAGATGGTAGCGGAGTACAAATAAAGTGTTATTATTATTATTATTATTATTATTATTATTATTATTATTATTAGTGATCTTAATGCAGCTGACTCCCAGCCACACGGTCCCAGTCTTCCACTTTTTGTACCAAAGAGGGCAGGTGCCGCCCTAAACTATAAATCCGAAGATTCAATGGAAGTTAATGTTGTAGCAAACTGATATTTTTGAAGTGTAGGTGAACCCTAAATTCTTTCAAGTGCAGGATGAGTGAGGGAAACAAGTTCAGAGGCTGAAATCCCAGGTGGAGAGAATAATGAGTTGCAAGATAATGAGCTGGTTGATAGGAGATTCAGTTTTTGTAAACTTCATGCTGCTCAACAGAATCTCTGAAGGTCACAGAATTTGTTACAGAAGAGACCTGTATCAGGAAGTCATGGGAAAAGGCATGATTTCATGAGTATATTAGGAGACTTACTTTACTTACTTACTTACTTAGGCGATCCCTCATTGTCCAAGTAGGATAGTCTTCCAGGATCAGTGTTCTGGTGGATCCGTAGGTGGCTGTGGAGCCCTATTCTTGATCTGCATCTTCTTCCGCAGTGAGGGCATTGGTTTCCAGGTGGAAGGCGGTCTCGGTTGGGGTTGGCTTGATGCACCTTCCTCTTAGCATGTTTCTCTCTTTCACCCTCCATTCATGCCTCTTCAAATTCTGCAGCACTGCTGGTCACAGCTGACCTTCAGCTGAAGCGATCAAGGGTTAGGGGTTCCCAGTTCTCAGTATCTATGCCAGAGTTTTTAAAGTTGGCTTTGAGCCCATCTTTAAATCTCATTTCCTGCCCACCAACATTCCGTTTTCCATTCTTTAGTTCGGAGTAGAGCAACTGCTTTGGTAGATGGTGGTTGGGCATCCGAACAATGTGGCCGGTCCAGCGGAGTTGATGGCAGAGGACCATCGCTTCAATGCTGGTGGTCTTTGCTTCTTCCAGCACGCTGACGTTTGTCCGCCTGTCTTCCCAAGAGATTTGCAGGATTTTCTGGAGGCAGCACTGATGGAATCATTCCAGGAGTTGCATGTGACGTCTGTAGACAGTCCATGTTTCGGAGGCATATAGCAGGGTTGAGAGGACAATAGCTTTATAAACAAGCACCTTGGTATCCCTATGGATGTCTGAAGACTGGATCTGGGATCAAGCCTTTGGCCAGTCTGAAGATTAACTGAAGGATCTGATGTTAGACAAGAACAATTAGAATGGAATGGACATATGGACTCTGAACCCGAGCGTGAGATTGTTTATGTTTTTATTATGTTTTATTATGTTTTTATTATGTACTGATGTTTTAATTAATTGTTGTGATGGTTATATTTGTATTGCTGTAAATTGTTTTGGGCATCTAATTGTGCCCCCACTGTAAGCCGCCCTGAGTCCCCCCCGGGGTGAGAAGGGCGGGGTATAAGTAAATGAAATGAAATAAATAAATAAATAAATAAATAAAAATGTCCCGGTCCTCAAACACTCTCTGCTTCATTCGGAAAAATGCTGTGCTCGCAGAGCTCAGGCGGTGTTGTATTTTGGTGTTGATGTTGACTTTGGTGGAGAGGTGACTGCCAAGATAGCGGAAATGGTCAACATTTTCTAATGTTACACCATTAAGCTGTATCTCTAGCATTGGAAAGGGGTTGGCTAGTGACTGCTGGAACAGCACTTTGGTTTTTTCTCGATGTTCAATGACAGACTGAGTTTCTCATATGCTTCTGCGAAGGTGTTTACAGTGGCTTGTAGATCTTCTTCTGAATGCGCACAGACGATGTCATATTAGGAGACCAGGGGTGGAGTTTAGGGTTAGGGTCAATGCTGGTAATGGGACACCAGCTTACCAAGTCTTAGTCAAGCCTACTGAGGAACTTCTAGTTCCTTGTCTTTGTTCCTGTTTCATGCTTCCAAGTTTGAAGGATTGTTCCTGTGACTGCAGAGTCACACGTGTTCTTAGTTTGCAATTCCTATTATTCTACAGGACGTGATGGGAGTGGTCATTCAGTAACATTTGGGGACCCCAACTGGCTCAAAACTAAAGTGCACCAACCACTATGTAAGAAAACTATAGTTGCCCTTCTGTATCCACGGATTCACCATCCATGGACTCAGCGGCCCTTTGAAGGCAACCAGAATAAGGCAGATGTGGCTCCTGATGGGAACGAGTCTTTTGAGATCAAAAAGTCAGTGCTGCTGTGTGTCGGGTGCAGGACATTCCTTATTTTAGCAGATGCTGGTTTTGCACAGACATCTTGGACTGATTTCCTAGTCTGCTCCGAAAAGCGTTCAGAGTTGTTTACTGATTCTTGTTTGAAAAATCCGCAAGAGACGTTTCCGCCCTGGGCTTGCCGGCCTCCAGATTTCCATCCCAAAAGAGAGTGGCTTGCAAAGGGGAGCAGCAAAGGTGAGCCTGTTGGGGCCTTCATCCTTGAGGGATGCGCCTTCCATGATCCATGGCCTCCATTGGCTACGATGCGGCTTCGACAACACAGGTCATCCGAGGGCTTCGGCGCAAGCGAGCCAAGCGTGATGCTGTCATGAAATGTGCACGCAACCAAGCGTGACTTTGGAGCAAAGTTGGGCCAACAGCGGCGAAGAACACGCTCTTGGCTTTGCAAGAGTTGGTGGAACAAGGGAAGGAAGGCTGCAGATATTTTTTTAATAAGAAAAGACGAAGCGGCAGATGAGGCTCAAGCATCTGCCAGGAAGCAATCAACCAAGAAAAGCCAAACTGAAGAACGTTTTCTACTCTTTAGTCCACAAAAGTCCAGGTAGAGCTAGGGAAATTGGTGTGAATGGAGTTCAGCTTTGTGGCATCCATTAGTATTGCTAACCTTGCATCCGGGGCAATGTTTAATCCTCTTTCTTTCAGTATAGAGTCCCAAAAACACTTCAGCTGGGGGTATAAAAAAAAGAACTGCCACTTCATCACATTTACTAAATTTCACTGTGTGCTACACTTAAAATGTGGGAATCACCCTTGCATATTTTAAACTAGCTGTCCCCTGCCAGGTGTTGCTGTGGCCCAGTCTGTTGATCTGGAAAATAAAGTAATGAGAAAGTGTTGGTTTCTAATATATGTAATTTCTTTATGCTTGTGAGTAAACAGTATTTCTTGCTGTGTCTTTCTCAGTGTTGATGTGAAGATTGACTGGTTTGCCTACTCTAGAACATGCAACATATCATTGCCCTTCTTCAGGGGTCCCTTTCAAATCTATGATACTATGTGTGTGAATCATATATATCTATATCTATGGCTGGATGGCTCTTTGTCAGGAGGGCTTTGATTATGTTTTCTTGCCCTGGTGAAGGGAGTTGGACGGGATGGTCTTGAGTATTTTCCGTTGGTCATGGGGGTTCTGTGTGGGAAGTTTGGCTCCATTCCACCATTGGTGGGGTTCAGAACACTCTTTGATTATAGGTGAACTATAAATCCCAGTAACTACAACTCCCAAATGTCAAGGTCTGTTTCTCCCAAACTCCATCTATGTTCATATTTGGGCACATGGAATATTCGTGCCAAGTTTGGTCCAGATCCATCATTATTTGAGTCCTGGTAGTCTCTGGATTTAGGTAAACTACAACTCCCAAACTCAAGGTCAATGCTCACCAAATCCTTCTAGTGTTATCTGTTGATCATGGAAGTCCTGTATGCCCCGGTTGGTTCAATTCTATCAGAGGTGGTGGGGAAGTGGATTTTGGTAATGATCTCGATGTTTGGCCTGTTCTGTAATGTGATGGCATTCATTGCTCCCAGGTTTAAAATGAAACATTTCCCCAATTTGTTGGAGGGAGGAAAGGAACACCTGCCCATCTAGCCAGATCAGCTGAATCAACCCCGGCGATCAATGGGGTGACAGATGTTGCAGCCAGATCACCCTCACATCCAGTTTGTGGGAGAGAAAATTGTAGGAGGAACTGAAGCTACCTTTCTTAAGGAAAGCATTACCTTTTGCTCACTGAGGTTTAACTTTGCCATGGTGTGCAGTCCTGGGAATCATTGTTTCCCAAGGTCCATACCCTTCCTTTGGTGCATTTGCACTATGGAATGAATGCTCTTGGACCCCACTTTAAATACCATAGCTCCATACTATGTGGTTCTGGGAGTTATACTTTCCCAAGGTCCATACTTTTCTCTGGGTACATCTGCACTGGAGAATAAATGCAGTTGGGACACATTTTAAATGCCATTATTATTGTTGTCGCTGTTGTTGTTATTGTTATGCCATGTCTCCATGCAGTCCTGGGAGTCATGTTTTTTCAAGGCCCATACCCTTCTCTGGGTGCATCTACACTGTGGAATTAATGCAGTTGGAAATTACTTTAAATACCATAGCTCCATACTATGCAGTCCTGGGAGTTATAGTTTTCCAAGATTCACACCCTTCTCTGTGGGGCAGGAGTAAAGGTGGGGGGGAAGGGAGGGAGTTCATCACCATTTTCCTTCCCTCCCTTCCTGCTGCCTTGCTTCTGGAATTGAAGATACGTAACAACTGACATTTCAAAGAGATGAGTTGTTTTCCCCACAATGAAGACAATGGAGAAGGGATGGTAGGTGTTGCCTAGCGATTACAGTGTGATGGCAAATCTACTGAAAGAATGCTGAGTACAATTGAGTTACACGGATACATTTAACATTGTGATGAAGGTAGGGAAATCATCCGTTTCATTTCAAAACTGAGTCAGAGTGAGCTCTACTCTACCAAACACTGCCCTGCTTCATTGTGATGAAGATGTGGAGCAATGGCTTCAAACTACAGGAAAGGAGATTCCACCTGAACATTAGGAAGAACTTCCTAACTGTGAGAGCTGTTCAGCAGTGGAACTCTCAGACCCGAAGTGTGATGGCTTTTAAACAGAGGCTAGATGGCCATCTGTTGGGAGTGCTTTGAATGCAATCCTCCTGCCTCTTGGCAGGGGGTTGGACTGGATGGCCCACGAGGTCTCTTCCAACTCTATGATTCTATGATTCTAAGACTGTAGGCTTCATTTACACTGTAGAATTAATGCAATTTGTTATCATTTTAACCATTACGGCTCAATGCTCTGGAATCCTAGAAGCTGTAGTTTGGTGAAGCACCAGCATTTTTTTTGGTAGACCTTGGAAAACTATAACTCCCAGGATTCCATAGCTTTTTTCTCCTGGATCCCTTTATAACTTGGTCTCCTGCCTTCAGCTGCAAAACAACAAATTGAGTTTGGACGCGCCATACACCTGGCCCTGCGCCTTCATTTCTCTTAACCTGCTGATGCAGAAGGTGTTTTTTTTAATTTTTAAAACTATAAATATTATTTCTAGGGTATCATGATTTGATTAACTCCCTCCTCCTCGCCTCTTTGTAGTTTCAAAGAGCGTGCAATCTCGGCTTTGGTCTCTCCTGTTTATTTATCGCGAAATTGTTGGCCACGAAGGTCTGAGCTCGCAAAGGCAGCCAGGACGCTGTTCTAGGAAATGCAGGGAGAAGATCCCAGTGGCTGTTTCCTATAAGGACAAAAGTGGACCCAGATTCGGTCAACATCCTGCTCGAGGGGCGCCGGACACGTGGAATGATTTATTTGGACAATGTGCTATAGGCGTATCCAACTGCGATGTAAGCAAAGGTTAGCCTACAGAAACATTTCACATGTAGTAGCTTATTGAAGTAGACGGAAACATGTGGAAGTGCACATTATTTCCATGCATTGCATCTTCTCCCCATAGAAATGCAGTGTTGCACTCCAGGACAGGAAAAGCCCTCTGAATTTAAACACCACACCATAGGATGGAAAACAAACCATTGATTGAAAATAATTAATAAGCAATAAGGTAAAAAACATTTTAAAGAAATTGGTAATCCAATTAGGTAGGAAGATAATCAGGAACAAAGTAGTCCAGGGCAATAGTCCAGCAAAGTCCATAAAAACAAAGGTAGAACTTCCCAAATAAAATGCAAGGAATCAGGAAACATGAACCCAAGGCATGAATATAGAGCATAAGATCCAAGAATCAAAACCATGAAACAAAGACACTTAAAACATGAATTTCCCAAGCAAAACTTCCATGAACAAGAACAAGATCTTGACTTGATTCCAAACGATGCTTCATCTGACTACATTCCCTGTACTTGGGACTTTTATCTCCTCGTTAGCTAAGTCTCTAGTGTTCAGAAATTGGTTTCGTTTTAACAGAATTTCTTATCTTTTTCTCTTGGAGCCTGACAGACTGCTGAAGCCACTGTTCGGCTCTCCTGTTTTGACTAATCTCCTCGCCTCTATCTATTTGCTTATTACCTATTTTCTCCTTAATTTCTGAAGCTGGGCCAGGTGCCAAGCTGTTTTCATGTTCCCTATCATGGGAACTTTCTGGTAACAATTCAGAAAGCACACCATCATCCCCACACCCCTCAGGGACATTCCCATGGGAAAATACACTTTGAACAGGGATCTCCTGGTCATTCTCTGCATCAAGATCACTGACCAAACTATTGCCATCTTGAAACTCATTGACATCACTCCCCACATTCAAAGCACCCTGATCCTGAAACACAATCCCATGCTGAGCTCCAACTTGTAGGACCTAGAAACAGGAATCCAGCTCAGTTCACCCAGACATAAGGAACAGCACATCATAGGTTTTTTTTAAAAGCGTCTGGGCGTAACGGCTCAGGCCTTCTCTCTCCTTCAGTGTTCCATCCGGGATCCATCACCAGGTCTTCTTATCCACTTTTCCTTCAATTTTGTCAAGGAACTTCCCCTGCAATGCTTTGTTGTGCCAGCTGTCAGCTCTGGTTTGTAGTGTAGCTTTTAGGCCTGGGTAACAACGGAAAAATTTGTTTCTAAAATCGATTCGTTTTTTGGGGGGTTTTGTGTTTCGTTATTTAAAATAATTACAAAATTTTCCTTTTAAAAAGTTCGATATTTACGAAATTTTGTAAATGTGAAAAAAATTACAAAACATTAATGAATCGATTTCCGAAACAATAACGAATTGATTCATTAATGGCGGACGCGACCGCGAAATACGCTAAAAAACCTCCAAAAACTTCTGAAGCTTCCCTCTCCCTCTGTTGTTGACTGTTGGTGTGATATTATATATTTTTTTCACTAATTAAACAAAAAACAACCATTAAACTAGCCCCAGACATGCGGAAATAATAACGAAATGACCTCAAAACAATAACGAAACGAATACAATAACGAAATACGAAGCATTTACAAAACGTATTTAAAAATTTGGTTTTTTAAAAAACTACTCCAGAATGGTTCGTTATCATTTTGTAATTGAAAAAATTAACGAATTATTAACGAATTACGAATTAACGAAACGAAACCGCCCAGCCCTAGTAGCTTTCTTATACTGGTTCTTTGTCTGCTGTGTTTTGAGAAGTTTCCTATTATTGACTTCAATTAAAGCAGGTTCTTGGCTTTTCTTGACATAGTCCGCCAGGGCGTGTTTTTTCTTTTTCAGCTGCTTGTTTTACTTGTAAAAGTCCTCTGACACCAGAACTTTTAGGCAGATAGAGCCGGTCAACATCACTGCGAGGATGCAGTGAATTATGAATGGTCATGAGTTTTCTTGTTTTTCTGTTCAAATTGTCCAGTTCTGCCTGCGTCCAGTTTATAATGCCTGCAGTATATCTTATGACAATTATGGCTCAGGAGTTTATGGCCTTGAGGGTATTGCCTCCATTGAGCTTGTTTTTTTCTCATTAATTATTATTAATTATTATTATTATTAATTATTAATTATTATAATATTTTTTCTCATTATCATTATTAATTATTATTAATTATTAT
This sequence comes from Anolis sagrei, assembly GCF_037176765.1. Lineage (NCBI taxonomy): Eukaryota > Metazoa > Chordata > Lepidosauria > Squamata > Anolidae > Anolis > Anolis sagrei. The sequence goes on from NC_090028.1 coordinate 26,150,149, forward strand.
AATATTTTTTCTCATTATTATTATTATTATTATTATTATTATTATTTGATACGCAACAAGATGAATCCACAGAAGACACTCTGCTGGCTGTTGTATTAGATCACACATTGGACACTTCCCAAGTGTCTAGGACTGTGTGATGTATCGGCGAATAATGCGTGCAGATCCCAGTAAGGTGGCCTTTTGCAGGTGGCAGATGGTAATCTTGTCACCGCCGATTGTGTTTAAGTGCGGGCCAAGGTATTTAGGCACTGCACCCAGTGTGCCGATCACCACTGGGACCACCTTGACTGGCTTGTGCCAGAGTCTTTGCAGTTCCGTCTTTAAATTCTCATATTGTGTCAGCTTTTTCAGTTGTTTCTCTTCAATCCTGCTGTCACCTTTATTATTATTATTATTATTATTATTATTATTATTATTATTATTATTATTATTATTGAGTTCATGGGACTTTCTGCTCCTTATCTCTTTCTGGACTGGCCATCCTTGTGCAACATACTGCGGCATGCATATGTGAAACGTGCCTCCCATTCATCCTTCCTCCAGGTGTGAGGCTGACAAGGTCTTCCACTCTGACAGATTTCTTGGGAACCGGGGAGGCTTTACGCCACAGGATGCTTTTGGGCCTCCATCCACAAAATGCAGCTGGAGCGCATGCAAGCCTCGCTCGCTCACTCTCTTGCACAGAAACCTGCTGAGAGAGTGTTGCGCGGAGACATTCTCATTGACGCACACTATAAAATGTTCTCATTGACACACGCCATAAAATATGTGACTTGACCGAGGAGGTGGACACACAGTTGTTGCCCGCTATGCACAGTGGGGCTCATGGTGGTTTGGCCTTCAAAGGGAAAGCAATGACTTTGATGATGCCAGAAGTGTTGTGTCTGGAGTTGGAAGAGACTCTAAAGGCCATTCAATCAAACCCCCTTCTTGCCACAATCCAAGCCCTCCTGATAGGTGGATAGCCAGCCTTTCTTTAAAGACCTACAAAGGAAGAGCTGATTAGTTCCCAAGATCAGATAGGACTATATATACCAGGCATGGACAAACAGCTCCAGGTATTTTGGACTTCAACTACCACCATTCCTTCAATATGTGGACAACATCCTTCAGTACGTGGATGACATACTCATAGCACAAGCATGGGCCAACTTGGGTCCTCCAAGTGTTTTGGATTTCAACTCTCACAATTCCTTCAGTATGTGGACAACATACTCATAGTACAGGCATCGGCCAGCTTGGGTCCTCCAGGTGTTTTGGGCTTCAACTCCCACAATTCCTTCAGTACTTCGACAACATCCTTCAGTACGTGGATGACATACTCATAGCACAAGCATGGGCCAACTTGGGTCCTCCAGGTGTTTTGGGCTTCAGCTCCCACAATTCCTTCAGTACATGGACAGCATACTCATAGTACAGGCATCAGCCAACTTGGGTCCTCCAGGTGTTTTGGGCTTCAACTCCCACAATTCCTTCAGTGCTTGGACAACATCCTTCAGTACATGGATGACATACTCATAGCACAAGCATGGGCTACCTTGGGTCATCCAGGTGTTTTGGGCTTCAACTCCCACAATTCCTTCAGTACTTCGACAACATCCTTCAGTACGTGGATAACATACTCATAGCACAATCATGGGCCAACTTGGGTCCTCCAGGTGTTTTGGGCTTCAGCTCCCACAATTCCTTCAGTACATGGACAGCATACTCATAGTACAGGCATCGGCCAACTTGGGTCCTCCAGGTGTTTTGGGCTTCAACTCCCACAATTCCTTCAGTACTTGGACAACATCCTTCAGTACGTGGATGACATACTCATAGCACAAGCATGGGCCAACTTGGGTCCTCCAAGTGTTTTGGATTTCAACTCCCACAATTCCTTCAGTGCTTGGACAACATCCTTCAGTACATGGATGACATACTCATAGCACAAGCATGGGCTACCTTGGGTCATCCAGGTGTTTTGGACTTCAACTCCCACAATTCCTTCAGTACATGGACAGCATACTCATAGCACAGACATGGCCAACTTAGGTTCTCCAGGTGTTTTGGATTTCAACTCCCACAATTCCTTCAATACATGGACAACATACTCATAGCACAGGCATTGGCCAACTTGGGTCCTCTGGGAGTTTTGGACTTCTACTCCCAGAATTCCTTCAGTACATGGACAACATACTCATAGCACAGGCATGGGCTAGCTTGGGTCCTCCGGGTGTTTTGGACCTCAACTCCCACAATTCCTTCAGTACATGGACAACATCCTTCAGTACGTGGATGGCATATTCATAGCACAGGCATGGGCCAACCTAGGTCCTCCAGGTGTTTTGGACCAGTTCCCACAATTCCTTCAGTAGGTGGACAACATCCTTCAGTATGTGGATGACATACCCATAGCATAGGCATGGGCTAACTTGGGTCATCCAGGTGTTTTGGACTTCAGCTCCCACAATTCCTTCAGTACGTGGGCAACATCCGTCAGTACATGGATGACATACTCATAGCTCTGACATGGGCCAACTTGCGTCCTCTGGGTGTTTTGGACTTCAACTCCCACCATTCCTAACAGCCTCGGGCCCCTTCCTTTTCCCCCTTAGCCACTTAAGCTGAGTGCTGAGGTTGTTAGGAATGGTGGGAGTTGAAGTCCAAAACATCTGGAGAGCCCAAGTTTTACCATATCTGGCTTAGACTATAAGTCTTCCACATATAAGACAAATAAATACATAAGAAATTTAATAAGACAATTAAGCAGCTGAGGGGGAAAAGGAAGGGGCCTGAGGCTGTTAGGAATGGTGGGAGTTGACGTACAAAACACCTGGAGGGCCCAAGTTGGGCCATGCATGTTCTATGAGTATGTCATCTACGTACTGAAGGATGTTGTCCACGTCCTGAAGGAATAGTGGGAGTTGAAGTCCAAAACACCTGGAGGGCCTAAGTTTGCCCAAGCCTGGTATAGATGCATCGCATAGTAAGGGATGGAGAACTGGAATTTGTTTGTTTGTTTGTTTGTTTACTATATTTGTATACCACCCTTTTCAACCTGCAGGTGACTCAAGGCGGTTTACAGAGGCAACAATTCAATGCCCAACAACACCATAAAAACATTTTAAACATTTAAAAACATTAACATAATATATTGTTATGGTTGGTCCTGAAAAGGTCCGTTGGTTGTTTTGCTTGCATGCTGCAAGTCGCTTCTGGTCGCTTCTGGAGTGAGAGAATCAGCCGTCTACGAAGACGTTGCCCAGGGGATGCCCGGATGTCTTGCAATCCTGCGAGGAGGCTTCTCTCATGTCAATAATTTTTAAAAAATAACATAATATAAAACCATAACAAGATCAATAAGACATAAATCATTTGTGTCTCCTAGTTAAAACGTTGTCCAATCTCATCATCCAGTCGTTCCATATTCCTATGTCTGTTACACTGCATTTTCAAACACTTGCTCAAGCAGCCAAGTCTTGACTTTTTTCTGGAATGTTAAAAGGGAGGGTGCCGATCTAATGTCCCTAGGAAGGGCGTTCCGTAGTCGAGGGGCCACCACTGAGAAGGCCCTGTCAAACGTATTTGTGATGCTGGCGGGATCGAGAGCAGGGCCTCCCCAGACAATCTCAATGTCCTAGAAGCACTCTACGCAGAGTTCTTTTATGCTTCGGATTGCTCTTGGCCTCCCAGAGCATCTCGGCATTGCACAGCTGAGCTGTGATTCAGTAGTCAAATATGTGGGTCATCTCCTGCGTCGCAACGAAGGCTCTCCAAAGAGACCTTCCCTTTCCCCCATTCCTCTTCCTCCCGAAAGCGCTCCGCATTTGGCCGACCCTCGCAGCTGTTTCTGCCTTTGCGCCTCTTGCTCACTGGCGGCACATGAGGCCTCCATCAGCTTTCAAAGCCACCCAGGGCCGGCTGTGTTTTATTTTCTGCTGTTTTCTTTTCTCTTTATAGAACGAAACCATTTGCAACAAAGGAGTGCTAATTTAATAAGAGACTGGGATGGCCTGTGTTTGTGTTGTAATCCTAATCGGGCGGGTTTTCTCCATGCTTCCAATGCAGGCTGGATGGTATTGTTGGCCACAGTTGGGATAATTCTGGGCAGAGAGCCCAATTCCATATGTGTGCAAGAAGGCACACATACACACACATATATACACACACCTTGGTTACGTGGTGGTTTTGAGTCACACTAGCAATCACGAGCATTTGACACTGATGGAGAACGGAAAGAGAAAGAGATGTGTCTATACTGTAGAAGTGATGCAGTTTGGCCCCAGTTTGACTGCCATGGCTCCGTGTTATGCAATTAGACGAGCTGTAGTTTTAGAAAGTTAAAGCAAATTCATTCTCCAATGTAGAATAATAATAATAATAATATTAATAATAATAATCTTTATTCATACCCGCCACCATCACCCACTTTCCTCCTTTGTCCGTAGCTTACTTGTTAACAGGCACTGATACAATCTCTGCATTGACTTGATATTAATATTGAAATAATAATAATAATAATAACCTATATAAATAAAAATGTAATGTTCGTTTGTGTAACCACCAGAACTCAAAAACCACTGGGGGAATTGACACCAAATTTGGACACGATACACCTAACAACCCAATGTATGTCCTTCACTCAAAATTTTTTGATTTTGTCATTTGGGAGTTGTAGTTCTTGGGATTTATAGTTCACCCACGATCAAAGAGCATTCTGAACTCCACCAATGATGGAATTGGGCTAAACTTAGCACACAGGGCTCCCACAACCAACAGAAAAGACTAGAAGGGTTTGGTGGACATTGACCTTGAGTTTGAGAGTTGTAGTTCACCTACATCCAGAGAGCACTGTAGACTCAAACAATGACGGATTTGGACCAAACTTTGCACAAATATTCAATATGCCCAAATATGAACACAGATGGAGTTTGGGGGAAATAGACCTTGACATTTGGGAGTTGTAGTTACTGGGATTTATAGTTCACCTACAATCAAAGAGCATTCTGAACCCCACAAACACAGAACTGGGGCAAATTTCCCATACAGAACCCCCAGAAAATACTTAAGGCCATCCAGTCCAACTCTCTTCACCAGGGCAAGAAAATCTAATCAAAGCCCTCCTGACAAAGAGCCATCCAGCCATAGATATAGATAAGACATATAGTATTCACACACAGAGAGATATAATATCATAGATTTGAAAGGGACCCCTAAAGAAGGACAATGATTTTCCAGAGTAGGCAAACCAGACACTCTCCACATAAACACTGACAAAGAAACAAGAAATACTGTTTATCCACAAGCAGAAAGAAATTACATAGATTAGAAGCCATTACTTTATTTTCCAGATCACCAGACTGGGCCACAGCAACGCGTGGCAGGAGATGGCTAGTAGTAATAATAAAAAGCCAAGTATGGGTTGTCGATGTTGCAATCCCAGGCGACAAGAGGAAGAGAAACAACTGGAAAAGCTGACACGATACAAACATTTAAATATCGAACTGCAAAGACTCTGGCACAAGCCAGTCAAAGGGGTTCCCTATGGTGATCGGCATACTGGGTGCAGTGCCTAAAGACCTTGGCCTGCACTTAAAAACAATTGGCACAGACCAAATTACCATCTGTCAGCAGCAAAAGGCCTTCTTACTGGGATTTGCATGCATTATTCGCCGATACATCACATAGTCCTAGACACTTGGGAAGTTTCCGACATGTGATCCAATATAACAACCAGCAGAGTGATCTTGTTTACTGTTCTTTGTGTGTTTCAAATAATAATAATAATAATAATAATAATAATAATAATAATAATAGCTTACACGATATGATGATTTAAAGATCAAACTACAAAGACTCTAACACAAGCCAGAAAAGGTGGTCCCAGTGCTGATTGGCACACTGGGTGCAGTGCCTAAAGACCTTGGCCTGCACTAAAGAGCAATTGGCGCTGACAAAACTACCATCTGTCAGCTGCAAAAGGCCACCCTGCTCGGGACTGCATGCATTATTCACCAATACATCACACAGTTCTAGACACTTGGGAAGAGTCCAACGTGTGATCCAATACAAAAGCCAGCAGAATGATCTCATCTTGTTATATGTACTCATCTTGTTATGTATCTAATAATAATAATAATAATAATAATAATAATAATAAATTTATTACTTTGCCTTACAGCTTGCAACTTGTGATTAAATTTAATACAGCACACTGTTAACAGGCACTGATACTATATCATACCACAAATTTTGCATTGACTTGAAATTAATATTGAAATAATAATAGTAGTAGTAATAATAACAATAATAATAATTAATTGATTACCTACGGTATTTTGTCTTATGGCTTGCAACCCGTGGTTAAATTTAATACATTAGACCATGTTAACCGGCACTGATACTATACCATACCACAAACTCTGCACTGACTTGATATTAATATTGAAATAATAATAATAATAATAATTGTTATTATTTGAAACACAACAAAGTGAGTCCACAGCAAACAAGATCACTATGCTGGTTGTTGTATTGGATCACACGTCGGACACTTCCCAAGTGTCTAGGACTGTGTGATGTATCGGCGAATAATGCGTGCAGATCTCAGTAGTTGTTGTTGTTGTTGTTATTATTATTATTATTATTATTATTATTATTATTATGCTTTGATAATCTGGATTGTATGGCAGTGTAGAAAAGGCTTGAATGATTCTGTGCCAATGGCAAAGTAAATACAAACTTTCTTATTGCATCCCAAATGCAAAATAGACAGTGGACATGCAGTTTTGGGTATGCAGTAGTTCATTGGGGTCTTCCTTCTTATTCCACTCAGGCTGGATCTACACTGTGATATAATCCAGATTATCAAGTCAGACAATCCATATTGAAATGGATTATATGCATCTACACTGCCATATAATCCAATTCAAAGCAGATTCTCTGCATTTCATATGGCAGTGTAGAAGGGGCCTCGCTTAAAAGGACCGTTGTTGAATTCTAAGCCGTGGGCCTTGAACATTGGTAGGTAAAGGTAAAGGTTTTCCCCTGACATTAAGTCCAGTTGTGTCCGACTCTGGGGGATGGTGCTCATCTCCATTTCTAAGCTGAAGAGCTGGCGTTGTCCATAGACACCTCCTAGGTCATATGGCCAGCATGACTGCATGGAGCCCTGTTACCTCCCTGCCGGAGTGTTACCTATTGATTTACTCACATTTGCATGTTTTCGAACTGCTAGGTTGGCAGAAGCTTGGGCTAACAGTGGGAGCTCATACCGCTCCCTGAATCTGAACCTGCGACCTTTCATTCAGCAGCTCAACGCTTTAACTCACTGTGCCAAAAGTGACCCACTGAACATTGGTAGAACCTCACAAACTTCTGAGGATGCCTGCCACAGATGCAGGCGAAACATCAGGAGAGAATGGTACTGGAACATATCCATACAATGATTTTGTACTGTGTATATTGGAATTGTTGTTAACCGCTCTGAGTCGCCTAAGGGCTGAGAAAAGCGGTATACAAGCGAAGTAAATAAATACAATACAATACAATACAATGTATTGTCAAAGGCTTTCATTGCTGGAATCACTGGGTTGTTGTAGGTTTTTCTCCTGACGTTTCGCCTGCATCTGTGGCAAGCATCCTCAGAGGTTGTGAGGTCAGAGGTTTTTTGGGCTATATGGCCATGTTCTAGAAGCATTCTCTCCTGATGTTTCGCCTGCATCTGTAGCAAGCATCCTAAGAGGTTGTGAGGTCTGAGGTTTTTCGGGCAATATGGCCATGTTCCAGAAGCATTCTCTCCTGACATTTCGCCTGCATCTATGGCAAGCAACCTGAGAGGTTGTGAGGTCTGAGGTTTTTCGGCCATGTTCCAGAAGCATTCTCTCCTGACGTTTCACCTGCATCTATGGTAAGCAACCTGAGAGGTTGTGAGGTCTGAGGATTTTCAGCCATGTTCTATAAGCATTCTCTCCTTATGTTTTACCTGCATCTATGGCAAGCATCCTCAGAGGTTGTGAGGTCTGAGGTTTTCGGGAAATATGGCCATGTTCTAGAAGCATTCTCTCCTGATGTTTCACCTGCATCTATGGCAAGAATCCTCAGAGGTTGCGAGGTCCGAGGTTTTTCAGACTATATGGCCATGTTCTAGAAGTATTCTCTCCTGACGTTTCGCCTACAACTATGGCAAGCATCCTCAGAGGTTGTGAGGTCTGAGGTTTTTGGGCAATATGGCCATGTTCTAGAAGCATTCTCTCCTGACATTTTACCTGCATCTTTGGCAAGCATCCTCACAGGTTGTGAGGTCTGAAGTTTTTCGGGCTATATGGCCGTGTTCTAGAAGCATTCTCTCCTGACGTTTTGCCTATGGCAAGCATCTTCATAGGATGTAAGGTCTGAGGTTTTTCGGGCTATATGGCCATGTTCTAGAAGCATTATTTCCTGAAGTTTCGCCTGCATCCATGGCAAGCATTCTCAGAGGTTGTGAAGTCTGAGGTTTTTCGGGCTATGTGGCCATGTTCTAGAAGCATTCTCTCATGATGTTTCACCCTACATCTATGGCAAGCATCCTCAGAGGTTGTGAGGATGCTTGCCATAGATGCAGGCAAAACGTCAGGAGAGAATGCTACTAGAACATGGCCATATAGCCCGAAAAACCTACAACAACCCATGGCCAGCCCGAAAAACTCACAGCAACCCATTGGTAGAAAGTGTTGCTCTTGGCCCATGTGCAAACTAACTTTGTTTCTTTCTTTTTTGGATTTCTGGTTACCTCTGGCAGGCTTTTAGTGTCTCTCGCTCGCTCGAGGAGCGAGGAAACGGTTAAGCGCTCCAGCATTTTGATTAGCAGAGAGCCTTAAAGTCAGTGGAAGGGAGGAAGGGGGGAAAAAAGTGGAAGAAAGACAGTCGGAGGGAACTATCAGAAGCATGCTAATGAGGTGAAGTCATCCGCCGAGGAAGACACCGGAGAGAGCCTTCCTTCCCTGCAAAAGGCGGCGGAGAAGTGGCCGGACCTGTCCAAGGATGGGCACAGGTGGGCTCCCGTCCGGAAATGGGACTCGCCTTCATGGAGCATCTCCAAAAGCCACACGTCGGTGCTTTCCAAGCCAGTGATCCAGGCCCCTGTGCTGGACCAGCAACGCTTTCCCCCATCCCCAAAAGAGTCTTTAAAGGGAGGAATAAGAAAGGCAAGGAATAAGAGAAAAGGAAGGCGAAATTTGTAAACAAAACGTTGGAGAAAGCGAAAATGCTTTCTCTCTTGGAAGGAACAGTCGCTTGCCGGGTGGATTATGGAATCGATTGCAGGGAGAACTCGCCGGTTTGAAGTTTTGCTTCTACAGTTTTTTTGGAGGGGAAAGACCTATTTTTGGAGACGTCCGAAAGCGGCGCACCTTTGGTTTCCATACAGTGAAAAATGAGAGGAAATATCAGCACATGCCAAGGTTAACTGCTTACAGGTAAAAGAGATATGATCGGGATGCAAAGACTTCCATGGGGCATTCCCTCTTTCTGCTTCATCAAGGAAATAGACCAGGAAGGTAATTCATTATCCTCTGTTATTATTTCCTTTTGGTGTCTTTTATTTTTCCGCAATCCTGATTAGGAAATTGGTTGGTTACCCTCTAAGTATAAATACTAAGAGTTCAGCCAGATTGCAGAAATTAACATCTGTATTCTGTCTTGAAAACCCGAAACGCTTTTAATGTTAAGACGTGTTACATGTATGAAGTTGAGATCTGGGGCAGAAATGAATTGTCTGATACTACTACTACTACTACTACTAATAAATTACCTGCTTTGCCTTACGGCTTGCAACTCATGATTAAATATAATACAGTAGTCTATGATAACAGACACTGATACTATACCATATAACAAAGTCTGCATTGACTTGATATTAATATTTAAATAATAATAATAATAATAGTAACAATAATATTAATAATAATCAATACTTGATTGCCTGGTTTCATGGTTCAATTTAATACAGTAGACTGTTAACAAGCACTGATACTACACCATACCACAAACTTTGCATTTATTTGATATTGATATTGAAATAATAATAGTAATAATAATGAATAATTGATTACCCGCTTTTTCTTATGGCTTGCAACGCACGGTTAAATTTAATACAGTAGACTGCTAACAGGTATTGATACTATACCATACCACACACTTTGCATTGACTTAATATTAATATTGAAATAATAATAATAATAATCAATAAACAATGATCCGCTTTCCCTTACGGCTTGCAACTCGCTTTTCAATTTAATACAGTAGACTGTTAACAGGTACTGATACTATACCATGCTACAAACTTTGCTTTGTCTTGATATTATTGAAATAATAATAATAATAATAATCAATAATTGATTACCCACTTTTCCTTATGGCTTGCAACACATGGTTAAATTTAATACAGTAGACTGCTAACAGGCAATGATACTATACCATACCACAAACTTTGCATTGACTTGATATTAATATTGAAATAATAATAGTAATAATAATAGTAATTATAATCAATAGATAATTATCCACTTTCCCATAAAGCTTGCAATTTGCTTTTCAGTTTAATACAGTAGACTATTAACAAGTACTGATACTATACTATGCCACAAACTTTGCTTTGTCTTGATATTATTGAAATAATAGTAATAATAATCTTAATAATAATGAATAATTGATTCCCCGCTTTTCCTTATGGCTTGTAACATATGGTTAAATTTAATACTGTAGACTGTTAACAGGCACTGATAACTATAACATACCACAAACTCTGCATTGACTTGATATTGATAATAATAATAATAATAATAATAATTGTAATTATAATCAATCAATAATTATCCACTTTCCCTTACGGCTTGCAACTCACTTTTCAATTTAATACAGTAGACTGTTGACAGGCACTGATACTATACCATGCCACAAACTTTGCTTTGTCTTGATATTATTGATAATAATAATAATAATAATAATAAAAAAATTTTTTAAAAATAGCCTGCTTTTCATTACAGCTTGAAATTCATGGTTCAATTTAATGCAGTAGACTGTTAACAGCACTGATCCTATACCATACCACAAACTTTGCATTTATTTGATATTGATATTGAAATAATAATAGTAATAATAATGAATAATTGATTACCCCCTTTTTCTTATGGCTTGCAATGCACGGTTAAATTTAATACAGTAGACTGTTAACAGGTACTGATGCTATACCATAAACTTTGTATTGATTTGATATTAATATTGAAATAATAATAGTAATATTAATAATCAATAATTGATTATCGACTTTACCTTACAGCTTGCAACTCGTGGTTAAATTTAATACAGTAAACCATGTTAACAGGCACCGATACTATACCATATCTGCATTAACTCTGCACAAACTCTGCATTACATTGATATTTATATTCCAATAATAGTTTAAATTTAATACAGTAAACCATGTTAACAGGCGCTGATACTGTGCATTAACTTGATATTAATATTGAAATAATATTAATAAAAGTAATAATAACATTAATAATCATCATTAATTAAGCAGGGTTACTTTTAATATATGTGTGTTATGGCGACAATTTTTATGCTATTTTTTGTAATAATAACATTAATAGTCATAATTAATTAAGCAGGATTACTTTTAATATATGTGTGTTATGGCGACAATTTTTATGCTATTTTTTGTTTTGTTAATATTATGTTGTTTTTACTTTGTATGTTTTGTGGTGTTACCTAGGAACCGCTCTGAGTCCCCTCGGGGAGATGGAGCGGTCTATAAATAAAGTTTTATTATTAATAATAATAATAATAATAATAATTGATTACCCACTTTGCTTTACAGCTTGCAACGTACTGTTACATGTAGTACAGTAGACTGGTAACCGGCACTGAGGCCGGATAAATAGGCCTGATGCACACTCTACCCGTACTATACCATGCCACAAACTGTATTGACTTGATACTAATATTGAAATACAGCTGTTACAATCAACTATACAAAGTGAGACAAATGTAACACAATGTAAACACAGGTTGATATTGCAGCTAAAGTTTGATTTTGTTTCAGTTTGTATCTGAAATATAATTGCTTTGATTTTTGGAGAGTTTGCTTAACGGAGACGCTGGCATCTTTGGCAAAAGGTGAAGCTGCGCAACCTTTCGTGCCAGGCCCTTTGGAAGCAATGGGGAGTCTGCTCCATAGAAACCCTGTTTTCCTTTCAACGGGGTGCGCTTTTGGCCCAGAAATGGTCCCATGTGGCGTCTTTCAAAGGGAAGCGCTTTCAAAGAAAACTCAGCTGCACGGTTCCTAGATTGCGTTCCTTGATGAGACATTTCCTTGCGGCAGATGTTTCACTCCCCCTTTTCCCCTTGACTCTTGCGAAAGAGAAAGGTAGACACTTGGACAGGCCTCTCCGCCTGCGCCCGAGGTGTCAATTAAACAAGCATGCTCCCATACACAAAACTGTGCGCTCTGCTATGCGCCACAAGGATTGCGCTCTTCCCGCAAGGATTGCGCTCTGCTATGCACCACTTGCAAAGTTTTGCACTTTTCCAGAGTTTACTTATTGTTGGTTGCTTCAGTGATGTCTTTGTGTTCTGCAGCATTACAGATACCAGTAGCCTGATGTTTTATTCTGTTTTAAAGTCTGCAAATTGTGTTGAAATGCTTTTAATGCAACCCCCTTTGAGGCCATTTCTACATCTATATAAATAAAAATGTAATGTTCGTTTGTGGGCTTAACATAATTCAAAAAGTACTGAACGAATTGACACCAAATTTGGACTCAAGACACCTCTCAGGCCAACAAGTGTCCATCGCTCATAAAAACATTGAAAAACACAGCAAAAGGGACTGAGAAAGCCAAAAAACAAAAAAAAACCATTACAATGCATGCGCAAAACCACATATGTACACATACAAATATATATACACACATATATCCATATATACACACAAAAACACATATACACAGAAAGGGGGAGGGAGGGAAGGATGGATGGAAGGAAGGAAGGAAGGAAGGAAGGAAGGAAGGAAGGAAGGAAGGGGAGATTCCATGTGAACATTAGGAAGAACTTCCTGACTGTGAGAGCCGTTCAGCAGTGGAACTCTCTGCCCCGGAGTGTGGTGGAGGCTCCTTCTTTGGAAGCTTTTAAGCAGAGACTGGATGGCCATCTGTCAGGGGTGATTTGAATGCAATATTCCTGCTTCTTGGCAGGGGGTTGGACTGGATGGCCCATGAGGTCTCTTCCAACTCTTTGATTCTATGATTCTATGAAGGAAGGAAGGAAGCAGAGAAGGAGGGATTGAAAGAGGGAAAGGAGGGAAGGAGAGAAGGAAAGAAAGGTAGTGAAGGAAGGAGAGAAGGAAATAAAAAAGTGAAAGAAGGAAGGAAAGAGGAAAGGAAGAGAAGGAAAAAAAGAGAAAAAAAGAGGGAGGGAAGGAAGGAAGGAAGGAGACAATCTTTATTTTATACGACAATGTAGAAGAAGCCGCAATTTGCAACTCATATAAATTAGTTAAATACAGTTAAACTGCATCAGATAAGTCTACACTGACCCTATAATATAGCTTCCAAACTGTATTATATGACAGTGTAGACAGGGCCTTGTTTTATTGCTTTGAAAGACAGATCAAAGTATGCAACCATAGAAATAGTATTATCATTATCATTATTATATCCTGATGGATAGGATTAAACTTAATAGGAATGAATGACGGAACTAATTAAGAATTTCAATTGACTACAGTGTGCCGTTTTTATATATCCTAAACGAATCTTACTTTGCGTCGTTGTGAGTTTTCCAGGCGCCAAGTTCTAGAAGCATTCTCCCCTGACGTTTCGCTCACATATATGGCAGGCATCCCTGCTATAGATGTGGGCGAAACATCAGGAGAGAATGCTTCTGGAACTTGGCCATACAGCCTGGGAAACTCACAGCAACCCAGTGGTTCCTGGCCATGAAAGCCTTCGACAACACATTGAATCTTACTTTTTTCATATCTGGAAACCTGACAAATACTGATTTTAAAAAACCAAAAAAATTAACTTTTTTGCAACTTTGGACTTTCTGCAAAACAATAATATTTTATTTTCCTTTAATTACGTATTCTACATTAGCAATAGTTAATTACTTCTCGAAGGCTTTCATGGCCGGAATCACTGGGTTGTTGTGAGTTTTCCAGGCTGAATGGCCATGTTCCAGAAGCATTCCCTTCTGAGGCATCCTCAGAAGTTGTGAAAGCCTTCAACAATACATTGAACATCTCTACGGGGAGGTTACGAAGAGTCGGAGACGACTGAACAAATGAACAACAACAACACGGGGAGAAATTGTTACAAGAAACATGGAATCTCACAACCTCTGAGGATGTCTGCCATTGATGCAGGTGAAACGTCAGGAGAGAATGCTTCTGGAATATGGCCAGACAGCCCGGAAAACTGAAAACAACCCAGCTAATTATTCATTATTACAGTATTTCTTTATATCCTGTTTTTATCACCTGATTGAGACACAAAGCTAAGGAGTGGTGATGAATAAATATAAGATAATAATAATAATAATAATAATAATAATAATAAATTTTCTTTTTGACGTGTCAGGAGCGACTTGAGAAACTGCAAGTCGCTTCTGATGTGAGAGAATTGGCCGTCTGCAAGGATGTTGCCCAGATGTTTTGATGTGTTACCATCCTTGTGGGAGGCTTCTCTCGTGTCCCCGCATGAGGAACTGGAGCTGATAGAGGGAGCTCATCCGCGCTCTCCCCGGATTTGAACCTGCGACCTGTCATTCTTCAGTCCTGCCAGCATAGGGGTTTAACCCACTCCGCCACTGGGGGCTCCATAATAATAATAATAATAATAATAATCTATATAAATAAAAATGCAATGTTTGTTTGTGGAATTAACATAACTCAAAAACCACTGGGCGAATTGACACCAGATTTGGACACAATACACCTATCAGGCCAACAAGTGACCATCGCTCACAAAAACACTGAAAAACACAGCGGAAGAGACTAAAAAAGCCAAAAAATTTTTAAAAAACATTACAACATATGCGTATAACCACATAAACACACATATACACAAATATACACACACACATATATACTCACACAAAACACATATACACAGACTGGGCCACAGCAACACGTGGCAGGGGCGGCTAGTTGCAAATAAATCCTTAAATCCATCTGTAACTATTCTGTATCTGTGGTCACAAACGTGCTTCCACTGCAAGAATGGTTACTTCCAAAACTACATTATTATGTATCAAGTGCAAATTCTGCAGACAATCGGAGCACAATTGGATTATATTTGTAGGATTAAGCCAGCAGAGAATACTTAGCTAAATTTTCTCAGTTTTCCTAAATATAATTAACTTAGTACAGGTTACGTATCCCTTATCTGAAATATTAAGTGAGTGTAGAATACATTTTTACACCACAAACTCCAGCTTTCTTTGAATATTTCAGAGCAATACATTGCCGTCACAAACTCAATGTCTTTTGGCTTTGTATTTAGAACAGTGTTTCTCATCATGGGGGTTGGGATCCCTTGGGGGTCGTGATGGGGTGACAGAGGGGTTGCCAAAGACCATCAGAAAACACAGTATTTTCTGATGGTCATGGGGATTCTTGTGTGAGACGTTTGGCCCAATTCTATCATTGGTGGAGTTCAGAATGCTCTTTGATTGTAGGTGAACTATAAATCCCAGCAACTGCAACTCCCAAATATAAAGGTCTTTTTCCTCCAAATTCCACCAATATCCTCATATGGGCATATTGAGTATTCGTGCCAAGTTTGGTCCATATCCATCATTGTTTGAGTCCACACTGCTCTCTGGATGTAGGTGAACTACAACTCCAAAACTCAAGGTCAATGCTTATCAAACCCTTCCAGTATTTTCTGTTGGTTGTGGGAGTCCTGTGTGCCAAGTTTGGTTCAATTCCATTGTCGGTGGAGTTCAGAATGCTCTTTGATTGTAGGTGAACTATAAATCCCAGCAACCTCAACTTCCAAATATAAAGGTATATTTCCTCCAAATTTCACCAATATTTACATTTGGGCATATTGAGTAGTCTGCCAAGTTTGGTCCAGTTCTCTCATTGTTTGAATCCACAGTGCTTTATGGATGTAGGTGAACTACAACTCCAAAACTCAAGGTCAATGCCCACCAAACCCTTCCACCAAACCCTTCCAGCAAAACTACAGTTGTGAAGTAGCAACGAAAATAATGTTATGGTTTGGGGTCACCCCAACATGAAGAACTGTATTAAGGGGTCGTGGCATTAAGAAGGTTGAGAAACACTGATTTTGAGCATTCCAGGGGCATAGCAATCACTATACAGGGCTGCTAGCCAATGGAAAGCCTCATTTCACTCTTGATCCCGCCTCTATTCTTTATTGCTACTGGGATTTCTCTAACTTTGAGACAAATTTCCTGCAAAAAGGTGCAAAATGCAGAAAAGTCTGCATTTTCTTCTTCCTCTTCCTCTTCCTCTTCCTCCTCCTCCTCCTCCTCTTTTTCTTCTTCTTCTTCTTCTGCGTTTTGGTAAACTCAATGTTTCCCCAGTAAAACAGATGCAGAAGTGAGCTGTTTTGTGTACAGAGTAAACAATAACAAGATTTCAGTTGCGTTATCTCTAATGACTTTTTTTGTAAAAAGGATTGAAAGAAAGCAAATTGCAAAAGCAGTCTAGTGAGTGGAAATAAATGCAATGAGAGGCCGCTACACTGCCATATAATCAGGATTATCAAAGCAGATAATCCACATTAACTGTTCTTAACTGGATTATACAGTAGTGTAGACTTACATAATCCAGTTAAGAACAGTTAATGTGGATTAACTGGATTATGTAAGTCTACACTACTGTATAATCCAGTTCGAAGTGGATAATCTGGATTTTATATGGTAGTGTAGAAGGGGTTTAAGATGACCATATGATACATCTTTAAACTGGATTGTATGAGTCTACACTGACCTACAATCCAGTTCAAAGTGGATAATCTGGATTTTATATGACAATGTAGAAGGGGTTTAAGATGACCATATGGTACATCTTTAAACTGGATTATATGAGTCTACACTGACCTATAATCCAGTTCAAAGTGAATAATCTGGATTTTATATGGCAGTGTAGAAGGGGTTTAATAGTACCGTATAATCCATTTTTAATCTGGATTACATGAGTTTACACTGCCATATAATCCAGTTTATAGCAGATAATCTGCATCCAGAAACTGGATTATATGACAGTGTCGTGCCCCTTCTACACTGCCATATAATCCATATTATCAAAGCAGATAATCCACATTAACTGTTTTTAACTGGATTATGTAAATCTACACTACTGTATAATCCGGTTCGAAGTGGATAAACTGGATTTTATATGACAATGTAGAAGGGGTTTAAGATGACCATATGATACATCTTGAAACTGGATTGTATGAGTCTACACTGATATATAATCCAGTTCATAGTGGATAATCTGGATTTTATATGACAGTGTAGAAGGGGTGTAAGAGTACTGTATAATCCATCTTTAAACTGGATTATATGGGTATACACTGCCATATTATCCAGTTTAAAGCAGATAATCTGCATCCAGAAACTGGATTATATGACAGTGTTGGGCCCATTCTACACTGCCATATAATCCAGATTATGAAAGTAGATAATCCACATTACCTTTGAGTCCCCTTCGGGGTGAGAAAAGCGGTATACAAATGTTGTAAATAAATACCTGTTTGAACTGGATTATATGCGTCTACACTGCCACATAATCCAATTCAAATCAGATAATCTGGATTATATGGCAGTGTAGAAGGGCCTAAATGGGGCCATAGATGCAATGCAATGCAATAATTTTAGGCTGGCTCTATATTGGAGAACTAATGCACTTCTAACCCACTTTGACTGCCATGACTCAATGCTATGGAATGATAGGAATTGTAGTTTGGCAGAGAAGGCTCAAGACCTTGCAAAACTACAACTCCTATGATTCTGTATTGCACTGAGCCATGGTGAAGTGGTGTCAGACTGCATTAATTCCACAGTGTAGTTGCAACCAGAGACAAATCTGGGCTTCCTGTGCAGCTGGAGTCCTGCAACGTTGGGTTTGTATTGAATCCAGGCCTCCTCTGTTGCTTTCCAAAGTGGAGACAAGGAAAGCTTTTTTATGAAAAGCCGGAATGCATTGCAAAGGAAGGGATTTTTACGAGCCGCCGGAGTGTCGTTTCGGACAAAGTCCAGTTGCAATTGAGTGGCTGTGTTATTCACATCCAAGGTGAAATTTGCCAGGAAATGACACTTGATGGCTTCTCTCTCTCTCAAATCCAAACAGAGGATAGAACATAGTTGTGAATGCATGTCTGTTGGGTGGAGGCAGCCACCGATGCCCTGCGGCTCATGCCTTGGCAACCCTTTGAGGTGTCTGGTTAGCCTTTGGCTGGGAAAGGCGTCTGAGAGCGATGGGTTTGGCCTAAGCAACCATTACCAACAGCCTGCAGCAAACAAAATGTGTGTGTGATTGTGAAAACAGAGGGATGCTTTCCACATTTCCAGCATTGCTGTTCTGTGAGTCAGTTCCAGGGTGGTTGCCCTCTAAGGGAGCATCTACATTTGAGCATTTCTCAACCTGGGGGTCGGAACCCCGGGCGGGGGGGGGGGGGT